>NC_134356.1:38748321-39055821 GCF_048569485.1 Anomaloglossus baeobatrachus | reverse complement strand
TCTATCTATCTATCTATCCCTCTATCTATCTATCTATCTATCTATCCCTCTATCTATCTATCTATCTATCTATCTATCCCTCTATCTATCTATCTATCCCTCTATCTATCTATCTATCTATCTATCTATCCCTCTATCTATCTATCTACATGATATAATATAGACGGTAGAACATGTATAATGTTGCAGACTGCAGCTTCTCCTTCTTGGCGGTCTGTGCTTCCTTCTACATCATGGCGTACTTCCCTTCTTTGTCCTCCTGTTATGTCTCTTCCATGTATTTTCTCTATGTTGGCCGTACTGATACGTTTAGATAAGAAAATTCTAGAATTTCCTGATCCAAAAATTTGCTTTCTAATATTAACTGTTGACATAAAGTCCTATATATAAATGCAGAGCAGCGCTAGCCCTGATTCACCTCACTGGACCTGCTGGGATCCCATTAGGGCAATACTCCATGGGAAGAAGACTCTCTGGTGCCACCTAGAGGTGATAATTGTGTAAAGCTGTATCCGATGCTGGAAGTATGGCAAACCAGAGATATTCCTCTGCAGATAGTACTTTTTTTTTTAGTTGCCGCTCTTCATCAGGTCATAGACTTTACAGGAATGTTTACTGACTCATTGATGAGCATTCACACAGCAGATATCATACTTACATAATGGGGATGTAGCAGAGCTGATCAGCAGAACTGGAGTTAAGCATTTTTAATGGAGTATTGGTGACTTGGATGTAGCAGAGCTGAGCAGAGGTATGGAAGTAGTGGAGACTTTGATGTAGCAGAGCTGAGCAGTCATACTGGAACAATGGAGACTTGTATGTAGTAGACCTGAGTAGCAGTACTGGAGTAATGAAGACTTGGATGTAGCAGTAGCTGAGCAGGGGACACTTGGATGTAGCAGAGCTGAGCAAAGCAACTGGAGTAGTGAAGACTTGGATGTAGCAGAGCTGAGTAACAGTACTGGAGCAGGGGATACTTGGGTGTTGCAGAGCTGAGCAAAGGTCCTGGAGCCATGGAAACTTGGATGTAGCAAAGCTGAGTAGCAGTTGTCACAATGTGACTGCAGTATAGCGAACGACAGGTGGCTCCTACACTATCCCTCACACTAGGGGACCCTAGCCTATCCATGCAGATTACCCCTGAAGGTGGGGATGCCAGAGTCCTGTGCCTTACTCCTCTAATGACCAGATCTAATATGTTACCCCCTCCCCAGGGAAGGAATGGGCAGGAGTGTGATGGAAACACTGATTAAGACAGACTGAGGAATACCAAAACGCAAGCACACTGCAAACTTACAGGAGCAAACAGTAAGAGACTAAGGAGAAAAGGAAGAGCAGGAAGGCAGCAACACAAAGACAACAAAGGTTAACACCACAACTGCTCACAGCAATAATGCACAACAACCACCAGTAAGTCTGGATCGCAACACCTCACCAGACCAATGTAGAGAAGCTATAGCTGGCATTAATACAAAAATCCAGCCAGCATATATAGGAGGTGAGTGAAGGTGATTGGCTCCCCTATAGCATGTGATAAAGAGATTAAGAAGCAGCCCAGCAGAGATTAACTCTTGCTAGCCTGCCTAAATTTGTGGGTCAATGACCACGTCTCCCTGCGCTGATCACAGACCTTAGAGAAGTTAGCAGTAGTTTCCACAGATCCTGATGCTGCCATGTCAGTTGGCAATGCCTGCAAAATGCTCCTTGAGATATCAGTATTGGAGACTTGGACATAATAAAGTTGAGTAGCAGTACTGGAGCAGAAGAAACTTGGATGTAGCAGAGCTAGTGGAGCAGTGGAGACTTGGATGTAGCAGAACTGAGCAGAGCTAGTGGAGACTTGGATGTAGGAGAACAACTGGAGCAGTGGAGGCTTGGATGTAGCAGAGCTGAGCAGAGGAGCTACTGGAGCAGTGGAGGCTTGGATGTAGCAGAGCTGAGCAGAGCAACTGGAGTAGTGTAGACTTGGATGTAGCAAAGCGGAGTAGAACTAGTGAAGCAATGGAGACTTGAATGTAGCAGAGCTGAGCAGACCTACTGGAACAGTGGAGACTTGGATGTAGCAAAGCGGAGTAGAACTAGTGAAGCAATGGAGACTTGAATGTAGCAGAGCTGAGCAGAGCTACTGGAGCAATGGAGACTTGGATGTAGCAGAGCTGAGCAGAGCTAGTGAAGCAGTGGAGACTTGGATGTAGCAGAGCTGTGCAGAGCTACTGGAGCAGTGGAGACTTGGATGTAGCAGAGCTGAGCAGAGCTACTGGAGCAATGGAGACTTGAATGTAGCAGAGCTGTGCAGAGCTACTGGAGCAGTGGAGACTTGGATGTAGCAGAGCTGTGCAGAGCTACTGGAGCAGTGGAGACTTGGATGTAGCAGAGCTGAGCAGAGCTACTGGAGCAGTGGAGACTTGGATGTAGCAGAGCTGAGCAGAGCTACTGGAGCAGTGGAGACTTGGATGTAGCAGAGCTGAGCAGAACTACTGGAGCAGTGGAGACTTGGATGTAGCAGAGCTGAGCAGAGCTAGTGAAGCAGTGGAGACTTGGATGTAGCAGAGCTGTGCAGAGCTACTGGAGCAGTGGAGACTTGGATGTAGCAGAGCTGAGCAGAGCTACTGGAGCAGTGGAGACTTGGATGTAGCAGAGCTGATCAGAGCTACTGGAGCAGTGGAGACTTGGATGTAGCAGAGTTAAGCAGCAGAACTGAAGTAGTGGAGATTTGGATATAGCAGAGTTGAGCAGTTACTGGAGCAGTGGAGACTTGGATGTAGCAGAGCTGAGCAGAGCTACTGGAGCAGTGGAGACTTGGATGTAGCAGAGCTGAGCAGAGCTACTGGAGCAGTGGAGACTTGGATGTAGCAGAGCTGAGCAGAGCTACTGGAGCAGTGGAGACTTGGATGTAGCAGAGCTGAGCAGAGCTACTGGAGCAGTGGAGACTTGGATGTAGCAGAGCTGAGCAGAGCTACTGGAGCAGTGGAGACTTGGATGTAGCAGAGTTAAGCAGCAGAACTGAAGTAGTGGAGATTTGGATATAGCAGAGTTGAGCAGTTACTGGAGCAGTGGAGACTTGGATGTAGCAGAGCTGAGCAAGGTCAACACTATATCTATAAATATGCCTATACATGTACACAGTACAGAACATCTTCACCAGTATTTTTAGCACTGCGGTTTCTGCTGTAGGCCACTAGAGGGCGTTCATGACATCATTGCATAACTAAAAGCTGCACAAAGCCGCGTCTCTTTCTATATTAGAGCGAAAAAATGTGAAAGGAATTAATTTTCCTTTCATTTTTGTTCACAGACAGATCAGATTATGTCATCTTCCTGGAGCTGCTCCGCATGTATGGAAGGGCAGCCGCGGCCCGGACAGTGCACGCATACAAACTCATCAGCAGCAGGAATGTATGTGGAGTTTACGAGAGGAGAAAACACAGTTCATGTCAAAGTCTGACTGTTAAAATGGCCTGTAATTTTCAGGAAGAGTTAGGTTTTGTAGACATCGCCTTCGAGTGGGTGCGAAAGCAGCAAAAATTGCTGACATAATTTAGGGGAGATTATTTTTATAGTTGCGGCTCTACTTAGATTTAAAGAGAATGTGTCATCAGATGAGAAATGTCCAATATTTGCTCCCTTAAGTATTCTGTTGTTTTTTTGTTGTTTTTTTTTTCTAAAATCCGCCATATGGTTCAAGACATATGGACCTTTTTATTTAGTGCTGGATCCTCAGGGGCGTGTCTTTAGGCTGCTCTGCATAATTACCCTGTTAGCCACGCCCCCTTAGCAGAGCCCATACAAATAATCACTTAATAAAAAGGCCTAGATCTCTGGAACCGTACTTGTTTTTTTTTTTTTTTAATGACGCCATTCATTCTGCCCTATATGGAAAAAAAAATCCAAATTAGGTGAAATTGCAAAAAAAAGTACAATTTTTGTTTTCTAGTTATTTTTATTTACTATCTTCACTATATGGTAAAACTGACCTGACAGTATGATTACCCAGGTCAGTACGAGTTTGTAGATACCAAACATGTATAGGGGTTTGTTTGGTTTTTTTTTCAATTAAGTGGTGATAAAAAAAAAAAATTTGAAAAATTTGTCCAAACAAAATTGCGCTTTTGTTGGCATTTTCCAAGCCTTGCAGTGTTCTCTTTTTTAAGGATCTAGGGTTGTGCAAAGGCTTATTTTTTGCACCCTGACAGCTGATGTTTTTATTGATACCGTGTTGGGGTAGATGCAATGTGCTTTATGAATACCTCTGAATAAAACTGCTAGGGTCCCTAAGAGAGTAGGGGCGCTGAGAAATTGCACAGTTTGACTCCCTCTAATGCAGACCCCAATTGTAATTAGGGTTTATTTTTGAAGTATGGCTTATTTTGGGCCCATCCTAGCATGTATGTCCTCATCTAGTGCCCTTCTTGGCATCTATATCCCCATCCTGGTATGTATGTCTTCATCCTGAGACCATCCTGGTATATATGTCCCCATCCCGGGTCCATTCTGCTATATATGTCCCTTTCCTGGTATATATGTCCACCTTCCTTGGCACATCCTGGTATATATGTTGCCATCATGGTATATATGTCCCCATCATGGTATATACGTTCCTCATCCTGAGCTCATCCTGGTGTATATCGCCCCCATCCTGGGCTCATCCCCTAGTGTACATATCCCCACCCTGGTATATATATCCCCCATCCAGGTATATGGGTCCCTCATCCTGGTATATATGTTTCCTGGTGTACAGTATATGTCCTCATCTAGTACCCATTTTGGTATATATGTCCCCATCATAGACCCATTGTCATATCTAATATATAAAGCTGAATGTGTGTATGTATGTATGTATGTATGTATGTGTATGTCCGGGATTGGCATCTGCACCGTCGCAGCTACAGCCACAAAATTTTGCACACTCACACGTCTGGACCCCGAGAGCGTCATATACTATATTGTGAGGCGAAATTTTAACCCCGCGCGTTCCAAATTACCAACCAATTTTGCCCCATCTACATAATGGGGAAAAAGTGAAACGAAAAGTGTATCCGCACCGTCGCATTTACAATCTCAAAATTTTGCACAGACACCTCCACCACGACCCAGGGAACGTCGTAGACTAGGATTTGACAGGAAAATTTAACCCCGCGCTTTACAGTTACTCTCCAAAAAACATGCCTTCATTAAAGTAAATGGAGCTTGAAACTACAGGTTATTAGTAGGAGCTGTGATTGGTTGCTATAGGAACAAAAGACATTGTTAGTATAAGAAGCTTATATGTGAGGTAATAAGATGTCGGTGGGGAGATGGATAGAGAGAGACAGAGAGAGACAGACAGGGAAAGAGACAGACAGAGACAAACGGTGAAAGAGACAGACAGAGACAAACGGTGAAAGAGACAGACAGAGACAAACGGTGAAAGGGAGAGACAAAGACAGACGGTGAAAAAGACAGACAGAGAAAGACCTGGAAAGAGACAGACAGAAATGCAGACAGGGACAGAGACAGGAAAGGAGGAGACAGCCAGAGAGACAGACAAAGATAGATGGGGAAAGACACAGACCTTGATAGAGACAGACGGGGAAAGAGACAGAGAAATAGAGACAGACAAAGACAGGAAGACAGGGGAAGAGACATACAGGAAAAGACACAGACAAAGAGACGGGGAGACAGACGGGGAAAGAGACAGACCTGGGAAAGAGACAAATGGGGAAAGAAACAGAGATAGAGATAGACAAAGAGACAGACAGAGACAGGCAGACGGGGAAAGAGGCAGACGGGGAGGGAGACAGACGGAGCACATTACTTGGCCAATTTAGTTAAATCTGTGTGGAATATCTGTGGTGTTGAAATATATGTTGTGAAATGCTTCTATTAGCTTAGTTTTTGCCTTTTAATAATTACATTTATATCTATTTGTTTTGTGGTCTTTGTGTGCAGAATACATTTTTGTTAATACATTCTATTTTGTGAACAGCAGTTATTAACCCGGGCGAAGCCGGGTAGTACAGTGCATTTCAGCTGGATGTGCACCTTTGCGTGCACTTGCAGGTGCAGGAGGTGCTGCGGGTCCCCTACACCACTGAGCCCATACACCAGTAATGGCAGTAATTCACGAATGGCAGCCCTATCTGTAGGTGCCACCATCCTTCTCCGATATACCAGGGGACAACCATGGCTTTCCACCATGGCTCTTAGATGTGAAGTTGGAAGGAAATATACATAATATGAACACAGGCTGAGGTAAGATGACCATCAGCGCAATCCAAAGAAAAGTGGTGGTCACCATACTGTGAGATAGTCAGATATCACTGCAGCCCAGAAAAAGGGGAGTTGAGAAGAGGATATATATATATATATATATATATATATATATATATATATATATATATATATAATATATAAAATATATATATATATATTTTTATATATATATATAAATATATTTGCTTATTAAATATCCTATTCTCCCTCCGGGTATACAGGATGATGGGACTGAAGAAAAATGCCCAGAGGTGGATTGATTTTAAATATGTATGTGTGTATATATAATATAATAAATAAATACATATATATATATATATATATATATATATACACTGTGTGTGTGTATATATATGTATGTGTGTATATATATATATATATACAGTGCCTACAAGTAGTATTCAACCCCCTGCAGATTTAGCAGGTTTGATAAGATGCAAATAAGTTAGAGCCTGCAAACTTCAAACAAGAGCAGGATTTATTAACAGATGCATAAATCTTACAAACCAACAAGTTATGTTGCTCAGTTAAATTTTAATACATTTTAAACATAAAAGTGTGGGTCAATTATTATTCAACCCCTAGGTTTAATATTTTGTGGAATAACCCTCGTTTGCAATAACAGCTAATAATCGTCTTTTATAAGACCTGATCAGGCCGGCACAGGTCTCTGGAGTTATCTTGGCCCACTCCTCCATGCAGATCTTCTCCAAGTTATCTAGGTTCTTTGGGTGTCTCATGTGGACTTTAATCTTGAGCTCCTTCCACAAGTTTTCAATTGGGTTAAGGTCAGGAGACTGACTAGGCCACTGCAACACCTTGATTTTTTCCCTCTTGAACCAGGCCTTGGTTTTCTTGGCTGTGTGCTTTGGGTCGTTGTCTTGTTGGAAGATGAAATGACGACCCATCTTAAGATCCTTGATGGAGGAGCGGAGGTTCTTGGCCAAAATCTCCAGGTAGGCCGTGCTATCCATCTTCCCATGGATGAGGACCAGATGGCCAGGCCCCTTGGCTGAGAAACAGCCCCACAGCATGATGCTGCCACTACCATGCTTGACTGTAGGGATGGTATTCTTGGGGTCGTATGCAGTGCCATCCAGTCTCCAAACGTCACGTGTGTGGTTGGCACCAAAGATCTCGATCTTGGTCTCATCAGACCAGAGAACCTTGAACCAGTCTGTCTCAGAGTCCTCCAAGTGATCATGAGCAAACTGTAGACGAGCCTTGACATGACGCTTTGAAAGTAAAGGTACCTTACGGGCTCGTCTGGAACGGAGACCATTGCGGTGGAGTACGTTACTTATGGTATTGACTGAAACCAATGTCCCCACTGCCATGAGATCTTCCCGGAGCTCCTTCCTTGTTGTCCTTGGGTTAGCCTTGACTCTTCGGACAAGCCTGGTCTCGGCACGGGTGGAAACTTTCAAAGGCTGTCCAGGCCGTGGAAGGCTAACAGTAGTTCCATAAGCCTTCCACTTCCGGATGATGCTCCCAACAGTGGAGACAGGTAGGCCCAACTCCTTGGAAAGGGTTTTGTACCCCTTGCCAGCCTTGTGACCCTCCCCGATCTTGTCTCTGATGGCCTTGGAATGCTCCTTTGTCTTTCCCATGTTGACCAAGTATGAGTGCTGTTCACAAGTTTGGGGAGGGTCTTAATTAGTCAGAAAAGGCTGGAAAAAGAGATAATTAATCCAAACATGTGAAGCTCATTGTTCTTTGTGCCTGAAATACTTCTTAATACTTTAGGGGAACCAAACAGAATTCTGGTGGATTGAGGGGTTGAATAATAAATGACCCTCTGAATACACTTTTCACCATTTAAAAAAAAAAAAAAACAAATAAAGAAATAACATTCTTTTTTGCTGCAGTGCATTTCACACTTCCAGGCTGATCTACAGTCCAAATGTCACAATGCCAAGTTAATTCCGAATGTGTAAACCTGCTAAATCTGCAGGGGGTTGAATACTACTTGTAGGCACTGTATATATATACAGTCAGGGCCAGAAATATTTGGACAGTGACACAAGTTTTGTTATTTTAGCTGTTTACAAAAACATGTTCAGAAATACAATTATATTTATAATATGGGCTGAAAGTGCACACTCCCAGCTGCAATATGAGAGTTTTCACATCCAAATCGGAGAAAGGGTTTAGGAATCATAGCTCTGTAATGCATAGCCTCCTCTTTTTCAAGGGACCAAAAGTAATTGGACAAGGGACTCTAAGGGCTGCAATTAACTCTGATGGCGTCTCCCTCGTTAACCTGTAATCAATGAAGTAGTTAAAAGGTCTGGGGTTGATTACAGGTGTGTGGTTTTGCATTTGGAAGCTGTTGCTGTGACCAGACAACATGCGGTCTAAGGAACTCTCAATTGAGGTGAAGCAGAACATCCTGAGGCTGAAAAAAAAGAAAAAATCCATCAGAGAGATAGCAGACATGCTTGGAGTAGCAAAATCAACAGTCAGGTACATTCTGAGAAAAAAGGAATTGACTGGTGAGCTTGGGAACTCAAAAAGGCCTGGGCGTCCACGGATGACAATAGTGCTGGATGATCGCCGCATACTTTCTTTGGTGAAGAAGAACCCGTTCACAACATCAACTGAAGTCCAGAACACTCTCAGTGAAGTAGGTGTATCTGTCTCTAAGTCAACAGTAAAGAGAAGACTCCATGAAAGTAAATACAAAGGGTTCACATCTAGATGCAAACCATTCATCAATTCCAAAAATAGACAGGCCAGAGTTACATTTGCTGAAAAACACCTCATGAAGCCAGCTCAGTTCTGGAAAAGTATTCTATGGACAGATGAGACAAAGATCAACCTGTACCAGAATGATGGGAAGAAAAAAGTTTGGAGAAGAAAGGGAACGGCACATGATCCAAGGCACACCACATCCTCTGTAAAACATGGTGGAGGCAACGTGGGCATGCATGGCTTTCAGTGGCACTGGGTCACTTGTGTTTATTGATGACATAACAGCAGACAAGAGTAGCCGGATGAATTCTGAAGTGTACCGGAATATACTTTCAGCCCAGATTCAGCCAAATGCCGCAAAGTTGATCGGACGGCGCTTCATAGGACAGATGGACAATGACCCCAAGCATACAGCCAAAGCTACCCAGGAGTTCATGAGTGCAAAAAAGTGGAACATTCTGCAATGGCCAAGTCAATCACCAGATCTTAACCCAATTGAGCATGCATTTTACTTGCTCAAATCCAGACTTAAGACGGAAAGACCCACAAACAAGCAAGACCTGAAGGCTGCGGCTGCAAAGGCCTGGCAAAGCATTAAGAAGGAGGAAACCCAGCGTTTGGTGATGTCCATGGGTTCCAGACTTAAGGCAGTGATTGCCTCCAAAGGATTCGCAACAAAATATTGAAAATAAAAATATTTTGTTTGGGTTTGGTTTATTTGTCCAATTACTTTTGACCTCCTAAAATGTGGAGTGTTTGTAAAGAAATGTGTACAATTCCTACAATTTCTATCAGATATTTTTGTTCAAACCTTCAAATTAAACGTTACAATCTGCACTTGAATTCTGTTGTAGAGGTTTCATTTCAAATCCAATGTGGTGGCATGCAGAGCCCAACTCGCCAAAATTGTGTCACTGTCCAAATATTTCTGGACCTAACTGTATATATATATATATATGTATATATATATATATATATATAATTTGCTTATTAAATATCCTGTTCTCCCTCCGGGTATACAGGATGATGGGACTGAAGAAAAATGCCCAGAGGTGGATTTTAAAAGGAAAAAACACAGTTTCCTATTGTATTACTAATTTGAGATTTTTTCAGCCTCCCTTATTAAGTTTTTCTCATTGTGTGCAAAGCAGAAGCTCAAATATGTTTGTACCATTGTTTAAGGGTTTTCCCATTGTCTGGTTCCTTAAGATTGATACACCTACGCTTACTATCGGATGAAGACTTGTTCAGTCAATAGCTGTCTCTTCCGACCCCCCCCCCCATAAACAAGCACACACATCTTGTCCTAGCATGCATGCATTCTCAATGGGGAGAACGTAGTTATCGAAAGTCAGATGTCTCTGGCATTAACTTACCTTCCCTGAGAAGAAAACTGGTGGGTGTCATTCCCCCCCCGACATCACTTTTCCTAAGTTGGGAGTCCCTCTCTTCTAATGCACATGGTTGACTCCAAATGAGGTCTTCTTCTGCGAGATGTGTAGGCTACTTTGTCTTGGGAGTTCAGTATTGTGTTAGAACCTCATTTCTGGAACGCGATCTGGTCTAGTAGGCCTGATGAAGGGTGGATGTTTCAGTTTTGGTAAGGATCTGACTACTACTTCATTAATTTTTAGTACAAAAAGGAAATTTAAGGTGAACACATCACACCATATCCAGAACAAAATGCCAAACTTAATGTTGGATCAGTTTATGGTTCTGAACTTTATAGTCTATTGCTGGAGGACCAACTAGTTGAAGGAGATTGACCTAAGTTTTCTAAGGGGTAAAGTTTCACCTTCTGAAGAGCTACAACTTGGCATAATGAGACTTCGTGATCATAGAATGTTCTCCTGGGGATTTAAAGGTTTGATATTGACTTTGAGGTTTGCTAAATAGGTGGCACTAGGGTTCCTGTCCTCTCTAAATAGGCTATAGGTTTTATAAGCATGAAAAATAAAAATCACTTTTTAATTCTCAGTGACTTTTTTGTTACGCATGGTCCAGCGCATGGTGAGACACACGACAAACAGGGGTTTCAACACAACAAACAAGAGGTACATTGGTGATACTTCAACAACGCTTGGCCCTAGTGCTAGTGAGCAGAAGGATGGGACACCTCCTTCACTCCTTGCCAGTCCCTATACCTGTTGCTGAGCAGGATACCTGAAACCCCAAGAGACCCTGTAATAACCCTGACTAGTGAGCTGGCAGGTGAGAATCACTAGTCTTATCGCTGCACTAATACAACATGGAGGGAAGGTATGACAGACAGGGGCAACAACAAAGGGATAAAGCCCAGTTTCATGGCTGCAGTCAGACACCAGGACTGCAGCCTACACCACTTCACTGCAACATGGGCTCCAGCAGCTCCTTCCACCTCGAGGCCTAGCTACAGAATTAATCAGAATAACCAGCACCCTCTACAGGAAAATGTGACCATATATAGGGGAAGGGATTGGTCACCAAACGGAAACACCTGAGACCAGGAGTCATAAGCTGCTTGAAAGTAAAACTGACATTAACCCTTTCAGTACCAATGGAAAAGGAAAGGAGTCTCAGGTGGCAAAAAAAGACTCTGGCCCAGATCCTGCCACAAGTCTCTAGTAACAGAGAGATGGCCGTGACCTATTTATGGTAATGATTCAACCTAATAATATATGTTCATTACTAAAAATGAACAGATCGCTTCGCACAACCACCATGGTCCAGGTCAGTAGTCTCTGGCTAAGGACAGGAGCGGCACAAATTTCCTGAGCTTCCAGGGAAATATATTAATAGATGCAGTCCCTTGATTTTATACCTACTATAAGTTATCTAAGATTTTATTTTTTTTTGGGCCAACTCTTTTTCTAGATTAATTTTGTTCAACCCCAACAAATTTTGGCGGGATTGGTCAACCGTTAATGTTCAAGGAGGTGCTCCAACTTTCACTCAATGATGGCAAGGAAAGAAGGATCAGGCCGTTGAATTTCAACATGGCCAATCCTTTTGTTCATAAAGGTGGTATCTATCAGCAAGTCACTTTTCTTTCCCTTTCGGGAACTCTTTGATGGTTGGCTTGGGTTTTATGTACCGTTAAGAGGGTATAGCCAAAAAGGCATTTGGGTGAAAGCTACGTACAGTGTATGGCTTTCTTAAGGAATTTTTTGTCTATTTTTGAAAAACAATAGATAGAATGTCAAGGACATTTGGTGCCTTCTCAAAATTCTCAAGCATGTATAGATCTCCAGGTATAAAATTCATCTCCATCCTGTTCGAGGAAACTTCTCTACTGTTTCTAAGAAGTGTTTTATTATGTGGGTTTATTGTGGAAACATCGCTTTTGATTGTGATTTTGGGTTTTTTTTTTTTAATGATTTTTGTTTATTTCATACAAAATTGCCTTAAAAGCTTCTAAAGTGTTCCTTTGTCTACAAGATGTTCTGAAGACACCTTCAAAGGTAGCAGATTTCCGTAATAAACTAAGTGTACAATATTACAATACAATATTGCCTTACTTAAGTTAAAGGTTTGTCTAAGGTAAGAATAAAATTCCTTTTTTTCATCCAAAAACAGCTCCCCACTTGGTCACAGGTTGAGTGTGGTATCTCAGCCACCTTTACTGAGCACTAGAGTCGGTGGACATGGATTTGCAGGACCCGGTCTATCAATCATTCTACAGAGACGGCCACCTCCTACCTGACTTAATTTGAGAGCCATCATTGCAACGTGATTTGCATTTGCAGCTGCGCCCAGTAATTATGGGAGACCTGTGGAAAGCCCGAAAAGAGCGTAATATTAAGCTTCAAAGATTTTTTGGCTATTGTGATTTGCATTTGACATCATGTCATGGCGTCTAATCAAAAGAAGAGCCACGAATGGCAAGAGGATGGAGATGTTCCACAATACTCTTGCCCAGCAACCACAGATTATTGATGTGGTGTGACGGGTGTGTCACAGGTGACAGTCATGTGGTTTCTGGCAATAGAAGGTCACAGCGTTTGGCAAAATGCTCCCTGACTTTCTATTGTTCCTGCAGGTATTCATTGTACTAGCTAGCTTTCCTGCTCAATTTTCATCTCTCCCCCTTTAGTACCCAGCAGGAGCTCGCTTTCCACCCAGCTGCTGATCATCAGTATTCTCTTGGTGCTTATATACTCTCTTCTTCCCTTAACTGGTGCTGGTGATATTATTCAGTTGATTCTAGGTCTGGTTGCCAGTAGATGGCTTGTACTCATCCGTAGTATCGTTGCTGAACTTCTGCCTGAGTCATCAGTGCATAAATAGTTCATACATTTTTCCCCTTGTGTGTCCTCCTTGTGTTTTCTATAGCGTTTGGTGGGGTTGATGAAGAGCTCATCCCACCCATTCCCTATTTAGGATCCAGCAGTAGGGTCAGGTATCCAGCTTGGCACATAGGTGCGGAACCTATCTAGGGTGGTCAGGGACCCCAGGGACCAGCATTAGGTTTGGTCAGGGGTCACAATCTCCCCCTTCCCTAGACGGAGGGGTCCCCTTCCTTTACCTTTTACCACTCGCTTGGTACTTTCCCAGTACCTAGGGTGACACATGGCCGAAGGATGAGGTCCATCACACCAACTATGCTGAGAAGCAATACCATACCTAACCCATAGATGGCTTTGGAAGAAAGCAACCATGTTTTTCTAGTCCTGGAACCCGTTTTAGAATAATGCAATGACCTTGGAGACTGATGTTGTTTCTCCCTTGGCAGTGTCAATCTTGGTACCACCATGAAAGTATTTCTGCTCACTATCAATTTGACTTTAAACTGAAGACCTTAATAATCTTTTCCCAACTTGGTTGAATGCGTTGCCTGAACACCCTAAAAGTTGATGGTGACATATCCTTCGAAACCAGTTTGCTCAACTGTTCTGCTCAAAGCTAGGAGTAAAACAACTTAGGTGGAGAACCCTTTTTTATTGTATCCAGAAGTCTTCAGATTTTTTCACGGTCAGACAAGGACACAAGGAAGTGACATTTCTAAAGATCACCATCCTCTTCTTCTCCCACCCACCCTCTCAGCCAGCGGAGCAGCTGTAGACAGCTGATCCAGATGGGAAATGTTTGAAGTTCTCTGAAAATATTATCTCAATCAAATCTCCATGTCTTTGTAGGCAAGAAAGTTCATTACATGATTTCGACAAGCTCTCTGAGATATTTCACAAGAAAAATCAAATCCGTCTTACATTCTCTTAACGTCAAACAAATGCCTTATCTGTCCTCTTCGGAACAGGAAGACAAGGCCAAAGTTGGGCGTTATAGACACGTTCTCAGTTCATTTCTTGTAGACACTAAGGGGTACTTTGCACGTTGCGACATCGCTACCGAAATATCGTCGAGGTCACGGTTGTTGTGACGCACATCCGGCGCCGGTAGCGACATCGCAATGTGTAAATCCTAGGAGCGACGATGAACGAGCGTGAAACAGTCAAAAATCGGTGATCTGTGTCACGTCGTTCGTTTTCATAATGTCGCTCCTGCTCCAGGTACGATGTTGTTTGTCGCTCCAGCGGCGTCACACATCGCTGTGTGTGAAGCCGCTGGAACGCTCCTTACCTGCGTCCCGACGGCAATGCGGAAGGAAGAAAGTGGGCGAGATGTTACGTCCCGCTCATCTCCACCCCTCCGCTTCTATTGGCCGGCCGATTAGTTACGTCGTGGTGACGTCACGGTGACGCCGAACGCACCTCCCCCTTGAAGGAGGGATTGTTCGGCAGTCACCGCGACATCGCCGACCAGGTATGTGCGTGTGATGCTGCCGTAGCGATACTGTTCGCTACGGCAGCAATCACAAGATATCGCATGTGCGACAGGGGCGGGTGCTATCGCGCTGGACATCGCTAGCCGATGCTAGCGATGTCGCAACGTGCAAAGTACCCCTTAGTCTGGAGTTTCCATCCAACTCTGTACTTTCAGCTATAAAACCATCACTAATATCCACCATAGATAATTCTAAAACCAGGGGCATAAACAAGTGCCATATATAATTAATTTTTAATTGTACTGTATGCCCCACAATATCTTGCAATATCACCCACGAGAGGCCTAGTACAGGTCCATTCTCTAGTGCAGGTCTTTTCCATCGGCTTTCCCAACCTCCATAGGGCTCTAATGTTTTCTAACCTGTTCGTAAGAAAATGATCAAGGAACAATCAGAGGCTCATGCTGCCTTATTCTGGGATGGAACAACTGGAAAATTTTGACTCATCATGTCTTAGAAAAATAGAGTATATTAGATGCTGAGAAGATCATGCTATCCACCAAAAGAGATTGTGACAAGTACAGTGGGACTCATCTAACGACCCAAAAATGTTTCATTTCATCCAAAGTCCATTGACCAATCAATGTTTTTGGAGATATTTTCTGGTTTTCTTTCTGAGATCCAATAATAACAACCTCTTAAGTCCTGTGAGATGTGTAGGACAAGAAACAGATGGAGAGAACCAATCTAAATACTAGGACATGTAATTCAATTTTGTGGCCTTAGGCTTATGAGTAACCAATGCCCATTTGTCATGCCCAATAATAGGCACATATAGTGTTATGAGAAGCTGTCTCACTCAGGTAGGATTAAGTATTGGCATTGATATACCGTGATGAAGACGAAAAGTAAAGACACACACACACTTGGGTCTCTATCTGGGAGGCTCCCTCCGCTCACCAGTCCAGTCCCCGTGCCTCCTTACCAGTCCCACGGCTCCCAAGTCTCCCCGGCACTCCTGTTGGCACCCCCGCTGCCCCCTGCGCCGAAGTGCTGATGGACTGCTTCGTCCACATCCTCTTCCATACTTCCTGGTCTGACTTCTAGTTCCTGAGGTCCATGCATGCACACTAGGGCATGGCCACGCTCTCTCCCTTGTTCTTTAAGGGCCAGCACCACCTGACCCGAATACTCCTCTAATGATCCTTGCAGGTACTGGTTATTTACAACATCCTCCCAATTGGGAGGTGCCTGTTCAACATGTCCCATTAGCTAGTCTGCCTGTGCTAGTTGTGAGGTCCTCATGCTGTTATCTGCATATTGTACTATTTGTGACTCCGTCTCCATTCCGCCTAGTAGTGTCCGAGTTCCCGCTGTGACCATCCTGCGCTCTTCAGACCCTGCAAGCTTCCTTCCTGTGATCTCCAGGACCAGCCTGTCCCGAACCGCTCTGCCTCCTGGTCTCTGTTCCGTGGCGCCAGGTATTGGGATTCCCTAGGCCTGCCTCCTGGCGGTCACTTGTGTAACTGCTTCCACCTCCGGTGGTAGTAGTGAAGACTTGGTGGCTGTCCAGCTCCTCTCCTCCAGATTGGTGAACGGTACCTTGGACCAGTGGACCCACTTCCTCCTAGTTCAGTAGCCGGATGTGACAGGTTTGTTTCTAAATGTCTGTTGTTTATTGCTCATATGGCTGATCCTGATATATGGGGACCATCTTGGTTCATCGAATCACCTTTCAAACTGTATTTTCAAAAATATCCTTCTCATGTTGGTGATGCGATTTTCTGCTTGAGAACTTTTTATGGTAGCAATGTATGATGGTGTCTCTCCATTTTTCCTTCTTTTCAGCCCTATGTCTGTTGAGGAGAGCCTTTCCATTAAATACTTAATTAACCTCTTGACAGGTGATTGTGGGAAATATGTCACATGTCTACCCATTCTTATTAGAAGAAAGAGAGATTTTACTCTTGAGAACCATGTTTGAAGAAGCTCTTAAGGATCTTAAAAGGGTTCTCCACTTTGGACAATCACTACTTCTTAGAAGGGTCCAATTCCAAAAAGCTTGTCATGAAGTAAACCCCTTGCGGGGACCACCCTCCGAGCAATCAGCTGTATCCTGAGGGGTACAGGGAATATGTTTTAGAAAGTGGACAACTCTGTAGGTTTCTTAGTGTTTATGTCTCGAAGACCAGCCCTTATCCAAGAAATGCAGCTTGGGTGTAGACTTCATTCGAGACTCCACTTTGGTGCCGTAGACTGATTTTCTTTAACTAGCTATGCCCATTTCTTTGTTTGTGTACATAGTTGGCATGGAATATGTAGCATGTTATTGTACGTGTATTAGGAAATAAAAGCTGGGTGTAGTCATTACATATGGATATTAATATGTGCAATGTGGAGTTACAACATGTCCCACTACCAGAAGAAACTCAACATCTCACTTTCAAATTCATTTTACTTCTCTATTGTGGAGAATGAAGACAGAAAAAAACGTGAGGTCAATAATTCATTAATGTGGTACACATAACTTACATAGATATACTGTACATAGTGATTAAGTTAAAGGGATTGTCCAGCTGTTAAGCATCCCAGTGATCATCTGTATAGGGAAACCTGACACCTATCTCTGTAACGTGCTGTCCTCTGCCGGTTGTCAAAAGTAATCCTTCTCAGGCATCAGAGACTCTGAGATGAATTATAGGAAGTGAGGGTGGATCATAGTCTTTACAGGAAGTGGGAGCGGGTGTTTGTCTCTTTACAGGAAGTGGGGGTGGGTCTAGGTCTCTACAGGAATTGGGGTGGGTCTATGTCTTTACAGGAAGTGGGGGTGGGTATATGTCTCTACAGGAAGTGGGGGCGGGTCTAGGTCACTCTACAGGAAGTGGGGGTGAATCTTTGTCTCTACAGGAAGTGGGGCAGGTCTTTGTCTCTACAGGAAGTGGGGGTGGATTTTTGTCTCTACAAGTGGGGGCGGTCTTTTTCTTACATGAAGTGGAGTCAAGTCTTTGTCTCTACAGGAAGAGGGATCGGGTCTATATCTCTCTACAGGAAGTGGGGGTGGATCTTTGTCTCTACAGGAAGTGGGGGTGGATCTTTGTCTCTACAGGAAGTGGGGGTGGATCTTTGTCTCTACAGGAAGTGGGAGCTGGTCTTTGTCTCTACAGGAAGTGGGGGCGTGTCTTTGTCTCTACAGTAAGTGGGGGCTGTTTTTTTACTGGAAGTGGTGGTGAATTTTTGTGTCTACATGTAGTGGGGTTGGGTATTTCCATCTACAGGAAGTGAGGGCGAGTCTTTGTTTCTCTACAGGAAGTAGGGGTGGATATTTGTCTCTGCAGGAAATGTGAGTGGGTCTTTGACTTTACAGGAAGTGGGAGTGGGTCTTTGTCTCTACAGGAAGTGGGGGCAATGTCTTTGTCTCTATAGGAAGTGTGATCGGATCTTTCTCTCTACACGAAGTGAGGGTGGATATTTGTCTTACAGGAAGTGGGGACAGGTCTTTGTCCTTACAGGAAGTGTGGCTGTTCTTTGTCTCAACAATAAGTGGGAGCCAGTTTTTTTCTTACAGGAAGTGAGGGCAAATCTTAGTGTCTACAGGATGTGTTGGCAGTTCTTTGTCACTACAGGAAGTGTGATCGGGTCTTTGTCTCTACAGGTAGTGAGAATGGATATTTTTCTTACAGGAAGTAGGGGTAGATCTCCTGCAACTCACCTGAGTCTGTACCTTGTGCTCTCTAGCGTCAATATATGGGTCCTCCCCATTCATCACCGCCACCTGCCTAGACCCTTGCTTGCCCTGGCTATTGAAAGGGTCGGCAAGAACACTAGTCTCTCCACAGTAATAAGACAACATGAGGTAAGGGAGACATACAGAGGGAAAATACAGAGGGGTTTGAAAAAGAGGGGACTCAAAAAGGAAAACACTCAAAGCTTCTCCAAAGCAGCTAAACACCACAGCTGCAATAATCACGACTCCTCAGCTTCTTCCAGAGCCAAGCGCCTTCCAAAGTTTCCAGCAATAGAATGAGAATCTATAACTGGCATCAGATGGTAAGACATGTGACATTTTATAGCTTGGAAGAGTGGTCACAAAAGAGCTCCACCTGAGATTAAGGCTACAAAGAACAGCCAGATAATATAGAATCCTTAACCCCTACTGCACTAAAAGAAAGTTGATTAACTCAAATACAAGTTATATACCTGCGCCTAATAAGACGTTGTGACCTTTTGCACTCGCCAGAGGTCTTCCCATAGTGGGGCACTCCCAAGACAATAGTGAAATGAACACATATGCTATGTGTTCCTTTCACTCCACAGGTGGACATCCTCTTTTAAGGGTTCACGTTTTTCTGAAACGTCACTTATGGAGAATTGTAACATTACACAAATGCAATCAAAATCAATTTTCTGTCCATTTAATGCATGGACAAACAAGGTCCTTCAAAGTGAGGTCAGCTCTGAGTTTATAAATCCCAGTGGGCTGTCGCGGGCGGAGGAGGGGACGATGCGCTCACCCACTGCTCGGGTCCGGCTACTGCTGCTGCTGCTGCTCGGTGGTGGCTCGAGCGGTGGGCCGGATCCCGGGGACTCGAGCGGCGTTCCTCGCCCGTGAGTGAAAAGGGGGGGAGGTTTGGGTTTAGGGATATTGTCCGTGACGCCACCCACGGTTGTGATGAGATTGGTGACACCACCGCTGCTCTGGACGGGGATCCTGGGAACGATGACAAGGAGCAGCTTGGATGTTGGTTCTCCCCTCCGTGGGTAGGGGGGTTGGTTGTCCCAGGGCCCGGTGAGGGGTAGGGATGTATGGCAGGCGGGTTACGGGGCCTGGTGAGGTGCAGGGTCGCGAGGGCAGCGCTGTGCCGCACGGCACGGTGGTACTTACTTAGCCAGTAACACACACGGAGTCTCTGATGAAACAAACGGCTGGATGGACGGGTCCCACAGGCGACTGCGGTTGTTCTCCTCCCGGCAGGTTGATGGTGACTGCCTTTCCCTGCACCTGTGTAGTATGTACAGTCCCAATGGGTTCCCACCGGAGCCTTGTAGCCTTGTAGCCTTGGCGGTGACTGTGTTTCCCTCTACGGTGTGAGCTGTTGCCTTCAATCGGGTCTTGACTGCTGGGAAACCCCGGAGGTTCCCTTCGCTAACGGATTTGACCAATTTCACGGCGACTCCTAGACTGGTCGGGGTCCGTAAGCCCTGCCGGATGGTGCTGGCTTCTCTTTGTTCACCGGTCCGGTACCGCTGGGCCACCGACCGTCCACGGTCCTTACGGCTCACTCCAATCGGCCTCTCCTGCAGACGGTCACCACCGTCTGCCAACCTTGCTGTTCCGTCCGGGCCACACACCCGGACGCTGTCTGACTGCTCAGCTACCACTTCCCTTTACTCCTCAAACTAATCTGATATCATCTAACTCCTTTTCCCGCCTCCAGGACTGTGAACTCCTCGGTGGGCGGGACCAACCGCCTGGCCCACCCCCTGGTGTGGACATCAGCCCCTGGAGGGAGGCATCAAAGATTTGTGTTTGGCTTTGGTGTGCCTAACCGGGGTGTGGGGTGAGTTGGTGTCGTTCTGTGACGACCTGGCTTGTCCAGGGCGCCACAGGGCAATCCTTGAATTAAGATTGCCTAACAGGGTATTTAAAAATGGGATATCCTGAGAAACCTATTACGTGATAATTTTCATATCTAACTGACTGTGCCTTAGCAGCAATGGATATCAGCTTTGCATGCCCTGAATTCCTAGTGTGCAAACGTGCAGAAACCAAAGTGAGCAAGAAATCAGCAGTGTAAAGCATGGAGTAGGGACAGAGCAGGAGTCTAAAATTGTAATGAGGCAGGAGGACAATTTCAGACCCCATTATACAATACAGCCTCATCCTCCTATTTGGTTAGGGATAGTGATGGGCGACCCAGACCTGTAAAAGTTGTGGTAATCGTGGTATAAAATAAATAAATAAAACATTTGGCATATGGTCCCCATATTATTATATCTAGCACAGATAAAGGCTACGGCTACAGGCTGCAGCCCCCAGCCGTGCGCTTATCTTGGCTGTGTATCAAAATAGGCGGAACCGCATGTGCCTTTTTTTTTTAATTTAAATAATTAAAAAAAAACAGCGTGCGGTCCTCCCCAATTTTGATACCCAGCCAAGATAAAGCCAGACAGCTGGGGGCTGATATTCTCAGGCTGGGGAGACCTGTGCATATTGGGCCCCCTAAACCTAAAAATAGCAGCTTGCAGCCACCTAGAATTATCGCATTCCATTAGATGCCACAGTCCCTGAACTTTAACCAGCCCTTCCTGATTGCCGTGATGTGGTGGCAATTGGGGAAATAAGGGGTTATTGTCAGCTCACAACTGCCATTAAGCCCTAGATTAGTAAAGGTAGTCGTCTATGAGACCTCCCCATTACTAATCTGCAAGTGAAAGTAAATAAGCACAAACACCGAAAAAATCCTTTATTTGAAATAAAAGACAAGAAAGCAAAGTTTCACCATTTTTTTAACCCCAAACCACCCCTGCAGGTCTGACGTAATCCACATGAGGTCCCACAATGATCCTAGCTCTGCTACATTTGAATTCACACCGTAGAAAATGACCGCCCGATGTGAGGTTTAGGTAGAGACTGAGTCACAGCGATAAGTGGTGACATCACTCAGCGGGATGTTCCCATGGACTGCAACCAATCACAAACACCAGAGGAAAGCAGTGCATATGGATTAGCAATAATGAGTGGCCCGGACGTGGCCAGGAAGCAGTTACAGCCGCGCCGGAGACTTGGTAAGTATGAAGTGCTTGCTCCTATCCCCCTATCCCTTCTACTACTATTTTTAATCCCTGGATTCTGGTGCCCATAGACTTATATGGGGACCGGCGTCCAGCCAGATACCGGATCAATTCCAGGCAGAAACTGGTATTTTTTTTTAACCCGGTTAGACCCGCCCGACCCGGTTATCTGTGAGTCCGCCCATCACTAGTTACGGACTAGCATCATTTTTAAGAGACAGCTGTATATTTTCTTTAAGTATGTATCCCAAGGGGCTTCACAGATGCAGAATAGCCTAAAAAAAAAACATATACCCCCATAAAAGACTAGAATAATTCAGAAATGAGTAATTAATTCTGAAAAGACAAAACACAATAAAATTAAAATTTGAAAAAAAAATTTAACCGTGGGTTTTAGTTTGTTTTTGAAAAAGTTTTTAGTTTTCTTTGAGATTCTGTTTTCTCTTTAAATGTCGATCAGAAAAGAAACTTTTGTTCTGTCCATCCCTTAAATAGAACATTGCCAACTCTAAAACTTCCTTCCACATTTTGCCACAACGGGTGCCGTCGGTATATCTTCTTCTTCTTCTTCTTCTTCTTCTTCGAAATCCTGCCACGAAACCGATATAAACATTGACATGATGATAAAGCTGTAAAGTTTCCTTAGCGACATTGTCTATTTGTGTTCACCAGGCTTATTTAAAGGGGTTGGTAACCGTCCTATGTAACCGAATATGGTAAGACCAGAAGAGTCCCTCATGACGTAGAATAAACCAAAACGTTACGAAATAAAAGTTTGTATTTGAACATTTCACCAAAATGGAAAAATAAATCAAAAATAAAAAAAATAGTCTTTTGGTTGGTTAGTTGGTTTTGAAAATGTAAAAAAAATTAAAATCAGTGGTAGAATTTAAGAAAAAAGACCCAAAAAGATACTTGTAACACTCACGGCCAGTGTAGGGGCAGTGAGCAGGGTTAGTGGACCCACTGGCCCACAGGACTTAACTAAGCACCTACCGCGAGGCAGACACCAGGTGCCACTCACAGGGCAGTGACCGGGACTGTGGCAGCTGACCCCCAGGACAGGAGACGGACTCAGGTATAGACACAGATGCAGGTTGTACAGGCAGGATGGCTGAGGCAGGCAGATAGGTATGGGAAGGCAGGTACAGGTGTCTTGATTCTTTCTGGTGGCTCTACTTTCATGCAGAGCCAATATGTTTTGTGAGTGTTGTATTTTCTGGTTCTAGGCACAGTGGGAGGAGCCTAATGAATAGTGCCTCGTTCCGGGTGTTAGCACTGCCTTATCTTGGAGCCTTTTCACCTGAAACGCTGCCAGTTATAGTTCCTGCCTTGTAGTATACGTTTCTCATTCCCGTGAGTGGTCCTGATCTTATCCTACTACCTTAGTTCCCCGTTCTCTTTCCTCCCCTGCTCTGACTGAACTCCCTGGTTCTCTGACTGTCTGCTTTCTGTGACTCCGGCTCCGTACACTCCCTGGTCCCTGACGTGTCCTCTTGGCCTCTGACTTCGGCTCGTACCCCAACCTTGTATCTGTTCCCCTTCGGTTATTGATGCTCCTTCCTGGCTACTGATCCCTGGCTCTCATGCGACCTCAGCTTCTCTTGCTCCCTCTGTTTTCACGTTACCTTCTGGCTTCTGACTCTGTTTGATTGACTACTCTGCAGACCTCTCCCACTAGGGGTACTTGTGGCCTCTAGCGGTCTTGCACCTCACTACACCTAGGTGTCTGAGATCCTTCTTGCACACTTGGGCCTCTTAGTAGTTTAGCGTCACAACAGGTACTTGTGACGGACACAGGGATAATAGGACAGGAATTCTGGACCTGACAACTAGCTACCAGACCGGTAGCCAAACTAACGAAGGATGTTGTACAGGCACCTCCTCTAATGGGAGGGTGCTTTAAAAACATAGTGCCTCTCAGCCAGAGGCTGAGAGGCACTTTCTAGAGATAGCACACCAGCCCTTTAAGAGAAGGGTCGATGCGCATGTGCATGCCCGAAGCACAGTCCTGGGAGACCAGAGCTGCGTGCACAGGCACCGAAAGGAGGAAGCAGGAGCACACATGGACAGCCGCAGGGCAGTGGGGGAGGTAGCAACCAGGCTGTGGTGGTAAGTTGGCGTCCCTGCAGGGATGCCGGCGCCACAATACTGATTCTGAAGGAATTAATTTGGCACATATTCTAAGCGGATGTTAGTAGCATGAAAAATGTATTGACTCATGGAGATGAGACTGCTCCAGCTCATACTTGCCTCACTGCCGTTCCTCATAATTTGTGTGAAGCTAGTCAGGCAATACTTAGCCATATTTGGGGGCATATAAGCCCATGGATCCCGTGTAACGGCTCCAACATCAGATTTTGGCCATGGATTTTCTTTAACCTGGAAAAATGTAGACTGCTCCTTGAGGACAAGCCATCCAAGTGGCACAAGAGTCCGGACCTACTCAACAAGGATGTGGAGTGTGGTGGTTCGAAATCAGCATTTTGAGCAATTTTTGCTATATGCATATCCCTTGGTTGAATGGTTTATTAAGCCCCCATACACTTAGGTAGTTGATGTCATGGGTATGACAGGATCACTAGGAACAAGGGAGCCTAAACTGGCCCTCAGGCTAGGGGACCTCTTGTTGACTCTGATCTCAAAGATACATCTGACCTTGATGATGTTTGGGCCGCCTTCCTAACCCTTGCTCTTGAACAACCCTATTCTAATGGTCCCCCTCCCTCCTCCCAGGAAAGGACCAAAACATGAGGGATTTTCCCCTTTTGTTTAGTTGTGTGGGATTAAACTCCAAACTCACAGCAATCACTCACAGAGGTATAGCCAATACATGTTCAGGAGGAAACTAAATGAAGGGAGAAAATAATCAGACAACAAAAGTATTTCCACAACACACCAAGCAGTACAAAGAAGTTCACTACCAACTTTATAACAAAGCACAAGGATCAGGAACGCATAAAGCTATAATCGGCATGGGAGAACAGGCTCTGCCATCTTAAAAAGGGTGGAGGCTGCTATGATAGGTCTCCTGCAACATGTGATATAAGCAGTAATCCACAGGCTAGCAGAAATTAACTTTTACAAGCCTACAACCTTGTATCTGTTCTCCTTTGGTTATTGATGCTCCTCTACAAGATTGCTGACAAGAGCACAACTGGTCGATGCCTGAGCTTGCCTGTGCAACTCAAAAGCAGCATCGTGTGGAGTGTCTGATTCTGCTGTGTGAACAGACACTGCAAGTTTTGAGCCAGACACCGTGTGACAGTTGACAGTTCTCCTAATCTTCCAATACCCGCGAAAGCTTGGCTCGACCAAGTGCTTCCGTGTTCTCAATGAGAAAGACTCCATTGTCAGCGACTCAAATCCTGAGGAACAAAACAATTGGTCATTGGAAATCCGACATTTTGGACCCTTCTACTCTCCAAACATGATCTGTCAGAGGACATTTGGGAGGATGACTATATACAGTAGAGTGTTGCCCGATATCGGCAAATACAGGCAAAATTTCGTCCTACTGATGTAGTATTTTTTAAGAACTTTTTGTGTTATTGTTACTATTTATATTTTTAAATTATTTGCCCCTTTGTAAGAAAAAAACAAATAAATTATATATTCTATTACAGATTGTATTAATTGAAGTTTTGAAACACGTCCAGACTGGAAATGGGGTCATCTACCATCAACGGTATGTTAACTGGATAATTTCCATTGGGTGTTTTTTACATTGTTTTTTTTAATTCTAGGGTTTATGGGGTTTTTTTTTTTGTTTTTTGTTTTAAAATCTGAGAGCTTATAACAGATGGTGATTTCCAAACTGAGAAGGAATCACTGACCAACAATTGCAAAAATGTCTCCTTCAAATACTGATATCTTTTGTAAAGGGAACACCTAGGTGGAATATGCGTCAAGAGTTCCATGTTCTATGGTAATTGTTCCCCCCGTCACTGCCTTTCCAAGACTCTTGGGCCAATTCTTCTTCCCCTCGTCTGATGGCAACAACTCGAACTGAGCCCCTTGCTCCAATGGGCAATATTTAGTATATGTTTATAGCGGTGGCATCCTATGGGTTAAAGAGAAGAGGCTAGTATTGAGCCCACGAACTAAGTCATAATGTCCCAAATGCCCCCCTAAAATAAATAATGCTGGATTTCTCACTTTTAGAAAGTATTAATACTGCCATAAGACTCACTGTCATGCTAGGTATGGGAAAGTACGAAGCACACGGCGAAAGGGAAGGGAAACCCTTTTCTAGGGAAGGGAAGATGGTGACCCCTGAACCAAACCTACTGCTGGCCCATTGAGTATTTTGGCAATTGCAATACCTAATTTTACCTGTGACAGCGCTGTCACGCTAGGTATGGGGTAGTACCAAGGAAGAGGCGAAAGGTAAGGCAAGGTGGCCCCTGTGTCTAGGGAAAGGGAAGAGGATGACCCCTGACCAAACCTTCTGCTGGTCCCTGGGGTCACTCACCACCCTTGATAGGTTCCGCACCTATACAGCGAGCCGGATACTTGACCCTAGGTATCCTTAGTGCTGACTCCTAAATAGGGAATTGATGGGATGAGCTCTTTGTCAACTCCACTAAACACTATAGAAGAAACAAGGAAGACACACAGGAGGAAAAGCATGAACTACTTACCTATAGATGACTCAGGTAGGAGTTCAACAAAGCTTTCAGCAACGATACCACAGAGGAGAACAAGCCACCTGCTTGCAACCTCAGCTTGAATGAACTGAAAATATCACCAGTGCCAGTCCAAAGGATGGAAGGAGTATTTAAACACCAAGGGAATACTGATGATCAGCAGCTGGGTGGAAGGTGAGCTCCTGCTGGGTCCAAGAGGGAGAGAGGAATCCAGCAGGAAAGTTACCTATACCAATGAATACTGACTGGAGGAACAATGGAAAGTCATCCTGCAAAGCCAGACGCTGTGACCTTCTATGGCCGGAAACCACATGATTGTCTCGCATGTGACACCCACTTAAAAAGTAATGATGCCTTGTAAGTGATCCCTCAAAAAGCAAACTGCCACCTTTATTCCATGCTTTCCCACAAAAATAAAATCCCCTGAATACCCAGTGGGCTTACAATGCAATGAAGTACCATCAGTGTGCCAGGTCACTGATGTCTTGTAGCCTGTAGGAGTACAGCAACTTACAAGGGAAAAAAATGGTGGAGCAGGGAGCCCACTACTCCCTGCTCCACTACAAAATTCAACTGTATTCACATCATGTTGACTTTTTCTTTATACAGTTCAAAGTGGCACAAACCCATCCAGAATGGCTGCCCTGGTTCTTTGGTGCTACCAACACCATTGCTACTTTTTTTTTGTTTGAAATTTTGCACCCCTAGGAATTTTTTTGCCCCGGTCAAATGCTGATGTGTCCCCCACCCTATCCTCCCCCCATAGTGGCATAGTGAGGATTTCCAGCGCCCGTGGCGAGGCAAGATTTTTGCACCCCCTATCTCAAGTATAGCACTCACTGAATCCCTCCCATCAGCCCAGTATTGACTCTCTTATCCCTGATATTGTAATTTGAAGAAAATACTGAAATAACTACATTTTGCTCTTACATTTTTTCCTCTAAAATTTTAAAAAAATCAAGGAATACATATTTTTTTATGTAACAATTTTCTTCCCTTGCCCTATTCCTAATTCTAACCCTACCTCTTAGTCTAACCCAAACCCTAAACCAATCCTTAAAAGTGTAAAAATATGAAAGTGGTTACTACTGAATGAAGATGATATTGATTAATGTGAACTGCTCACTGTAGGGGGGGGACAAATTTTGCTTTTCCACAGATAGTGGCACCGAGGATAATTTGCCCTCCTGCCCCCCCATATGACACCACAGCTCCATAGTTGTATGCCATTTCTGTTAATGTGGGAATCCCATGCACGCACAGGGTTAAATACAATCTCTTCCTACTTGTACAGTTTTGTATACATAAAAACAGCTGTACAGAGAGGGATCTGCAGCTTTGGAGAAAACATGGAAGTTGTTCCTGGCGCCCCTCCCCATTTTGTTTAGCGTTAACTGCTATTATTGTGCATCAATCTCTAAACTCCTATTGTCTTACAGGGGAAATGACTTGAAAATTAAGCATGTTTGCTTTTTTTATGACTTCCTGCATGAATCATTTTGAAAGTTGTGCCAAATGGTTTCCACTAATGACTATAAATAGAGCCGCGAATCTATGGAGTCATTGCTTGAATCTCAGCAGGATTGTGCTTCTCATAGGAAAATTATTTAACACAGGGCATGAAACGGCAGCTGTCCACCATAATATACTGCGTCGTACGGCCCATGATCTCCTTTCTCTGCCGGGACGATTATATTGTTGCTTCTGTATATCAGCCGCAGACAATTAGGTTAAATCTAATCAATAATAATAAAAGAAAAACTTTTGGGGTAAATATAGACCACACTAGATGTAGACACGAGAGGAGAAGGCAGGAACGACCCATAACCGTTCCAAGTTGTCCCATCTGGTAATGATAGATGATGCTGAGGAGTATTGTTTCTGATTGTGCTGTGACTTTTCTGCTGGGAGAGAGGCAGAGAGAGCTGCTGAATTTTTAGCCAGAATTGAAAAAAACATACAGTTATCAGACTGTGGACCACAGTACTCTGGTTATTTTATTTTTTATGCCTTTTCTTCCTGATAGGATGCATTTTTGTCTTGCTAGGTACGGGGAAGTACCAAGAGAGCAGTGAAAGAGAAGGGAAAGGGGAGATGGTGACCCCTGACCAAACCTATTGCTGGTCCATCACTACCCTAGATAGGTTCCGCACCTATGCGCCGAGCCAGATACCTGACACTAAGTATCCCTAGTACTGGGCCCTGGGGTCCCTCACCACCCTATATAGGTTTTGCACCTATGCGCCGAGCTGGATACCTGACCCTAGGTATCCCTAGTGCTGGGCCCTGGGGTCCCTCACCACCCTAGATAGGTTCCACACCTATGCGCCGAGCCAGATACCTGACCCTAGGTGTCCCTAGTGCTGGGGCCTGGGGTCCCTCACCACCCTAGATAGGTTTCGCACCTATACACCGAGCCAGATACCTGACCCTAGGTATCTCTAGTGCTGGGGCCTGGGGTCCCTCACTACCCTATATAGGTTTCGCACCTAAGCGCCGAGCTGGATACCTGACCCTAGGTATCCCTAGTGCTGGGCCCTGAGATCCCTCACCACCCTAGATAGGTTTCACACCTATGCACCGAGCTGAATATTAAACCCTAGGTATCCCTAGTGCTGGTCCCTGGGGCCCCTCACCACCCTAGATAGGTTTCGCACCTATTCGCCGAGCTGGATACCAGACCCTAGGTATCTCTAGTGCTGGGCCCTAAATAGGGAACGCGTGGGATGAGCTCTTAGTCAACACCACTAAATGATAAAGGAAGGCACAAGGGGGACACACAGTGGGAAAACCGTGAACTACTTATCCACAGATGACTAAGGAAGGAGTTAAGCATTGATACTACAGATGAGAGCAAGCCTCCTGCTTGCAACCAGAGCTAGAATGAACTGAATACTATCACTAGCACCAGTCCAGGGAAGAAGGAAGTATTTAAGCACCAAGAGAATGCTGATGATCAGCAGCTGGGTGGAAGGAGAGCTCCTGCTGGATCAAAAAGGGGGAGAGATGAAAATCCACCAGGAATACTGACAGCAGGAACAATAGAAAGTCAGGGAGCATTTTGTGCAGCCAAATGCTGCTGTGACCTTCTATTGCCAGAAACCACATGACTGTCTGTCACCCGTGACAGTTTTCGGTGCAGATGTGAAGCCACATTTTTAAAGTGATTTTTACAGAGCAGAAAAGCTTTGATTCTGCACTTAAAAAATAAAATGCATATTTTTTTAGGATACATATGCAAGCTTCTAAAGAGGAAAAAAGCACCAGTTCAGTGGCAACTGCCCTTTTTTAACTTTACTTTTTTTTTTCAAGCTCCACATAGAAAGTTATAAGGAAAAAATACCCACCAAAACCGCACAGTACAAAAGTGTCTTTAGACGCACAGCAGGTAGATAGTTAATGAAATCCCATCCACTTGTTAGGACAGTTAGGCTGTGTGAAACACGGTGCGTTTTTATTGCGCTTTTTCATGCATTTTTACCTGCAGATTTTCACAAATCTGTAAGGAAATCCTGATGCCAGCAGTCAATGAGAATCCTGAAGTCCTGTACACACGTTAAGGATTTTTTTTTCCTCTTTTTTTTTCCTCTTTCTTTTTTTTTCCTCTTTTTTTTTCCTCTTTTTTTTTCCTCTTTTTTTTCCTCTTTTTTTTTCCTCTTCTTTTTTCCTCCTTTTTTTCCCTCTTTTTTTCCCTCTTTTTTTTTTCCCTCTTTTTTTTTTCCCTCTTTTTTTCCTCTTTTTTTTTTCCTCTTTTTTTTCCCTCTTTTTGCGTTTTAGGCTGCGTTTTAACCATTGAAAGCAATTTAAAAAAAATGTGGCCAACACACCTGTCTGTCCTTCCTCCCCTTCTCTTTCCTCCCCCCTCCCCCTGTAATAACAGAGACAGGGGGAGAAAGGACAGGCACGCAGAGAGGGGCGGTAATGACTAGCAAAACCCGACCCACCTATTAGATATTCTGTTGCACCTATCAATCAAATAACAGTGTACTCCACAAACTTTACTTGCCTATATTTCAGAAACTATACATCCGATCTCACAACTAAAGGTACGTATAGAATCAGCATGATAGCCCCAGTATAGCACTGGCTTTAGTTTATGTAGGAAAATCCTGGTGGGGGTCGTCTTTAAGGCACAGGAGAGGCGACAGGCTGAGCTTTGTGCAGCAGCGCACATCATGTCGTGGGCATAAGCAAAGCTGAACGGTTGGCAATAAACTTAACTCATCTACAAGAATTAACCTTGGGCAGAGTCAACGACGTCACAAGCTATACATAGCACACGGAATATTTGCCGGCGCATTTTGCCTTCATTTTCTGCCATCTCTTAGTAGCCATCGCTGCGTCCTTGTGTCAGCAATGTGTGCACTTTAAGGAAAATATGACTCATTTGTTTTTGCCAGTTAATAACCAACTTCCCCATTAAACTAATAGCATAAGACAACACACCGCGGTGCCCACGAGCGATAAGGAGATGACTAATGTTGCGACTCAGCCCGTCTATAGGTGTCTCCTCCAAATGTCCCCACTCCGCTCTAGCGAGGTCTACAGTCCATTATCTCTGTTTTTGCCTCTGCTCTTGTCCTTGCTGCTTTGAATAGTTCAGTTATTGCCACCGGGAGTGATAAGCCGGGAGGTTAAGATAGCTACTGTACTTTTAAGTCCCTATGAAGGAAGGCGGCTCGCCTCTGATGTTGATACCTTGGGCAAGGACAGAGGCCGGACACCCAGCTGACTGGCTTAATCAGTAATAGTTCTCTCCGTGTCTGTTGATCAGATGATCATTGTAGCATGTGTTACCGACACCTGCTGTTCTTGGGGCAGGTGAAAAAACACTCCGGACTTCCTCCACCAGAGATACAAAAGTTCACCTCGCCTGAACAATCATCCTACCTAACGTAGAACTTCACAAAACCATAACAGAAAGCTTCCTCGCAGGGTGACTCCACTCAACATTATAAGTTGCTCCTTAGCATCTTGGAAAAGTCACTTTCTTAGACTGAATCGTGATTTCTTATCGGACGGACAAAAGATTACTTGTTCTCTAGCCTTCCTATCGGAAACAGATGTCACCACCTTTTGACCGGTCAGGGTCACCACTTGGCAAAAAAAAAGTAAAGTGGTCAACCCTCTGCAACTGTCACAAGAGTGTCACGACCTGTGAGGGGATCTAGAGGCAGGGGTGGAATGATCACGGACGCAGGGGACACAACTGCGACCGACCCCAGTCCCTGCTTCAGCTGGATGTGTGTCCGATGCTGTATGTACCGCCCCAGCAGCGGATCGAACCGCTCTGATCCGGGGGTGGTGATCGTTCGTGGCTCGAGGGTCTCTGGACCCAGGGGCTTAGGGGCCACACTCAAATGGAAAGGGAGTATTTACAGGGGATTGGGTATAGTTCGTGACGCCACCCATGGTGTGCGGTAATTGGGAATACCGCCGCTGCCGTTAGGAGTACCCGGGGTGATGGAGTGGGGCAGCTAGGTGATGTTGCTCTCAACGGGTAGGGGTAGGCCTCGGGACTCTGGATGGTGATGTGGGGACGCAGTACAGGGGTCAGTTGGGTACTCACTCAGCAATGAAGCAGACGCTGACAACAGGGTAAAGCAAGTCTCTGAACGCCGTTGCCTTTCGAGGGGAGCTCATCTGGGTCCCGTCCCCTGCAGCACTGCTGGTGGTCCGTGACCTGCCTCCTAGCACTAAGTTTTAGATTGTCCGTTGTGGCCCGGTAGCTTGGAGCTATCCGGGCCCCGCTCCCCACTGTGGCTAAGTGAAGGAGCCTGCTCTCAGGGCTCACGCTTGGGATTTCAGTGGGCTGCTTGCTAGGAAAGCCCTATCCCCCTCGTTGTGCTAGTGCCCCGATTCTGCAGCTGGTGGGAACAGTCCATAAAGGCCCCGTTCTCTGCAGGTTAATTGCCGGGTTGCATGCAGCTTCTCCCCGACCTAGGGTCCGTGTAGCCCGTCGTGCCTTCGGTCCCGGACCGGTGATAGGACCAGGCTGCTGACCGTCCTTTTCGATGGATCCCAGGCACCTAGCCTCAATCCCCTGCGACCGGGGGTCCGATTCCGCTAAGTCCAGACCACCGTCTGCGACCTAGTTTACTTGGGAGCTCCAACTCTCTGCTTCCTCAGAGCTCCTCACAGCTCGAGAGCTACCACTCAACTCACTTGACACCTTCCACCTCCCTGTCTGACCCCTAGGTGAGCGGCCGTATTCCTGCTTAAGCAGCCCACTGGCGTCCCTGACAGGTGTGGTGCAAGGTGTATCTAGGATTTGTGAATGCTGGTGGAGGCAGTACTGTAGGATAGAGACCCAGAACCATGAGGGGTTGAATACTGCACGGGGAGGGCAGTTTGTGCAGTACCCTGTGACGACCTGAATAGTCCAGGGGCGTCACACTGTACATCCAGATGAAATGCATCACGTTGCAGAGACCCGTCAGGTGCCTGTACTGCGATACACCCTTCCAGCCAAGAAGTCGGCAGCTTTCATCTGTATCTCAGTGACTGAGGGCAGCACATGGCAAGGACGTCATGCGTTGCAATAGCACCAACACCGATGAAAGTTGTCGCCACTGTGTGCTGGCTACACAGAAGGACACTGCATGACGTGGGAGCCAGGGACAGTGAGTACAATGTTGTACTTTTTGCATTAGACAGAACGTAGACATATTTACTAGGATGGGGACATATATACCAGGAGGGGGACAGTAGATATCAGGAAGGGGACAGTATATACCAGTAGGTGAACAGTATACACCAGAAGGGCCCCAGGAGGGGGACAGTAAATACCAGGAGGGGGACAGTAGATACCAGGATGGGGACTTATATAACAGGATGGTGACATATATACCAGGATGGGGACATTTTTACCAGGATGTGGTTATACATACACCAGGATGTGGGCTAGAATGGGGAACATATATACTAGGATGGGGGACATGAATACCAGGATGGGGGCATACTTAGCAGGATGGAGGGCATATATTCCAGAATGGGGGACATATTTACAGGGAAGGAGCCCAGGATAGGGGACATTAGAACATGGTTGGGGACAGTACTACATAATGGGAGGGAGCAACGGGTGAAATAAGTATTGAATACTTGTAGTATTGAGTACTTGTCACCAATTATCAAAGTAAATATATATAAGTAAATATATTTCTTAAGGTGCTATTGACATGATGGGTTTTTACCAGATGTCGGTAACAACCCATCCAATCCACATAGGCAAACAAATCAAACCATATATGTCCATAAATTTAGTGATGTGTAATAATGGTAACCCCTAACCAAACCTACTACTGGTCCCTGGGGTCCCTCACCACCCTAGATAGGTTTCGCACCTATGCACCCAGCCGGATACCTGACCCTAGGTATCCCTAGTGGTGGGCCTTAAATAGGGAAAGGCTGGGATGAGCTTTTAAGACACAAGGAGGACACACAGGGGGATGATGCATGAATTACTTTTATACAGATGACTCAGGCAGGAGTTTACCAACGATACCACAGAGGAGAGCAAGCCACCTGCTTGCAACCAGAGCTAGAATTAACTAAATAATATCACCAGCACCAGTTCAAGGAAGGAAGGAATATTTAAGCACCAAGAGAATACTGATGATCTATTGCTGGTCCTTCACCACCCTAGATAAGTTCCGCACCTATGCGCCGAGCCGGATACTTGACCCTAGGTATCCCTAGAGCTGGGCCCTGAGGTCCCTCATCAACCTAGATAGGTTCCACACCTATGCGCCGAGCCAGATACCTGACCCTAGTTATTCCTAATGCTGGGCCCTAAATAGGGAACGATTAGGATGAGCTCTTGGTCAACCCCACTAAACGCTAAAGGAAGACACAAGGAGGACACACAGGGGGAAAACATGAACTACTTATCCACAGATGACTCAGGCAGGAGTTCAGCAACAATACTACAGATGAGTACAAGCCACCTGCTTGCAACTAGAGCTAGAATAAACTGAATGATATCACCAGCACCAGTCCAGGGAAGAAGGGAGTATTTAAGCACCAAGAGAATACTGATGATCTATTCCTGGTCCTTCACCACCCTAGATATGTTCCGCACCTATGCGCCAAGCCGGATACCTGACCCTAGGTATCCCTAGTGTTGGGCCCTTAATAGGAAATGGATGGGATGAGCTCTTTGTCAACCCCACTAAACGCTTAAGGAAGACACAAAGGGGACACACAGGAGGAAAATGGAAAATGCATGAACTACTTATCCACAGATAATCCACAGATGACTCAGGCAGGAGTTCAGCAATGCTACCACAGATGAGTACAAGCCACCTGCTTGCAACCAGAGCTAGAATAAACTGAATGATATCACCAGCACCAGTCCAGGGAAGAAAGGGGTTTTTAAGCTCCTGCTGGGTCCAAAAGGGGGAGAGATGAGAATCCAACAGGAAAGCTACCTATACCAATGAATACTGACTGCAGGAACAATAGAAAGTCAGGAAGCATTTTGCGGAGCCAAACACTGTGACCTTCTATTGCCAGAGACCACATGACTGTCTGATACCCGTGACATCATCATATTATTTCTATCGTGGACAATCCCTTTAACTCTAAAGGAAGTGTTGTCACAGTGATCTCGGTTCTTTCGAAAAAAAAAATATATATATATATACTAAGGATTCAATTAGTGATAAAAAAATAGTCTATCCAGTCTTCATTGTGTGGCACATCGACCGTCACCCAATGGCTTCGGTAGTTCTCCTTTAATCCCAGCGCATTGTATACATGAACGACTTTGCATTATAATGTGACAATGGATTTCGAGTCGCCGCAGTATAATTATAAATACTTTTCTTTCAAAGAGTAATATTTATTATCATCAATCCTGCTTCATTCTTCACAAAACAAAAAACAATGAGAGCGTTGCTGCTCGCCGAGTAGCAGGTGACCCCAATTTTATTGGATCCACTTAAAACATTTTTTAACACACCCACGGCTCAGGTCAGTGGGACCTCATCTGAGCGCACGTCAGCCCACAAAAGCCTGTCTCGGAAAATGTTTCAAGTTTGTCCAAAAAATTGTTTCTCTAGAAACCCGCTGCTGTTATTAACTACTGTTCGTGTACATTGTTAAATGGGATTAGCATTAACAATACAGTAATATAATATATAGCATATTACCATAACACTCCATTCAGCGTCGGGATATGAAATGTCATGACTTATAGGGGGCGAGGAGAGTTCAGGTTTTTGTTTTTTTAGCTCCGGGACATTGGCCGGTGTGGGTGTCGGGTAGGGTCGGTGTATTCATTAGTTTCCGAATGACCTTGGATAAGTCCAGAAAGTTTAGAAAGTCTACTGCTGGGTGTGTTCATTGGTTCCCCTTTCTGATGCGTGTAAAGCAAACACCAATACCACTTCCTATCTATTTAGATTTTATACCTGGAAAATCCCTTTAAAGGTGACCCATAAAATGCCATAAATGTGATGCTACACACTATGAGCAGTAAAAAAAGAAGGGTAGTCAGACAAGCCGAGGTCACAAGCCAGGAGGTAACGTATAAGATTCAGGGAGCAGAGAAAGATGTGGTCAGAAAGAGGTCCGAGGTCAGAAGCCGGGAAAAAGGGACATGGTCAGGAAGAGGTCCGAGGTCAGAAGCCGGGAGGTAACGTATAAGGTTCAGGGAACAGACAGAGACGTGGTCAGGAAGAGGTCCGAGGTCAGAAGCTGGGATACAGAGACGTGGTCAGGAAGAGGTTCGATGTCAGAAGCCAGGAGGTAACATATAAGGTTCCAGGAACAGACAGACGTGGTCAGGTAGAGGTCCGAGGTCAGAAGCCAGGAAGTAACGTATAAGATTCAGGGAACAGGCAGAGACATGGTCAGGAAGAGGTCTGAGGTCAGAAGCCGGGATACAGAGAAGTGGTCAGGAAGAGGTCCAAGGTCAGAAGCCAAGAGGTAACGTACAAGGTTCCGGGAACAGACAGAGACGTGGTCAGGAAGACGGCAGAGGTCAGAAGCCGAGAGGTAACATAAAAGGTTCCGGGAACAGACAGAGACGTGGTCAGGAAGAGGTCCGAGGTCAGAAGCCGAGAGGTAACATAAAAGATTCCGGGAACAGACAGAGACGTGGTCAGCAAAAGGTCCGAGGTCAGAAGCCAAGATCAGAACGCTTACACCAAACAGAGCCGAGAGCGCAGTGAGCAAACAGAAAGTACGACTGGCAAAGTTCAGACAGAGCAAGCCCAGTAAAAAAACAGAGCAATCACCAGGAACGGAGCGCATCTATGTGAGCACCTCCCAGAACCACCATGGACCCTAGTGCTGAAAGACAACCTATCAGCAAGTGCACAAGAGACATAGAAGAGCATTTCCAAATGCAAAATGCTCCACACAGTGGAACCCTGACAATAAATATGTAATTATTTTTAGCCACCGTTCTCCTGAATCCAGCGATGCTTTTTTGTTGATCCTGCACCTCTCCGTTCCGATGATATGGCCTCTACTTTTCTGAATTGTGTCTTATGATCTGTATGGGTGTGGTCCTCTGCTCTTTGTGGGTGTTTTTTTTTTTTTTTGAAGACCATGCCTACTTGACTAACAGCTTGTAACGGTGGGGGGGATAAAGATGGTTCAGGGACTCCTCGGCTGACTCTAAGACTGGGATTCCTGTGCTGTCCCTTATCCCGACAGTAGACTTAAAGGTAGTTTGGGTTGAGCCTCTAATGTGGCCCTGTCTTCTGTCCTGGCCCTGATGACTATCCTCTTTGCTTCTGGGCTAGCTCCTAACTGAAAGGAATAACCAGCAACCTCTCCAGGAAGCAAAGGGATTAAATACAGCCCGGAAGTGCTTAACTAAAGACAGCTGCATCAGGGAAGGGATTAACCCTTTAAATGCCCAAAGAAAAAAGCAACAATTAAATGTTTATGGTCTAACCCTGAGTCTGTCCTTATACACGTGACACAGCTGTATTTCTATTAATGGAAAAAGGGGCCATATCTCAGGAACGGAGAAGCGCAGGACCAAAAGAAAAACAACGTTGGATTCAGGAGAACAGCGGCAGTTACACCAGGTTATAATATAGCAAATTACAGCTTCCCTTTATTCACCTCAATCTGCTCAAGAATGCCTGTTGGGAAGCATCTTTGCCTAAACACCACCTCTTTTCACACACAGTTTGGATGCTTTACGTCTGTGTGCTGGGACCCCCACCATATACGAAAATGGAAGTTACAAAGCCCCTATGTGAATGAAGTGATACTGTGTGTAGCTACATCCCTTTGTGTTTAAGTAGTATTGTTTCCCAGCAATCTTTGCTGGTTATGCAAAAACATTTGTATTCTAGCCATCTTGGTGGAAGGAGCTGCTGTGGATTCGTCCTGAAGTCGTATCTTTTCCATTTTGGTTGTTATTTCCCTGTTTGTCTCTCCTACCCTTGTGTTGTATTATTGCAGCAGTGGGTCTAGTAAGCCTTACCTTCCCACTCACTAGCCAGGGCTTACTGCAGGGTTCAGTTTTCTGCTCGGCGACAGGTGAGGAACCTGTATAGGGTCTGGCAAGGAGTACAGGGTACAGTGGTGGAGGTTTCCATCTTCCCTCTCACTAGCATCAGGGCCCACCGTTGTTATTGTATTCCCGGTGCCCCCTTGTATGTGGTGTTGTTGTGGTCTGATTTCGTTGTGTGTCAGACATCTGTTGATCTGAACTTGCGTGCCACACCGATAGTGTGATAGATACTGAGCATGTGTGACCAATATTCTGATCAATCTATCTAAGTAGGTGTGGTGGTCGCACATGCTCAGTACCACCATTTTCACACTGGGAACTTTGGGCCCACCGTTCTCTGCATCAGTGAACCAGTGATCATACATTTCTGATCTATCTCATGGATAGATGATATATGGTGGATATGGTGATATACGTGGATGGTGATGTATCTTGTTTTCGGGACAACCCAATTAAGAAACATGCAGGTCCATCGCTAAATAATGGAATTTGACCAAATTTAATGACCGGAGGTGTGAAGCTGGGCCACCACCTAAGGATGACACTTGCTGTCGTAGTTGATGATGTCACTACCTGTTGGATATATATGTACAACCAAAATAAAAGGGGGTATTCTCATCTCCAAGAGTCCCTCTCCCATTATGTAGTAGGCGCAATAATAATATTAGCAAATACCTCTAAGTAGAAATGTAGTATAGTTCTCCTGATTAGCTATGTCACTTACCTCATGTGCAGGGCATTGCAGCTTAGATATCCATTCATTTCAGGTTAGGAGGTGAGCTGTGACATCACCTATTGTTAATGGTAGATACTGTGTTACCTACTGTATGTAGAGGTGTTATTAAACAGGCGGCGGAGGTGAGCTGTGATATGTATTATAAATGGTGAATCCTGTGTTATCTACAGTAAATAGAGGTGCTGTCAGTCATTTTACAGAAGAAGGAGGAGGTAAGCTGTGATATGTATTATAAATGGTGAATCCTGTGTTATCTACAGTAAATAGAGGTGCTGTCAGTCATTTTACAGAAGAAGGAGGAGGTGAGCTGTGATATGTATTATAAATGGTGAATCCTGTGTTACCTACAGTAAATAGAGGTGCTGTCAGTCATTTTACAGAAGGAGGAGGAGGTGAGCTTTGATATGTATTATAAATGGTGAATTCTGTGTTATCTACAGTAAATATATACGTGCTGTCAGTAATTTTACAGAAGAAGGAGGAGGTGAGCTGTGATATGTATTATAAATGGTGAATCATGTGTTATCTACAGTAAATAGAGGTGCTGTCAGTCATTTTACAGAAGGAGGAGGAGGTGAGCTTTGATATGTATTATAAATGGTGAATCCTGTGTTATCTACAGTAAATAGAGGTGCTGTCAGTCATTTTACAGAAGAAGGAGGAGGTGAGCTGTGATATGTATTATAAATGGTGAATCATGTGTTATCTACAGTAAATAGAGGTGCTGTCAGTCATTTTACAGAAGGAGGAGGAGGTGAGCTTTGATATGTATTATAAATGGTTAATCCTGTGTTATCTACAGTAAATAGAGGTGCTGTCAGTCATTTTACAGAAGAAGGAGGAGGTGAGCTGTGATATGTATTATAAATGGTGAATCCTGTGTTATCTACAGTAAATAGAGGTGCTGTCAGTCATTTTACAGAAGGAGGAGGAGGTGAGCTTTGATATGTATTATAAATGGTGTATCCTGTGTTATCTACAGTAAATAGAGGTGCTGTCAGTCATTTTACAGAAGGAGGAGGAGGTGAGCTTTGATATGTATTATAAATGGTGAATCCTGTGTTATCTACAGTAAATAGAGGTGCTGTCAGTCATTTTACAGAAGAAGGAGGAGGTGAGCTGTGATATGTATTATAAATGGTGAATCATGTGTTATCTACAGTAAATAGAGGTGCTGTCAGTCATTTTACAGAAGGAGGAGGAGGTGAGCTTTGATATGTATTATAAATGGTGAATCCTGTGTTATCTACAGTAAATCGAGGTGCTGTCAGTCATTTTACAGAAGGAGGAGGAGGTGAGCTTTGATATGTATTATAAATGGTGAATTCTGTGTTATCTACAGTAAATATACGTGCTGTCAGTAATTTTACAGAAGGAGGAGGAGGTGAGCTGTGACATCACTTATTGTGAATGGTGGATACTGTATTATATACTGTATATAGAGGTGTTTTCAGTTATTGTACAAAAGGAGGAAGAGGTGAGCTGTGCCATCACCTATAGTGAATGGTGAATACTGTTATCTACTGTATATAGAGGTATCATCAGTCATTGTACAAGAGGAGGAGGTGAGCTCTGACATCACCTATTAATGGTAGATACTGTGTTATCTATGGTATATAGAGGTGTTCTCAGTCATTGTACAAGAGGAGGAGGTGAGCTGTGACATCTATTGTTAATGTTAAATTATGTTATCTACTGTATATAGAGGTGTTATCAGTCATTGTAGAGGAGGAGGAGGTGAGCTGTGACATCACCTATTGTGAATGGTGGATCCTGTGTTATCTACAATATATAGAGGTGTTATCAGTCATTGTACAGGAGGAGGAGGTAAGCTTTGACATGTATTATATACTCGTATGATGGATCTTGTGTTATCTACTGTATATACAGGTGCTATCAGTCATTGTACGGGGAAAGGAGGTGAGCTGTGACATCACCCAATGTGAATGGTCGAACCTTTATTATCTATTGTATATAGAGGTATTACCTTTAATTGTAATCCTGTCTGTGGTGATAATGAGAGTGCTGAAAAGTCACCTGTACAGAACAGGAAGTAAGAGTCTAATATAAGGCCTATTGGCCAGTATGAAAAATACAGTATTTCTGATTTTTGTTTTATATAGATAGTGATATTGAAAATTAAAATATAAATATCAAACATTTTTTTAAAAATACATTTACCATAAGAACAATATTTAAACAGTAACTCATTTCCTGATGACCCTTTCCCTTTAAATTGAACACAACAGAAAGTGACTTAACAGCGCCCCCTACTGGCTAAACCAAATGATAAACCCTGGCTGCCAGGAACAGAAAGTGAGTGTTTGTATTCTTCCGCTGAATAGATGGGAAGCAGAATAGATCCCACTTTGTCCAGTGTACCGTTGCTTTAAGGGATTTTCTCCCCATTAATAACATACCCTATTCTTTTTCGGAGAGCTCAGCCTCCGCACTGCCTTGTGTAAATGAACGCTGTAGGGGCCGAATTGGGGGAGATTTTGTAAAATGTGGGGGGAAATGTGAGACCCGAGCCTTCCACTGTAAATTCTTCATGACATTCCAGGTTTATCGAGCCAAATAAGTTTCCCATGGTATGTCTGTTACATCATAATCTGCCTACACAGGCAGTAACCTAGGAGCTCGGCTCACAACAAGTAAAACACTGGCCGAGAGAATTCGGATCCCAGTGTATTGGATTTTCATGTAGTGTAATCTGCATCCGCTGCATGCGGTCCGTGACCTGGACTTAAAGGGACGGCGCATGAGCACGGACCTGCAGTGCAAAACCCTCCTACCCTATACCTTCTTTTCTATTGTCTACTTTTTTTTCCCACTTCCTCGCTTTTTGGCAATGGATTTAGTGGGATCAAGTCATACATTACATCCGTAAACAATGCACATGGGACTAAAATTAAAGGGGTTGTCTTATGAGGACAACCCATTAGAGTATGTGTACGTCATACAGGAATAAGTGCTATGTCACAAAGAGAATTTGCAAGTATTGCCAACTAGCATGGCGATGTCAGGATCTGTGGAGACTACAGATTCTTGGGCAACAACCCACAGATTGGCAGTTCATAGGCAGACTAGCAAGAGTTAATATCTGCTGGGCTGTTTGTGCTTGTTAATCTCCTTTGATCACATGCTGTGGGGGATCCAGTCACATTCGCTCCCCTCCTATATATGCTGGCTGGACAATTCCATTAATGCCAGCTATAGCTTCTCTATACTGGTCTGGTGGAGTGATCCAGATTTACTGATGGTTGTAGTTCTTTGTTGTAGTGAGCGGTTGTGGTGTTAATCCTTGTTGTCGCTTTGATTCTGCCTTACTTCTCTTGATTTTCTCTTTAGTCTCTTACTGTTTTTCTTGTGAGTTTGCAGTGTGTCTGAGTTTTGTTTTTCCCTAAGAACCAGTCACGTTTTCCCCCCTCCTATATATGCTGGCTGGACAATTCCATTAATGCCAGCTATAGCTTCTCTATACTGGTGTGGTGGAGTGATCCAGATTTACTGATGTTAATCATTGTTCTTGTTTTGTTGCTGCTGTACCTCTCTTGATTTTCTCTTTAGTCTCTTACTGTTTTTCTTGTGAGTTTGCAGTGTGTCTGAGTTTTGTTTTTCCCTAAGAACCAGTCACGTTTTTCCCCCTCCTATATATATTGGCTGGACAATTCCATTAATGCCAGCTATAGCTTCTCTATACTGGTGTGGTGGAGTGATCCAGATTTACTGATGTTAATCATTGTTCTTGTTTTGTTGCTGCTGTACCTCTCTTGATTTTCTCTTTAGTCTCTTACTGTTTTTCTTGTGAGTTTGCAGTGTGTCTTGAGTTTTGTTTTTCCTTGAGAACCAGTCACATTTGCTCCCCTCCTATATATCTGGTGGAGTGATCCAGATTTACTGATGGTTGTAGTTCTTTGTTGTAGTGAGTGGTTGTGGTGTTAAGCCTTGTTGCCATTTTGTTGCTACCTTACTTCTCTTGCTTTTCTCCTTAGTCTCTTACTGGTTTTTTTCCTGTGTGTTTGCAGTGTATCTGAGTTTTGTTTCTTCCTCAAGAGCCAGTCATATTAGCTCTTCTGCTATATATATTGGCTAGACAATTCCATTAATGCCAGCTATAGCTTCTCTATACTGTGTGTGTGGTGGAGTGATCCTGATTTACTGATGTTGATTATTGTTGTCATTTTATTGCTGCCTTACCTCTCTTGATTTTCTCCTTAGTCTCTTACTGTTTTTCTTGTGAGTTTGCAGTGTGTCTGAGTTTTGTTTTTCCCTGAGAACCAGTCACATTCACACCCCTCCTATATATGCTGGCTAGACAATTTCATTAATGCCAGCTATAGCTTCTCTATACTGGTCTGGTGGAGTGATCCAAATTTACTGATGTTAATCCTTGTTGTCGTTTTGTTGATGCCTTATTTCTCTTTATTTTCTCCTTAGTCTTTTACTGTTTTTGCTGTGAGTTTGTAGTGTGTCTGAGTTTTGTTTTTTCCCTGACAGTCACATTTGATCCCTTCCTATATATGTTGGCTGGACAATTCCATTAATGCCAGCTATAGCTTCTTCTATATTGGTCTGGAGATGTGATCAAGACTTACTGGTGGTTTCAGTTCTTTGTTTCAGTGAGCGGTTGTGATGTTAAGCCTTGTCATTTTGTTGCTGCCTTACTTTTATTGCTTTTCTACTTAGTCTTTTACTGTTTTTTCCTGTGAGTTTGTAGTGTGTCTGAGTTTTGGTTTTTCCCTGACAGTCACATTTGATCCCCTTCTATATATGTTGGCTGGAGAATTCCATTAATACCAGCTATATCTTCTCTATACTTGTCTGGTGGAGTGATCCAGATTTACTGATGATTGTAGTTCTTTGTTGTAGTGAGTGGTTGTGGTGTTAAGCCTTGTTCCCATTTTGTTGCTGCCTTACCTGTCTTGATTTTCTCTTTAGTCTCTTAAGGCCGCTTTACACGCTGCGATATCGGTACCGATATAGCTAGCGTGGGTACCCGCCCCCATCTGTTGTGCGACACGGGCAAATCGCTGCCCGTGTCGCACAACATCGCGCGGACCCGTCACACTACTTACCTGCTTGGCAACATCGCTGTGACCGGCGAACCGCCTCCTTTCTAAGAGGGCAGTTCGTTCATCGTCACAGCGACGTCACAGCTGCGTCACCAGACCGCCGCCCAATAGAAGCGGAGGGGCGGAGATGAACGGGACGTAACATCCCGCCCACCTCCTTCCTTCCGCATAGTGGCCAGGAGGCAGGTAAGGAGAGCTTCCTCGTTCCTGCGGTGTCACACGCAGCGATGTGTGCTGCCGCAGGAATGAGGAACAACTTCGTTACTGCTGCAGTAACGATATTTGAGAATGGACCCCCATGTCACCGATGAGCGATTTTGCATGTTTTTGCGACGATGCAAAATCGCTCATAGGTGTCACACGCAACTGCATCGCTAATGCGGCCGGATGTGCATCACCAATTCCGTGACCCCAACGACTTCGCATTAGCGATGTCGTAGCGTGTAAAGCCCCCTTTACTGTTTTTCTTGTGAGTTTGCAGTGTGTCTGAGTTTGTTGGCTAGACAACAGTATGTTGGCTAGACAATTCCATTAATGCCAGCTATAGCTTCTCTATACTGGTTTGGTGAAGTGATTCAGATTTACTGATGTTAATTCTTGTTGTCATTTTGTTGCTGCCTTACTTCTCTTGATTTTCTCCTTAGTCTCTTACTGTTTTTCTTGTGAGTTTGCAGTGTGTCTCAGTTTTGTTTTTCCCTGAGAACCAGTCACATTCACCCCCCTCCTATATATGTTGGCTAGACAATTCCATTAATGCCAGCTATAGCTTCTCTATACTGGTCTGGTGGAGTGATCCAGATTTTCTGATGTTAATCCTTGTTGTCATTTTGTTGCTGCCTTACTTCTCTTGATTTTCTCCTTAGTCTCTTACTGTTTTTCTTGTGAGTTTGCAGTGTGTCTGAGTTTTGTTTTTCCCTGAGAACCAGTCACATTCACCCCCCTCCTATATACAGTATGTTGGCTAGACAATTCCATTAATGCCAGCTATAGCTTCTCTATACTGGTCTGGTGAAGTGATTCAGATTTACTGATGTTAATTCTTGTTGTCGTTTTGTTGCTGCCTTACTTCTCTTGATTTTCTCCTTAGTCTCTTACTGTTTTTCTTGTGAGTTTGCAGTGTGTCTGAGTTTTGTTTTTCCCTGGGAACCAGTCACATTTGCCCCCCTCCTATATATGCTGACTAGACAATTCCACAGCTATAGCTTCTCTATACTGGTTTGATGCTGTCATCCAGACTGACTGGGGGTTGTAGTGCTGTATTGCTGTGAGTGGTTATGCTGTTAACCTGTATTGTGCATTTATTGCTGCCTTACTTCTCTTGCATTTTTCCTTAGTCTCTTACTGTTTGTTTCTGTGAGTTTGCAGTATGCCTTGTTTTTTTTTATTTTCTATATTTTCTTAATCTATGTTGCCATTACACTCCTGCCCCTTCCATCCCTGGGGGGAACAGTTAGGTCTGGTCAGGATAATAGCCAGTATGCGACTCAGCATCTCCACCATTAGGGGTAACCTTGAGGTCCGGGATATCCTAGGGTCCTTTAGCGTGAGAGACATCCTTTAGAAAGTTGTTTCCAAGAATAGATTATTGAAATTAAAACTTTTATTTTTGTTATTTCTGTTATTCCTTTTATCTCCCAGGACATAAGGTGGAGGAATAGCTATGGACCAACAAGTGTCCCCCCAAAATGTATGGAGCTATGTTATCTCTGCAAATAGGGCTACAGTATACTGGTAAAAATATGTCAAAACCATTACTACTAACAGTAAACGAGAGGAACTTAATACATAGATGTGACTTGGGAAGAAAACGTGAGAAATTTTCTGAAAATGTGTAAAAGTGGAGTTGTCCTTTAAGTAGTTGCCGCTGTAAAGAACGGGTTATGTGTTTATATACAGCAGATGTTCCACTCTATAAAATATTGTGATTGCTCCTGTAAATCGCTGCTCCTGGGTAAAGTGCATTGAGTGATGTGTTATATCACCGCCTGCATGTGACAATCACCACCATCAATCTAGATTATGACATCTAGGTGTTAACCCTTTCCATTTCACCAGTAGAGAGTCCATACTATTCAATCGTACAGTCCTATATGTACTTTTTTGTGCTATGTAAAAATATTTAGTTGTATCTTGATGTTTTCAGACCCACAAAAAGGTATAACTACTTTGAATGCACATATCTGTATATGTCCTGGAACTGTTCCAATTTCATGCTGTTACTTGCCATCCACTCTTTTTAAGTGGGTGATTACTCATCATTTGCATTCATCCAGCACTGTACGAGCTGGAACTTCCTTCCTTCACTTTGTTTTCTGATTGGGTGGATAATCTCTGTCAGCATTCTGCCAGCCTTCTAGGAGCTGGAACTTTCTAACTTTACTTTGTTTTCTGATTGGGTGTTTATTCTTTGTCAGCATTCTTCCAGCACTTTTAGAACTGGAACTTCCTTCCTTCACTTTGTTTTTTCAGTGACCAGCTACTCTACATTAGGAAAACTCAAATACGCAGAGGGTCAAAGTTAGAAACTTGGATAAAGTTATAGGCCAACATAGTTCTCCATACAAAATAATGGGTTTTACATAGCTCTCCATACAGAGTAATGGGCACCACATAGCCCTCCATACAGAGTAATGGGCCCAACATAGCCCTCCATACAGAGTAATGGGCCCCACATAGCCCTCCATACAGAATAATGTGCCCCACATAGCCCCCCATGCAGAAAAATGGGCCGCACATAGTCCTCTCCACACAGAATAATGGGCCCACATAGCCCTCCATACAGAATAATGGGCCCCACATAGCCCTCCATACAGAATAATGGGCCCCACACAGTCCTCCATACAGAATAATGGACCCCACATAGTCCTCCATACAGAATAATGGGCCCCACATAGCCCTCCATACAGAATAATGGGCCCCACATAGCCCTCCATACAGAATAATGAGCCCCACATAGTCCTCCATGCAGAATAATGGACCCCACATAGTCCTCCATACAGAATAATGGGCCCCACATAGCCCTCCATACAGAATAATGTGTCCCACATAGCTCTCCATACAGAATAATGGGCCCCACATAGTCCTCCATACAGAATAATGGGCCCCACATAGCCCTCCATACAGAATAATGGGCCCCACATAACCCTCCATACAGAATAATGGGACCCACATAGCCCTCCATATAGAATAATGGGCCCCACATAGCCCTCCATACAGAATAATGGGCCTCACATAGCCCTCCATACAGAATAATGGGCCCACATAGCCCTCCATACAGAATAATGGGCCCCACCAGGGCCGGCTCCAGGTTTTTGTGGGCCCTGGGCGAAAGAGTCTCAGTGGGCCCCATCCACACATAGACATGCACAGATACATACACATACAGGCACACGTACACATACTTATTTAAAGAGAAATTCACAAAAACACATAGACATAAATCTAGACACAGTCATATACACTGCCCTACATAGATACATATCATACATACACACACATTATTTTTATATATTTATCCTGTATATATATTTCTAATATTGGGAAGCCGGCAACAGCCTCACTCACCTCCCGACTTCTCTAACAGACATGGCCGCACATAGGGCACACTAACACTGCTGTATATACATCACAAGAGAGGTCTGGGGTGGGGGGGGGGGGACATACAGCACCTGGGTGGAGGGGACATACAACTCTGGGGGTATAATAGTATGCAGCCCCCATATTGTGTTATGAAGCCCCCATTGTCCTCCATATAGTATTATGTAGCCCCCATATGCACTATGCAGCCCCCATATAGCACAATGCAGACCCAGATAGCATTAGGTACCTTCATGTAGTATACAGCACACATATAGCACAATGCAGACCCAGATAGCAATAGGCACCCTCATGTAGTACACAGCCCCTAAATACCACAGTGCAGAGCCAGATAGCATTAGGCACCCTCATGTAGTACACAGCACCTATATAACACAGTGCAGAGCCAGACAGCACAGTGCAGAGCCGGATAGCATTAGGCACCCTCATGTAGTACACAGCACCTATATAACACAGTGCAGAGCCAGATAGCATTAGGTATCCTCATGTAGTACACAGACCTGTATAGTACAGTGCAGACCCAGACAGCACAGTGCAGAGCCAGATAGCATTAGGCACCCTCATGTAGCATACAGCTTGTATATAGCATAGCCTGTATATAGCACAGTGCAGAGCCAGATAGCAGTAGGCACCCTCATGTAGAATACAGTGATTAATAGTGATGAGCGAGTACTAAAAAGCTCGGGTCCTCTAGGCTCGGGCCGTGCATCCCAAGATACTCGTGTACTCGGCCTGAGCACCGAGCCCAATGTTATCCTATGGGAGACCCGAGTATTTTTGTGAAATGACCACCGGCAGCATGTAGAAACCCTAAAAATGTCACAAAAGTCTCAGAAAAGTGCTCAAATGACATGGCAACAGCATGGGGAAGACCCCTTGAAGCATTTATCACTCAAAAGTCACAGCTGTGAACAATTTTGTCCGCGTTTTACGCCATTTTTACGGACTCACCAGAAAACCTTCCAAAATGACACCAAAATGAATTTTCATGGCGGAAATGTTAAGGGCACATACCCAATAGTGAGATAGAGCTGGTGTATGTTACTTTTTGAGATTATTACATGAAAGATTTTACGTAAAACATTGTGTGGCACTCCGATGTCCAAAACGCACGTTTTGTGCTTTTTACTAGCGATGTCGGTCATTTTTTTTTTTTTATTCTATCTCCCTCAGTCCGTCGGTCGGTCTCTCTCTGTCTTGTCTGTCCCCCTCTCACAGTCTGTCGGTCATTCTCCCCCCTCTCTCTTACTTACCGTTCCCCGATCACTGCCGCGGCGCTGCACAGCTGTTCACTAAACTCCGGCGGCTTTTCCTCTTTAGAAAAAGCCGGCCGCTCATTAAACAATCTCGTAATCCCTGTTTTCCTGCTTTTCGGCGCCTATGATTGGTTGCAGTGAGACATGCCCCCCACTCTGAGTGACAGGTGTCACACTGCACCCAAACACAGCAGCCGGTGTGTGTGTGTATACTGTGCAGTGAAATAAATAATTAAACAATTAAAAAAAACAGCGTGCGGTCCCCCCAATTTTAATACCAGCCAGATAAAGCCATACGGCTGAAGGCTGGTATTCTCAGGATGGGGAGCTCCACGTTATGGGGAGCCCCCCACCCTAACAATATCAGTCAGCAGCCGCCCAGAATTGCCGCATACATTATATGCGACAGATCTGGGACTGTACCCGGCTCTTCCCGATTTACCCTAGTGCGTTGGCAAATCGGGGTAATAAGGAGTTAATGGCAGCCCATAGCTGCCACTAAATCCTAGATTAATCATGTCAGGCGTCTCCCCGAGATTCCTTCCATGATTAATCTGTAAATTACAGTTAAAAAACACACACACCCGAAAAATCCTTTATTAGAAATAAAAAACACTAACAAAGTCCCTCATCACCAATTTATTAACCCCGACAAACCCTCCTTGTCCGGCGTAATCCACGGTCCTCCAGCGTCGCGTCCAGCTCTGCTACATTGAGGTGACAGGAGCTGCAGAATACACCGCCGCTCCGGTCACCTCCACGCAGCTAATGAGGTGAGTATAGCGATCAGCTGAGCTGTCTCTGAGGTTACCTGGATGCAGCGGTGGATGCAGCGGTGGCCGCGGGTAACCTCAGTGACAGCTCAGCTGATCGCGCTACTCACCGCCGCTCCGGTCACCTCCACGCAGCTAATGAGGTGAGTATAGCGATCAGCTGAGCTGTCACTGAGGTTACCCGCGGCCACCGCTGCATCCACCGCTGCATCCAGGTAACCTCAGTGACAGCTCAGCTGATCGCTATACTCACCTCATTAGCTGCGTGGAGGTGACCGGAGCGGCGGTGTATTCTGCAGCTCCTGTCACCTCAATGTAGCAGAGCTGGACGCGACGCTGGAGGACCGTGAATTACGCCGGACAAGGAAGGTTTGTCGGGGTTAATAAATTGGTAATGAGGGACTTTGTTAGTGTTTTTTATTTCTAATAAAGGATTTTTCGGGTGTGTGTTTTTTAACTGTAATTTACAGATTAATCATGGAAGGAATCTCGGGGAGACGCCTGACATGATTAATCTAGGATTTAGTGGCAGCTATGGGCTGCCATTAACTCCTTATTACCCCGATTTGCCAACGCACTAGGGTAAATCGGGAAGAGCCGGGTACAGCCCCAGAAATGTCGCATATAATGTATGCGGCAATTCTGGGCGGCTGCTGACTGATATTGTTAGGGTGGGGGGCTCCCCATAACGTGGAGCTCCCCATCCTGAGAATACCAGCCTTCAGCCGTATGGCTTTATCTGGCTGGTATTAAAATTGGGGGGACCGCACGCCGGTTTTTTTAATTATTTATTTATTTATTTTACTGCACAGTATAGACACGCCCACCGGCTGCTGTGATTGGGTGCAGTGAGACACCTGTCACTCAGCGTGGGGGCGTGTCTCACTGCAACCAATCATAGGCGCCTGTGGGCGGGGATAGCAGGGAATATGAGATGGCTGTGTGCAGAGCACAGCGCGCCCGCCGGTATAAAGGCTCGGTCACGCTGTGCAGGCCGGCCAATCACTGCAATTCCACAACTAACAGGGCTGTGGCATTGCAGTGGTCTGCCAGCCAATCCCTGCATGAGGGCTGGCTCTCAAAAGAGCGCCAACATGCAGGGATGAAGACCACGAGTACAGCACGAGTATTGCAAAATTACTCGGTCCCCGCCGAGTAGCCCGAGTACAGTGATACTCGTGCGAGTACCGAGTAGTAACAAGCATACTCGCTCATCACTAGTGATTAATACTCAGTGGCGTAACTAGAGTTTGATGGGCCCTGGTGCAAAATTTGGATCGGGGCCCCCCTCCACGTACACCGACACTTAGGGTGCAGGATAATTACACTGACACTCGGGGTACAGGATAATGATGCTGACACTTGGCTCTTACCCTCAGCACCCAGGTTTCCCATGATCTGAAATCCCTCTATCAGTACCCAGCTTTCCCATGTTCTGATATCCATCTTTCCCTCAGCACCCAGCTTTCCCATAACAGAGTAAAGCTGGGTGCTGAGAGATGTATAGCACAGCATGGGAAAGCTGGGTGCTGAGGGAAAGAGCCTTTTTCCCTCAGCACAAAACATTCCCATCCCATACTTGTATCTTTGTCCTCCTTGTATATAGATCTCCAAATACTATAATGGCCCCCACATAGCCTTCCGTATAATATAAAGGGTCCCACATAACTCGTCATATATTATAATGCACCCCCATAGTTCTCCATGTATTATAATTCACCCCATAGTACTCCATATATTATACTGCACCACATAGTCCTCCATGTTTTATAACGCACACCCATGTGTGACCATGTGTAAGGTAGCCTCCATATTCCTCCATTTATTATAATGTAGCCCCCATAGTGCTATATGTATTATAATGTAGCGCCATAAATCATCATTTTGTATTATGCAGCCCCATACTCCTCCATGTATAATGCACCCCTATATTCCATGTATAAGGTGTCCTTCATGTTTATTATGCAGTCCCATAGACCTCCATGTGTCATGCAGCCAGCAAAATAAAAAACAAGTACCTCTCTTCTCCTTCCAACCCTGCGACTGCGGTAGTTACGCCCCTGCCCCCATATGTCACACACCCTGCACCCCCATATCACACACACTACACCCCCATATCTCACACACCCTGCTTCCCATACAGCCTGCACCCCCATATCACACACACTACACCCCCATATCACACACACTACACCCCCATATCTCACACCCTGCTTCCCATACAGCCTGCACCCCCCATATCCCACACACACACACACTGCTCCCCATACAGCCTGCACCCCCCATATCCCACACACACACACTGCTCCCCATACAGCCTGCACCCCCCATATCCCACACACACTGCTTCCCATACAGCCTGCACCCCCCATATCCCCCACACACACACACTGCTCCCCATACAGCCTGCACCCCCCATATCCCACACACACACACTGCTCCCCATACAGCCTGCACCCCCCATATCCCACACATACTGCTTCCCATACAGCCTGCACCCCCCATATCCCACACACACACACTGCTCCCCATACAGCCTGCACCCCCCATATCCCACACACACACACACACTGCTCCCCATACAGCCTGCACCCCCCATATCCCACACACACTGCTTCCCATACAGCCTGCACCCCCCATATCCCACACACACACACACACTGCTCCCCATACAGCCTGCACCCCCCATATCCCACACACACTGCTTCCCATACAGCCTGCACCCCCCATATCCCACACACACTGCTTCCCATACAGCCTGCACCCCCCATATCCCACACACACACACTGCTCCCATACAGCCTGCACCCCCCATATCCCACACACACACACTGCTCCCCATACAGCCTGCACCCCCCATATCCCACACACTGCTCCCCATACAGCCTGCACCCCCCAGATCTCACACACTACACCCCCATATCTCTCACACCCTGCTTCCCATACAGCCTGCACCCCCCCCATATCACATACACACTACACCCCCATATCTCTCACACCCTGCTTCCCATACAGCCTGCACCCCCCAGATCTCACACACTACACCCCCATATGTCACATACCCTGCTCCCCATACAGCCTGCACCCCCCATATCACACACAATACACCCCCATATCACACACACCCTGCCCACATATCTCACCCTGCCTGTACCCCAACTTACCCCTCTCAAACACTCTGCACCCCTTCACATGCTTCTGTCACAGTCTGCAGCCCTCATATGCCCCTCACCCTGCAGCCCCCCTCACCCTCATGTCCCCTCTTTTCTTATTACCAGTCATCATGTGTCCAAATCGCCTTCAGTATCTTGCTTTCTGCCCGGCATCCTGTGTCTCCTCCCACACAGTCACATGGGCGTGACATCATCGCAGGTCCTGCAGGATGGAGTATTCCGTCTGCTGTGCAGGTCAGGACTAGCACTCCTGCAGCTCAGACATGGCTGGTGGCCTCTCCAGGTCAGGGGCCCCTCTACTCCCCTGACTCACAGGCCGGCCACTACACAGCGGCACTACACATAGGGGCCCGGCAGCCGGCTCTGCAGAGCGGCTGCCGGGCCCCTATGTGTACTAGTGCCGCTGTGTAGTGGCCGGCCTGTGAGTCAGGGGAGCCCAGTGTCAGTAGAGGGGCGGCTCACTTCTTGTTCCCCCGCTGATCCGGTCTCCTCGGCGCGTCGTCCATTGCTGTCGCTCGCTCTGACCTCTCAGCAGGCGCGCAGTGATGACGTCACCGCGGTCCTCTGCAGATCTGTCAGAAGAACGCCGACAGTCACAGCGGGGAGAATGATAAGAGAGAGAGCGCGCCGCTCACTCTCTCATCATTGCTCTCAATTGTATCGGCACCTGGGATGCCGATGCAATTGAAAGCTCGATCCTCGGCGGGGGGCGGTGACAGCGCGGCCACCGGCCCCCCTGAGTAGCGGTGCGCCACTCCTGCCACCGCGAGTGGGCCCCCCCGGCAGCTCAGGGCCCCGGCATTTGACCGGGTTTGCCGGGTGCTGGCGCCGGCCCTGGGCCCCACATAGTCCTCCATACAGAATAATGGACCCCACATAGCCCTCCATACAGAATAATGGGCCTCACATAGCCCTCCATACAGAATAATGGGCCCACATAGCCCTCCATACAGAATAATGGGCCCCACATAACCCTCCATACAGAATAATGGTCCGCACATAGCCCTCCATACAGAATAATGGCCCCACATAGCCCTCCATACAGAATAATGGGCCCCACATAGTCCTCCATACAGAATAATGGGCCCCACATAGCCCTCCATACAGAATAATGGGCCCACATAGTCCTCCATACAGAATAATGGGCCACACATAATCCTCCTTTCAGAATAATGGGCCCCACATAGCCCTCCACACAGAATAATGGGCCTCACATAGCCCTCCATACAGAATAATGGGCCCACATAGCCCTCCATACAGAATAATGGGCCCCACATAGTCCTCCATACAGAATAATGGACCCCACATAGCCCTCCATACAGAATAATGGGCCTCACATAGCCCTCCATACAGAATAATGGGCCCACATAGCCCTCCATACAGAATAATGGGGCCCACATAACCCTCCATACAGAATAATGGTCCGCACATAGCCCTCCATACAGAATAATAGGCCCCACATAGCCCTCCATACAGAATAATGGACCCCACATAGCCCTCCATACAGAATAATAGGCCCCACATACTCCTCCATACAGAATAATGGGCCCCACATAGTCCTCCATACAGAATAATGGGCCCCACATAGCCCTCCATACAGAATAATGGGCCCACATAGTCCTCCATACAGAATAATGGGCCCCACATAACCCTCCATACAGAATAATGGTCCGCACATAGCCTTCCATACAGAATAATGGGCCCCACATAGCCCTCCATACAGAATAATAGGCCCCACATAGCCCTCCATACAGAATAATGGGCCCCACATAGTCCTCCATACAGAATAATGGGCCCCACATAGCCCTCCATACAGAATAATGGGCCCACATAGTCCTCCATACAGAATAATGGGCCACACATAATCCTCCTTTCAGAATAATGGGCCCCACATAGCCCTCCATACAGAATAATGGGCCTCACATAGCCCTCCATACAGAATAATGGGCCCACATAGCCCTCCATACAGAATAATGGGCCCCACATAGTCCTCCATACAGAATAATGGGCCCCACATAGCCCTCCATACAGAATAATGGGCCCACATAGTCCTCCATACAGAATAATGGGCCACACATAATCCTCCTTTCAGAATAATGGGCCCCACATAGCCCTCCATACAGAATAATGGGCCTCACATAGCCCTCCATACAGAATAATGGGCCCACATAGCCCTCCATACAGAATAATGGGCCCCACATAGTCCTCCATACAGAATAATGGACCCCACATAGCCCTCCATACAGAATAATTGGCCTCACATAGCCCTCCATACAGAATAATGGGCCCACATAGCCCTCCATACAGAATAATGGGGCCCACATAACCCTCCATACAGAATAATGGTCCGCACATAGCCCTCCATACAGAATAATAGGCCCCACATAGTCCTCCATACAGAATAATGGGCCACACATAATCCTCCTTTCAGAATAATGGGTCCCACATAGTCCTCCATACAGAATAATGGGCACCACATAGCCCTCCATACAGAATAATGGCCCCACATAGTCCTCCATACAGAATAATGGGCCCCACATAGCCCTCCATACAGAATAAAGGGCCCCACATAGCCCTTCGTACAAAATAATGGGCCTCACATAGTCCTCTATGCAGAATAATGGGCCCCACATAGCCCTCCATACAGAATAATGGGCCCCACATAGCCCTCCATACAGAATAATGGCCCCACATAGCCCTCCATACAGAATAATGGACCCCACATAGCCTTCCATACAGAATAATGGGCCCCACATAGCCCTCCATACAGAATAATGGGCCCCACATAGCCCTCCATACAGAATAATGGGCCCCACATAGCCCTCCATACAGAATAATGGACCCCACATAGCCCTCCATACAGAATAATGGGCCCCACATAGCCCTCCATACAGAATAATGGCCCCACATAGCCCTCCATACAGAATAATGGACCCCACATAGCCTTCCATACAGAATAATGGGCCCCACATAGCCTTCCATACAGAATAATGGGCCCCACATAGCCCTCCATACAGAATAATGGCCCCACATAGTCCTCCATACAGAATAATGGGCCCCACATAGCACTCCATACAGAATAAAGGGCCCCACATAGCCCATCGTACAAAATAATGGGCCTCACATAGTCCTCTATACAGAATAATGTGCCCCACATAGTCCTCCATACAGAATAAAGGGCCCCACATAGTCCTCCATACAGAATAATGGACCCCACATAGCCCTCCATACAGAATAATTGGCCTCACATAGCCCTCCATACAGAATAATGGGCCCACATAGCCCTCCATACAGAATAATGGGGCCCACATAACCCTCCATACAGAATAATGGTCCGCACATAGCCCTCCATACAGAATAATAGGCCCCACATAGTCCTCCATACAGAATAATGGGCCCCACATAGTCCTCCATACAGAATAATGGGCCCCACATAGCCCTCCATACAGAATAATGGGCCCACATAGTCCTCCATACAGAATAATGGGCCCCGCATAGTCCTCCATACAGAATAATGGGCCCACATATCCCTCCATACAGAATAATGGGCCACACATAATCCTCCTTTCAGAATAATGGGCCCCACATAGTCCTCCATACAGAATAATGGGCACCACATAGCCCTCCATACAGAATAATGGCCCCACATAGTCCTCCATACAGAATAATGGGCCCCACATAGCACTCCATACAGAATAAAGGGCCCCACATAGCCCTTCGTACAAAATAATGGGCCTCACATAGTCCTCTATACAGAATAATGGGCCCCACATAGCCCTCCATACAGAATAATGGGCCCCACATAGCCCTCCATACAGAATAATGGGCCCCACATAGCCCTCCATACAGAATAATGGCCCCACATAGCCCTCCATACAGAATAATGGACCCCACATAGCCTTCCATACAGAATAATGGGCCCCACATAGCCCTCCATACAGAATAATGGGCCCCACATAGCCCTCCATACAGAATAATGGGCCCCACATAGCCCTCCATACAGAATAATGGACCCCACATAGCCCTCCATACAGAATAATGGGCCCCACATAGCCCTCCATACAGAATAATGGCCCCACATAGCCCTCCATACAGAATAATGGACCCCACATAGCCCTCCATACAGAATAATGGGCCCCACATAGCCCTCCATACAGAATAATGGGCCCCACATAGCCTTCCATACAGAATAATGGGCCCCACATAGTCCTCCATACAGAATAATGGACCCCACATAACCCTCCATACAGAATAATGGGCCCCACATAGCCCTCCATACAGAATAATGGGCCCCACATAGTCCTCCATACAGAATAATGGACCCCACATAGCCCTCCATACAGAATAATGGGCCCCACATAGCCCTCCATACAGAATAATGGGCCCCACATAGCCTTCCATACAGAATAATGGGCCCCACATAGTCCTCCATACAGAATAATGGACCCCACATAACCCTCCATACAGAATAATGGGCCCCACATAGCCCTCCATACAGAATAATGGGCCCCACATAGTCCTCCATACAGAATAATGGACCCCACATAGCCCTCCATACAGAATAATGGGCCCCACATAGCCCTCCATACAGAATAATGGGCCCCACTTAGCCCTCCATACAGAATAATGGGCCCCACATAGCCCTCCATACAGAATAATGGACCCCACATAGCCCTCCATACAGAATAATGGGCCCCACATAGCCCTCCATACAGAATAATGGCACCACATAGCCCTCCATACAGAATAATGTGCACCACATAGTCCTCCATACAGAATAACGGCCCCACATAGCCCTCCATACAGAATAATGGACCCCACATAGCCTTCCATACAGAATAATGGCCCCACATAGCCCTCCATACAGAATAATGGCCCCACATAGCCCTCCATACAGAATAATGGGCCCCACATAGCCCTCCATACAGAATAATGGCCCCACATAGCCCTCCATACAGAATAATGGACCCCACATAGCCTTCCATACAGAATAATGGGCCCCACATAGTCCTCCATACAGAATAATGGGCACCACATAGCCCTCCATACAGAATAATGGCCCCACATAGTCCTCCATACAGATTAATGGGCCCCACATAGCACTCCATACAGAATAAAGGGCCCCACATAGCCCTTCGTACAAAATAATGGGCCTCACATAGTCCTCCATACAGAATAAAGGGCCCCACATAGTCCTCCATACAGAATAAAGGGCCCCACATAGTCCTCCATACAGAATAATGGGCCCCACATAACCCTCCATACAGAATAATGGGCCTCACATAGTCCTCTATACAGAATAATGTGCCCCACATGGCCGTCCATACAGAATAATGGGCCCCACATAGCCCTCCATACAGAATAATGGCCCCACATAGCCCTCCATACAGAATAATGGCCCCACATAGTCCTCCATACAGAATAATGGGGCCCAAATAGCCCTCCATACAGAATAATGGGCCTCACATAGTCCTCTATACAGAATAATGTGCCCCACATAGTCCTCCATACAGAATAATGGGCCCCACATAGCCCTCCATACAGAATAATGGCCCCACATAGTCCTCCATACAGAATAATGGGGCCCACATAGCCCTCCATACAGAATAATGGGCCCCACATAGCCCTCCATACAGAATAATGGCCCCACATAGCCCTCCATACAGAATAATGGGGCCCACATAGCCCTCCATACAGAATAATGGCCCCACATAGTCCTCCATACAGAATAATGGGGCCCACATAGCCCTCCATACAGAATAATGGCCCCACATAGTCCTCCATACAGAATAATGGGGCCCACATAGCCCTCCATACAGAATAATGGGCCCCACATAGTCCTCCATACAGAATAATGGGGCCCACATAGCCCTCCATACAGAATAATGGGCCCCACATAGCCCTCCATACAGAATAATGGCCCCACATAGTCCTCCATACAGAATAATGGGGCCCACATAGCCCTCCATACAGAATAATGGCCCCACATAGTCCTCCATACAGAATAATGGGGCCCACATAGCCCTCCATACAGAATAATGGGCCCCACATAGCCCTCCATACAGAATAATGGCCCCACATAGCCCTCCATACAGAATAATGGGGCCCACATAGCCCTCCATACAGAATAATGGCCCCACATAGTCCTCCATACAGAATAATGGACCTCACATAGCCCTTTATTCAGAATATTGAGCGCCTGGTAATAAATGATATAGTGAAACATTATAGGCCCATAGATTTTCTTAGTTGGCAATATATAGCATGTTACATCAGGGTAATATGTCCTAGGTTCTTTGTCTGGTGTGGTCAGCACCAACAGTCACGTCCTGGAGAATCCAGGTAGTCACAATTAGGCCCCCGCATAACACCACTCCCACACTTAGGAACACCAGCCAACCATTTAAACCCTAGTCACCCCCTTAAGGACAGATAGACACACCAGTAGGTGTGGCCAGGCGGTTGGTGGTTGGTGCACACCCACCCAGGGGTTTAGACAGCTCAGGGCGGGAAAGTAGACAGTTGAGTTCAGGCAGTCCAGTCTGACAGATCGGTGTTGAAGTTCAAGTTGAGAGGAGCTGGGGCTAGGTGTAGTCCCAGCAGGAGGAGAAAGAGTTCAATTTGAAGGTGCCAGGGTTGGAGCCCTGGTACCGCTGGCTAGGAGGCAGACGGTCTCCGTCAGCAGGAGACGGGAAGACGGCTCGGTGGAACCGAGGCGTGCCGGGCCAGGGTTGTAGCCCGCCGGTACCAACACGGGGAACCGACCCGGAAACCGTAGCACAAAGGGGGGTACTCGGACCTTGAAGCCAGAAGCCAGAACCGACTGGAACTGGTTAATTAACCGATTGAGGCCAGGACTAGAGGTTCTGTCCCACCCAAAGTCCCTCATAGAAGACAACAGCCCACCGATAGGGTATAAGCGGTCACCACCAAGGCCCATAGATACCACGGGCCAGAGTCTGCGGGCACGGCTCCTTAGGCCACATCCAGCCAGGAGCGGACTCCTATGTTACACACGGGGAAGTCATACACTCAGAAAACAGTGCAGGAGAAGGATAGAGACCATCAGCCGGGTGTGGTACCCCGAGTACATCCGGCCGTGGAACCGGCCACCACCACCTTGGCTTACCAGAGACTTGTGTGTTATTTGCCAACAGTGAGTACACCAGCACCTTCTGCGGTCGTCATTCCCCCTGCATCGGTCGTCATTCCCCCTGCATCGGTCGTCATTCCCCCTGCATCGGTCGTCATTCCCCCTGCATCTGAACCATCGGGTCCCGGGGCCACCATCCCTGCCCACGGAGGGGTTAACAGCTTGCTGCCCAACATCTACCCCGGGTGACCCGCAACAGCAGCGGTGGTGTCCCACTTCACCACACACCGTGGGTGGCGTCACGAACTTACCACGTACATATACGTCCCCAATCCACAACCCCCTTTTAGATGAAGTGACCGCGAGACCCCCGGGTCCGGAGACCCTCGAGCCACCCACAGAAGGTCCGGGGGGGCGGCACATGAGCCCTTATCCATCATTCCATATAGTACTCTACTCTATTATCAGAGACACTACTTAAATTTCTTGGACCACGATCTGTATTACGGCCCCGACCTACCATGAAATAATTATTACACTGGTTTGCTCCTATGTGGCAGAGGGGCCTTTAGACCACCTAAATTTTCCATGTTGGAAAGAGGGACAACTCAACAGCTAAGACTGCTAGATCAGCTGCTGAGCTGTGATTGGCTGCATCTGGGAAAGAGGGGTAAAAGGACACGCCCCTAGAGAACACTGAAGAAACGCCCAGTTGAGCTGCAAAGCAGAGATTTCACATACTGCGCTCCAGAAGAAACAATTGTGAATATCTCTGCAATGGAACGACGCAGAATAAAGCGGAAAAAAACGGCAAAATCGGGGGTTTAGGGATTTTTTACAAAATATTAATAAAATATTTATCAGGTACTTTTTAATGCCCTTGATCTGTTCGTTAGGTATCACATATAAGAAAATGCAGTGGATACAACAAAGAAGATTTTCTTTTCTTCTGCTTGCATTCGTGTGGACTTTGAGTGGAGATGTTGCACCGCAGATCTGCTACCTGCCTGAGCAAACAGCCCAGTGTGTGATTAGTGCGCTGTACAGGAAGTGTCTGCACAACATGCTGCGACAGCTCTCGCCGAGACGTAGAGGAGCCGATTGGTCAGACCCCGTAGTGGACCTTGGTCTCATCCAATAAGCCGCCACCTTTAAGGTTGGGTCTGAGGAATTCCAAAACTGCTATTAGTCCAAGTACAGTGTTCCTTCTGCCTGTATTATTTGCTTACAGGGCATGACCACTTTGGGCAAGTCTTCATGTGAGTCAGCTTTTAGCTGATCCATGGGAAAATTCCTTTGTGTTGTCAAGCAGAGTTTGTTCACATTTTCAAAGGGATAATTCGAGTACGAAAAAAAAAAAAAAAAAAGGTGAAAAGTGAAATGCCTTAAAATTTCATCACTTTTGCAGCTACCGTTCTGTGACAACGCTCATTGAGTTTTGCATTTGATTGTTCTGTAAGATTAACCCCTTCTACGACTTTTTTTATTATTATATTATATTTAATTATTATCATATTATATTTATTTATTTATTTTGCTTTAATCTTTCTTTTTTTTTTATTTTTTCCATCAGGTTTTTCTTTTACTTGAAGTTTCGATTGCTTCTATTAAATTAACAATATATTGAAAAAAAGTGAAATAAAATGTGTGTCTTGGAACGTGATTACACCTTTGTTCTTCAGTTTTAATTTTTTAATGTGTGTAATGTATAGTAAAAATGACGACATAACTTTATTGCGATTGTCGGAGATACCAAATTTATATAGTTTATTTTATGTTTTTACCACTTTAAAACAAACAAACTCCCATTACAACCGCTTAGATGCTATGTCCACTTTGGCTTGTGGCATCTAAAGGGTTTAGCTGCTTTAACTAGAACTTACTCCTATCGCTATAACTATAGGCTGTTGGTGACATCTATAGAACACCTGCCATGTATAGAGACCCAAAACATAACAAACATGTACGCCCAAGGGAAGTAAAGGTGCAAATATTTTTAGACCCTCCGTTAAAGGGGTTTTCCCATCTTGCAAAGCTATGACATAGTTGCCAACTATCCAAGATTTTCCTGGAACAGCTTGGCCGATAGGGGAGGGGGTTTATGTAAATCCCACCCAAAAGTGAGATTTTGTGATAGGTGGTGTTGGTTGTGGGATTTATTCTTCCCCAGAAATGTTGGCAACCAGATCACTAAAATAGGCATAACCTTGTGATTGGTGGCGGTCCAACCTCTGTATCCAACACCGATCCTGAGGATGTAGTGGGGACAGCACCGATGTGGTCCTAAATCCTCTTCACTGTTTTTTTTCACTGGTACCAGCATTAATACTCTGCAGGGTCTTCAGCACAATCACATTCAAGTGAAAAGTGTTGGCCAAGGTTGGCTAAGGTTCCCTTCAGAGCCAGGTGGCCAGGAGAGATCTCTGAAATCTGCACCGATCCTGAGGATGTAGCAGTTGCAGCACTGATGTTGCGCTAAATCCCCTTTACTGTTTTCTTTCATCAGTACCAGCCTTAATACTCTGCAGGGTCTTCAGCACAATCACGTTCAAGTGAAAAGTGTCCGCCAAGGTTGCCTTCACATCCAGGTGGTCAGGAGAGATCTCTGAAACCTACTCCGATCCTGAGGATGTAGCGGTTTCAGCACCGTTGTAGCGCTATATCCCCTTTCACTGCTTTTTTTTTATTGGTACCAGCCTTAATACTCTGCAGGGTCTTCAGCACCATCACATTCAAGTGAAAAGTGTTGGCCAAGATTCTCTTCACAGCCAGGTGGCCGGGAGAGACCTCTGTAACTTACATCAATTCTGAGGATGTAGCGGTTGCAGCACCAATGTAGCGCTAAATCCCATTTACTGTTTTTTTCATCGGTACCTGCCTTAATACTTTGCAGGATCTGCAGCACCATCACATTCAAGTGAAAAGTGTCGACTAAGGTTCCCTTCACAGCCAGGTGGCCGGGAGAAATCTCTGAAACCTGCACCGATCGTGAGGATGTAGCCATTGCAGCACCAATGTAGCGCTAAATCTCCTTTACTGTTTTGTTTTGTTTTTTTTTCATTGGTACCAGCCTTAATACTCTGCAGGGTATTCAGCACAATCACATTCTAGTGAAAAGTGTCGGCCAAGGTTCCCTTCACAGCCAGGTGGTCAGGAGAGATCTCTGAAACCTGCACCAATCCTGAGGATGTAGCGGTTTCAGCACCGATGTAGCGCTATATCCCCTTTCACTGCTTTTTTTTGTCATTGGTACCAGCCTTAATACTCTGCAGGGTCTTCAGCACCATCGCATTCAAGTGAAAAGTGTCAGCTAAGGTTCCCTTCACATCCAGGTGGTCAGGAGAAATCTCTGAAACCTGCACCGATCCTGAGGATGTAGCATTTGCAGCACTGATGTAGCACTTTTTTTTTCATCGGTACCAGCCTTAATACTCTGCAGGGTCTTCAGCACGGTCACATTCAGGTGAAAAGTGTCGGCCAAGGTTCCTTTCAGAGCCATATGGCCAGGAGAGATCTCTGAAACCTGCATCGATCCTGAGGATGTAGCGGTTGCAGCACTGATGTGACGCTAAATCCCCTTTACTGTTTTTTTTTCATCGGTACCAGCCTTAATACTCTGCAGGGTCTTCAGTACCATCGCATTCAAGTGAAAAGTGTCGGCTAAGGTTCCCTTCACATCCAGGTGGTCAGGAGAGATCTCTGAAACCTGCTCCGATCCTGAGTATGTAGCGGTTGCAGCACCGATGTAGTGCTAAATCTCCTTTACTGTTTTGTTTGTTTTTTTTTTCATTGGTACCAGCCTTAATACTCTACAGGGTATTCAGCACAATCACATTCTAGTGAAAAGTGTCGGCCAAGGTTCCCTTCACAGCCAGGTGGCCGGGAAAGATCTCTAAAACCTGCACCAATCCTGAGGATGTAGCGTTTTCAGCACCGATATAGCGCTATATCCCCTTTACTGAATTTTTTCATTGGTACCAGCCTTAATACTCTGCAGGGTCTTCAGCACGGTCACATTCAGGTGAAAAGTGTCGGCCAAGGTTCCTTTCAGAGCCATATGGTCAGGAGAAATCTCTGAAACCTGCACCGATCCTGAGGATGTAGCATTTGCAGCACTGATGTAGCACTTTTTTTTTCATCAGTACCAGCCTTAATACTCTGCAGGGTCTTCAGCACCATCCCATTCAAGTGAAAAGTGTCGGCCAAGGTTCCCTTCACATCCAGGTGGCCGGGAGAGATCTCTGAAACCTTCTCCGATCCTGAGGATGTAGCCATTGCAGCACCGATGTAGCGCTAAATCTCCTTTACTGTTTTTTTTTCATCGGTACCAGCCTTAATACTCTGCAGGGTCTTCAGCACAATCACATTCAAGTGAAAAGTGTCGGCCATGGTTCCTTCACATCCAGGTGGTCAGGAGAGATCTCTGCAACCTACTCCGATCCTTAGGATGTAGCGGTTTCAGCACCGATGTAGTGCTATTATCCCCTTTCACTGCTTTTGTTTCATCGGTACCAGCCTTAATACTCTTCAGGGTCTTCAGCACCATCCCATTCAAGTGAAAAGTGTCGGCCAAGGTTCCCTTCACATCCAGGTGGCCGGGAGAGATCTCTGAAACCTTCTCCGATCCTGAGGATGTAGCCATTGCAGCACCGATGTAGCGCTAAATCTCCTTTACTGTTTTTTTTTCATCGGTACCAGCCTTAATACTCTGCAGGGTCTTCACCACAATCACATTCAAGTGAAAAGTATCGGCCATGGTTCCTTCACATCCAGGTGGTCAGGAAAGATCTCTGAAACCTACTCCGATCCTTAGGATGTAGCGGTTTCAGCACCGATGTAGCGCTATATCCCCTTTCACTGCTTTTGTTTCATCGGTACCAGCCTTAATACTCTTCAGGGTCTTAGCACAATCACATTCATGTGGAAAGTGTTGGGTAGGGTTCCCTTCACAGCCAAGTGACCGTGAGAGATCTCTGTAACCTGCACCAATCCTGAGGATGTAGCGGTTGCAGCACTGATGTAGCGCTAAATCTCCTTTACTGTAATTTAAAGGGGTATGTCCCAATTTTTTTTATTATTTGTCCCTAATACTTATACAATAATTATGATTCCATTCTAATTTTTTTTCTTTGATTCAGAAATCTCATTAATTTGGAAGACTTTTACACATAAATCACTGTAATAAGATCAAGATCTTTAGCTCTGTGTCTGATTAGTGGCTTATGGGCTTATTGGGTTGAAATGCAGTTTTTATTTGGCTCGTGCACAATGAATTTGTGTCGGTTTTATTGCATCTCTAATGTGCAGAGGACACCACAAAACGAAGAAATAAATGCTGATCCGTGACGATTGTATTCTGTATTTTATCTTCCGATATTTTCTATAGCTCTTAGAAATCCTTTATTCTAGAACAACTTACTATGGAAAAGTGTTGGGAAACACCAAAGTTTAGTTACCTAAAGGCAGAAAGTGAAGAGTCCAGTTTCGTGGTTTGTTGGAAGCAGGAAAAATGGGCAAAAATAAAGGATCAGAGTAATTTTGACAATGGTGAACCCGTGTTGGCTGACTGGGTCAGAGCGTATCAAAATGGCAGTTTTTGGTGGGGGCTTCCCAGTATGCAGTGGTTGGTACTTTCCAAAGTTGTCAAGCAATGGCCCTCTGATGACAGTGTAATGGACATCTTAGGTTCAATGATGTATGTTATCAATAAACGATCGTGTGTCTAGTCCGATCCCACAGAAGGGCAACTATAGCACAGATTTCTGTCCATTATAGACCTTACTTTGTAGGGGTTACGAAGCAAAAAACTGGTCAGAGCTCCTATTTTGACCCACTGTCCACCACCACAAGCATTTGGTAGGAATGTCCTATTATTTTTAAGTCCTTCTAAATTTCGGTCATCCGAGACAGAATAGCAATGGGGTTTATGAAAGCCTTGGTGAAACATGGCCAGTCCAAAGGGGGTCATAGTTGTGTTCTCAGAACAAATGGGGGTGATCCAAGGTGGGACTTACCCGTTCCTATTCTCCCAACTCTAGCATTAGTAAGTAGAGGCACGTGAACATAGTTGTCTTCTCAGAAGGAATGGGGACAATCCAAGATGGGACTTACACGTCCTTAATCTCCAACTCTAGCATTAGTAAGTAGGAGCACATGAACATAGTTGTATTCTCAGAAGGAATGGGGATGATCCAAGGTGGGACTTACCCGTTCCTAGTCTCCCGACTCTAGCATTAGTACGTAGAGGCACATGAACATAGTTGTCTTCTCAGAAGGAATGGGGATGATCCAAGGTGAGACTTACCCGTTCCTATTCTCCCAACTCTAGCATTAGTACGTAGAGGCACATGAACATAGTTGTCTTCTCAGAAGGAATGGGGACGATCCAAGGTGGGACTTACCCGTTCCTATTCTCCCAACTCTAGAATTCATAAGTAGAGGCACATGAACATAGATGTGTTCTCAGAAGGAATGGGGAAGATCCAAGGTGGGACTTACCCGTTCCTATTCTCCCAACTCTAGCATAAGTAAGTAGAGGCACATGAACATAGTTGTGTTCTCAGAAGGAATGGGAATGATTCAAGGTGGGACTTTCCCATTCCTATTCAGCCACATGAACATCAGAAATGGACCATACAATCGAAATAGGTGGCCTGTTCTGATGAACCATGCCTTCTTTTACAATATGTGGATGGCCGAGTGTGTATGCATCACTTATCGAAATGCAAGATGAAACCAGGAAGCCGACGGAGCCAATGTGATGCTTTGGTTAATGTTCTGCTCCCAAATCTTAGATTCTGGAATCGTGTGTAAGAACTACCTAAATTACCCCCATTGGTGGCAGTGGTATGTATTCCCCTCTTCCAGCACCATAATGCCCCTTCCACATTGCAAACATTGTCCAGGAATGGTCTGAGGAACATGACAAGGAGTCCAAGGTTATGATTTGTCTCCAAATTCCCCAGATATCGATGTGATCCATCACAACTTTCAGGATCTGTTGGTATCTCATAGCCAGATACTTTCCAACATCTGGTTGACTCCATACCTGTACGAGTCAGGGCTGTTTATGTGGCACAAGGGGGACCTACACAATATTAGTCCATTGGGGCTTTGTGCGCGTGCCCTGCCCATCATAGGCTTCACAATTATAGTCATTCTCGTAATGCCATCGCATGATAAACATTGTTTGACTCCAGAATTCCTCAGCAGATAATATATGACCTGGAGGAAGAGCCATTGCTTGTTAGCGCACACAGAAATAGTCCACGCTGAAGGCAAGTCTGGGATAAGTTCATTCAAGATTACTTTCCACTGCCGCATAGTGTTAGCATACCTAACAACTCAGTCATGTGAGAAACTATGCACACTGGACGTGTATGGGGCAAGTGTTTGCTCGAAGGCACGGATACACAATCACAAAGAATAAAACCATGTGATCCGGAATATTTTACAAAATATCAAGATTAAAGGGGTTGTCAAGGGATTGGGAAAAAAAATGGCTGCTTTTTTTGGTCTCGGACAATACCCTTTGTATAGTTTGCATGGTTGATTGCAATACATTTGATATATGACTTTGACTGTATATGTCATAGAATCATAGAATGGTAGAGTCGGAATGGTAGAGTTGGAAGGGACCTCAACGGCCAGTTTTCATGATCATCTGGCCACTAGGTGGTGCTATAAAGCAGCGCTTCTGTGTGTGTGATTCCAGGATGCTCCATCATCACTAGTCTCTGTGTCCACACTCACATTCAGGTGGACCAGTATTGGGACATTAAAAGGGGCACAGCCCAAAGAAAGTTGTGTGCGCGAAATGAAAGGGCTCCTCAAAGTTGGCAAGTATTTTGGAAAACTTCATAGTCATATGTTCTGGACAATTGATGTCAAGGGTCCATTTGAGTAGATTTTTATTATATATCCTTGAAGCCAGTTAATTGCTTTTCTGTATCAGGAGAAGACCTAATCTTCCATTTTTGTCTTGGACCCATCCTAAACCTGGCGATAGTGTTCAGACATCTGCAGAGCATTCGTCAGACCGCTCTATCTCCTAAACGTCTCCGTACACAAGCGTTCATCTTGTTTTCCAAGGTGAGAGAAAAGAAAGCCGCTGCCAGACACCTCTGACAGTGGCTTTTCTCGCCCAAAAACAAATACATTGGCTACTGTGGAATTTACACTTGTTGCCTTTTTGTTGCTACCTTCCTGCTCTTGCTTTTCTCCTAAATTTCTCATTGTCTATTCCTGTGTGTTGCCGTGTGTCAGAGTTTTGGTTTTTCTTTGTCTGTCTTCATCTGTTTGGTTTTTTTTTTGTTTTTTTTTGTCATCACATCCCTGCCCCGTCCTTTCCTAGTGGGAGAAGAGAATTAAATTAGTTCTGGTCCAGAGCATAGCCAGGCACGAGACTCAGGGATTTCCAGCATCAGGAGTAACTTTTTTTCCCCTGAGAGCCAGTCACATTCGCTCTCCTCCTAAATATGCTGGCTGGAGACTTCCATTAATGCCAGCTATAGTTTACCTTAGCTGGTCTTTTGAGGTGTTTTAATCCAGACTAACTGGTGGTTGTAGTACTTGTTTCTGTGTGCGGTTGTGGAGTTAAAAAACTTGTTGCCTTTTTGTTGCTACCTTCCTCCTCTTGCTTTTCTCCTGATTTTCTCATTGTATATTCCTGTTGGTTGGCAGTGTGTCAGAGTTTTGGTTTTCCCCTGTCTGTCTTTATCTGTTATTTCATCATACTCCTGGTGAGAGAAGGGAATCAAATTAGTTCTGGTAAGTAGCATAGCCAAGCATGGGACTTGGGGATCTCCACCATCAGGAGTAACCTGAGGTTAGGTATAGCCTAGGGTCCCCTAGTATGAGGGACAACATAGGAGTCCTTGTCCCTCGCTACTGTCACAGTGTGACAATTTCTCTGTCCTAGGCTCTCAATAGGTTCTCAGTTTAACAATCCCTTTTTGTTTGATGGGTCCTCTGACGATTCGGTGATTTCTAGGTTTCCCTCTAGAAACCCACCAGTGATCAGCTTCAAACTATGGAGGAATCTAGATTTAAGTGTTCAATTGTCCTACAGCGCCACCAAAGTAAAAATGAAGTATTACATGTGTTGGGTCCTCCAAAGTGCTACCCATATATTTGATGAGACCCCCTCTAATAATTCTAATTGTCATAACTGGGTATTTTGAAACCAAAATGTTCCCTTTTCGTTTGATTATGGGGTTAGGTTGACTATGGGGTGATCTGTTGAGCCCACCTGTTATAATCAATGGAAGAATCTAGTGTTCCAACTGTTCAGTTCTCCTGCAGCGCCCCCACAGTAGAAGTGAAGTATTACACGCGTTGAGTCCTCCAAAGTAGGATATACTCATATATCTGACTCATAGGGAAGAACTAAACCAAACATATAAAATGACTAATGTAATGAGTCTACTTCGACCTGCACTGCGATCTTCCCTACGTCCGCTACAGAGCAGTACACTCCAGGTCACATATGTTTTATTCATCCGCAGGATACAGCATGGGAAGTCTCAGTGATAGGTTTGATAAATAACAATGCTGCATATTAATGCGGAGACTGGCATATTGAGCACATATGGAGTGCATTTACATAAGGCGGTAGTACATTTTTCTGTGTGTGTTGGAACATGTTGGGGGAGCATGGACAATGAATTATGATCTCATAGCCAAAAAATATAAATTCCTGTAATATATGAATGAGTATTAAAGGGATTGTCCTAGATATTGCTGCATTGATTGTCTTTCTTTAGAACAGGTTCTCAGGGTATAATTCTACAATCTGCATTGGGATATAATGTAGCTTTATTCTGCTTGTTGTGCCTGATACAGTGATGTCTTTTTTAGTGTTGCGGTGCCTGGTTCTGCAGCCTAGTCCATTCAGAAGAAGGTGCAGTACCAGGCACAATCACTTTCCTATGTAGGTCACTGTTTCTAATAACTTAGTTGTGGGGTTGAAACACTTTGGATTCAGGTGTTGCACTGGATCGGAAGTAATAACATCCCGACCTCCTATTTCCTGACCCTTCAGACAATCGGTGGCCTCAGCGATCAGGCGATTGGTGATCATGTCATGAACATTAGAGGTCTGACAGACACCTTCAGAACAGTGGCACCAGAGCAGAGAGAGAATAGCCCAGGAGAATATATTTTCTTTTCTTCCTTTATCCCCATGGCTTGCCGTTTTTACATGAGCCCTTTTTTACTTATTAGTCTACCTAAGGCCCATGAGGCCAAGTGTATTCAGTCATCACCCACTCAGCTTACAATAAGGAGTGTAAGATCTCAGCAGGGAGGTGGAAATTCAGCAGCAGCAGAGAGGAGGAAACTGAGGACCTGTAAATCAGACTAGGCAGGTTTAGATTCAGCAGCAGCAGGGAGGAGGGACAATGAGGAGCTGTGAATCAGACTAGGTTAATGGAAAATCAGCAGCAGCAGGGAGGAGGGACAATGAGGAGCTGTCAATAAGACTAAGTTAGTGGAGAATCAGCAGCAGCAGGGAGGAGGGACAATGAGGAGCTGTCAATAAGACTAAGTTAGTGGAGAATCAGCAGCAGCAGGGAGGAGGGACAACGAGGAGCTGTGAATTAGACCAGGTTAGTGGAGATTTAGCAGCAGCAGGGAGGGGAGACATTGAGGAGCTGCTAATAAGACTAGGTTAGTGGAGAATCAGCAGCAGCAGGGAGGAGGGACAATGAGAAGCTGTCAGTCTGACTAGGCAGGTTTGATTGACAGCAGCAGGTAGGAGGGATACTACATGTTAAGAAGCTGTCAATCAGACTAGGGTAGTGGAGATTTAACAGCACAGATTCAGCAGCCGGGAGGAGGACAATGAGGAGCTATGAATCAGCAACAGCAGGGAGGAGGGATACTGAGAAACTGTCAATCAGACTAGGTTAGTGGAGATCCAGCAGCAGGGAGGAGGAACAACGAGGAGCTGTGAATCAGACTAGGTGGGTAAAGATTCAGCAGAGAGGACTGTGAATCAGACTAGGTTAGTGGAGATTCAGTAACACCATAGAGGAGGGATACTAAGAAGTTGACAATCAGATTAGGTTAGTGGAGAGTCAACAGCAGCAGCAGGGAGGAGGGACAATGAGGCGCTGTGAATTAGACTAGGTAGGTGGAGTTTCAGTAGCCGCAGGGAGGAGGGATACTATGAAGCTGTCAATCAGACTAGGTTAGTGGAGATCCAGCAACAGCAGGGAGGAGTGATAATGAGGAGCTGTGAATCAGACTAGGTGGGATTAGATTCAGCAGCAGGGAGGAGGGACAATGAGGAGCTGTCAATCAGACTAGGCAGGTTTGATTGACCGCAGCAGGGAAGAGGGATACTATATGTTAAGAAGCTGTCAATCGGATTAGGTTAGTGGAGATTCAACAGCAGATATTCAGCAGCAGTGAAGAGGACAATGAGGAGCTATGAATCCGCAACAGCAGGGAGGAAATATACTGAAAAGCTGTCAATCAGACAAGGTTAGTGGAGATCCAGCAGCAGGGAGGAGGGACAATGAGGAGCTATCAGATTAGGTGGGTAAAGATTCATCAGGGAGGAGTGATGCTAAGAAGCTGTCAATCAGATTAGGTTAATGGAGATTCAACAGCATAGAATCAGCAGCAGCAGCAGGGAGGAGGGACAATGAGGTGCTGTGAATCAGACTAGATAGGTGGAGTTTCAGCAACAGAGCAACAGCAGGGAGGAGGGATACTATGAAGCTGTCAATCAGACTAGGTTAGTGGAGAATCATCAGCAGCAGGGAGGAGGGATATTAAAAAGCTGGCAGTCAAACTAGGTTAGTGGAGATTCAGCAACAGCAGGGAAGAGGAATACTAAGAAACTGTCAATCAGGCTAGGTTAGTGAAGATTCAGCAGCAGCAGGGAGGATGGACAATGAGGAGCTGTGAATCAGACTAGATGGGTGGAGATTCAGTAGCCGCAGGGAGGAGCTATGCTAAGAAGTTGTCAATCAGACTAGGTTAGTGGAGAATCAACAGCAGAGATTCAGCAACAGCAGGGAGGAGGGACAATGAGGAGCTGTGAATCAGACTACAGTAGTTGGATGGAGATTCAGCAGCAGCAGGGAGGAGCTATGCTAAGAAGTTGTCAATCAGACTAGGTTAGTGGAGAATCAACAGCAGAGATTCAGCAACAGCAGGGAGGAGGGACAATGAGGAGCTGTGAATCAGACTACAGTAGTTGGATGGAGATTCAGCAACAGCAGGTAGGAGCTATGCTAAGACGTTCTCAATCAGACTAGGTTAGTGGAGAATCAAACACAGAGATTCAGCAGCAGCAGGGAGGAGGGACAATGAGGACCTGTCAATCAGATTAAGTAGGTGGAGATTCAGCAGCAGGGAGGAGGGACACTGAGGACCTGTCAATCAGATTAAGTAGGTGGAGATTCAGCAGCAGGGAGGAGGGACACTGAGGACCTGTCAATCAGATTAAGTAGGTGGAGTTTGAGCAGCAGGGAGGAGGGACACTGAGGAAATGTCAATCACACTAGGTGGATGGAGATTAGTTTTAACCTATTAAAATGAATATTTAAAATAAGCATTTCAGCTTCATTACGCCTAAAAAAATCAATTTAATAATGTATGCTGCTTTGCAAAATCCATTGACAGATCTGCTTTAAATATATCTTTAATTGGATACCACCTTTAACACTCGGATGTATCCATCTACCTATTTATGTTATATATGACATTAAAAACGTCCATTAAAATGCCTGTTAATAAAATATGGCTAGCCTTTAAGGTTATCAGAGCACAGCAAATCGGTTCCCAAAGATTTACCTTTGTTCTCAACCCAAGCATGAAGCCGAAGAAGGGGAGGATAGAAGCGGAAATTATCCCCGGTGAACCTGAATGGTTGTAACAATCAATAAACATGGGGTTGCTGTAAAAAAAAATGTCATCAATCAGACATACCTTCACTCAGTGAGACACTTCTCATGCTGCACATACCACGAGTGATAAGAGATTTATTTTTATATTGATGGAAGCTCTCATGCGCTGGGCACTCCTTAAAGTGTCTGTGGGTCAGAAATAGAAGTGCGTCTTTGTAATATGTCCTGTTATACAATACAGTAGTCTGGGATTTCACTGTATATAGTGTGTCCCAGAGAACTAACCCCCAGAGGTGTCCATCATACCTGGGGCTTAGTACTCAATATGGCCTACAGGCACCAGTATGGTCATCGGGGACCCTATTCGACAAAAACGACCCAAAAATATTAGCTAGGTAATGACTCGCCCACCCCGGGGCCTTAGGTGACTCGGTGTCGGGCCGGACTAGTCCAGGGTAGTCAGCGGTGGCGGGGCCCGACTCCGTGACCCTGGTGGAGTCATTTAAATGTGGCGGTATAGGGAGTAGATGATGATAAAGTTTATATATGATTCGTGATGCCACATGTGGTAGTTTGTGGCTATGGAGCCGCAGCTGCTGGAAGGGACCTCCGGGGCTGATGTTATGGCAGCTGAGGTGTTTCTTGCTCTCCACAGGTAGAGCAGATACCCCGGGGCAACCTTTGGTGCTTGGTAAAGTCTATGGTGTTTGTGGACGAGGTGCAGGATAAAGCAGACGACACAGGGCTTGCAGTTAAGATGTTTTACTCACTGTTCAGTCTCAGTACTGCAGTAGACCGGTTACCCACGGAATGCCAGGATCCGCTGTCAGGGGCCTCCGCCAATCCCGATTAGGTCAAGGGTCAGTCCCGGTTCACTCCTCTATGTGTCCTTTTTCTAGCTGTCTCCCAACGCTCAACTGTTTTTGGATTGTCTTGCGCCTCCACCACAGGGCCTGTACAAAGGTGGCTGACCTCAGTCGTATCTTGCCCCCTTCACCGGGGATCTGTGGCGGGTTGTGGCCCTGGGCGCCTGCAACGATCTCCCAGGCATTCGGTTTTACTTTAAGGAAATGTCTTTCTTCCCTCAGTATAGGGACCGTACCTGATTTGCAGCCTGATCCCTCCACCCGATCTTTCTAGTGGAACAGGTCACGGGACAATTGCCCTTCCGTGACCCTGGAATCTCTTCTGTCGGTGTCACCTGGGCCTAGCAAGACTCCAGGATCTCCACCAGGAACCTCCTTCACTCCTTCCCTTTCTGGAACTCACTGACTTGTTCCTCTACTCACTCTTTCTGACTCCTCCCACACACACCCTGGCTAGGCCCCACCCACACTATTGGGACCAATGAATGGGACTTACGGCCCCATGACTAAATCTATGGGGGTTACTGCCACTATCCCTGACCCGGTGTTTGCCTACCAATTGGTGTGTGCAGATTTGATCTGTGAACCGATAGTTGACCCCATTCTTACCCGGGATGGGATACCACACCTCTGGCTGAGGTGCAATATCTCTGTGGCGACGGAAGCCTCAGGGGCGCCACAGTAGCGTGGAACTTTTTGGACCACAGTTTAGTTGGCCTTGAAGGAACTAATTCCCCAAGGTCTTGTTGCCATTGTAAAGCAGTGGGCACTGGGGGTCCAGAGAAGAACAGCTCCACCCGACGCCTGGCATCTACTGGCCTACTTCATCCAGCATCCTCCCTACATGTGCAGCAGAAGTCAGGAGCGTTTATATAGAACATGATGATCCCGCTCCAAAACCGGTAAGTGTCAACCCCTTAGATGCTACAGAGAACTGTGACCATAAGATTTAAGGCGTTAGACCAGGAATGGCCTCTTTAACCCACATTGGTTACACGCAAAGTGTTTGTCACAAGGAGGTATTTGCAGACATCACCAATTGTCATGGCAGCGTCAGGATTTTCGGAAACGCCAGATTCCTGCACTCTGGCTGCTAATCTTTATTGTTATATAGCGCTAACATATTCCAAACCATTTTACATACATCAGGAATACTGTCCCCATTGGGGCTCACAATCTAAATTCCCTATGTGTATGTCTTTTGGAGTGTGGGAGGAAACCAGAGTACCCGGAGGAAGCCCATGCAAATGCGGGAGAACATCTTTGCAGATGTTGTCCTTGGTGGGATTCGAACCCAGGACCCCAGCACTGCAAGACTGGAGTGCTAACCACTGTGCTACCGTGTCGCCTTACCTGATGTCTGTGATCAGTGTAGGGAGACTCAGGCGTCAACTCACAGACCTATAGTTCATGTTCAGGCTAGCAAAAGTTAATCCCTTATGCTATGGGAGAGCCAGTCACATTCGCTCTCCTCCTATATATGCTGGCTGGATGGTTCTTATAGTGCCAGCTATAGCTTGACTATACTAGCCTGAAGAGGTGGATTTATCCAGGCTTACTGGGGGTTGTGATATTATTGTTGTGTGCGGTTGTGGTGTTAAAGGGAACCTGTCACCAGATTTGGCGACTATAAGCCACCACAAGTGAGCTCTTATATACAGCATTCCAGAATACTGTATAGAAGAGCACAGGAGACGCTGTAGAACATAAAAAACATATTTATAATACTAACCTAAGGGGCAGTGCGGTCCAATGGGTGTCGCTGCTCTCTGGTCTTGTGCCTCCTCTCTCCGCTCCTCTCTGCGGCGATTGTCGTCCTCCTTCTTAAACCCATATGCGTGACGCGTCCTACGTCATCCACACTGGCCGGCTTTGCGATCTTGTGCAGGCGCACTTTGATCTACCTTGCTGTCATGTTTATGCCCACCTTTATGTGCCATGAATATTAATAGTTTGGCCTACCATTATGTGGAAACAATAGTCATGTTTAGGCCGCCTTTATGTGGCATGAATATCCATGGTTTTGCCTACCTTTATGTGGCAACAATAGCCATGCATAGACCTGCCTTTATGTGACATAAATATTCATAGTTTGGTCTACCTTTATGTGGCATAGACCTGCCTTTATGTGGCATCAGAAGCCAGCCATTTGTAGGACAGTCCTGACCAGTGGAAGGACAATGTATGACACCAATAGCCATAGTAAGGCCTACCTTTATGTCGCACCAATATTAATGATTAACCTACTCTGTGTGGCATTAATAGATTAATAGTCATGTTTAGGCCTACCTTTTATGTGGAAACAGTAATCATGTTTAGGCCCACCTTTATGTGGCATACATATGCATAATTAGGCCTACCTTTATGTGGTATTAGTAGCCATGTGGTATCAATAGTCATGTTTAGAACTACCTTTATGTGGAAACAGTAGTCATATTTAGGCCTGTCTCTATATGGCATGAATATCCATGTTTAGGCCTACCTTCATGTGGAAATAGTAGTCATGTTTAGGCCTGCCTTTATGTGACATAAATATTCATGGTTAGGCCTTCCTTTATGTGGCAAAGTAGCCATGCGTAGACCTGCCTTTATGTGGCATCAGAAGCCAGCATTTGTAACACAGACCTGGCCAGTGGAAAGACAATATATGGCACTAATAGCCATAGCAAGGCCTACCTTTATGTGGCACCAATGTTAATGATTAGCCTAATCTATGTAGCATTAATAGTCATGTTTAGGCCTACCTTTATGTGGAAACCGCAGTCATGGTTAGGCCCGCCTTAATATGGCATGAATATCCATGGTTAGGCCTACCTTGATGTGGTAACAGTAGCCATGCACAAACCTGCCTTTATGTGGCATCAATAGCTAGCATTTGTAGGACAAGCCTGAATGTGACACCAATATTAACAATTAGCCTACTCTATGTGAAAATTAATAGTCATATTTAGGCCCACCTTTATGTGGAAACAGTCCACATGTTTAGGCCCCCCTTTGTGACATGAATATCCATGTTTGGGCCTACCTTTATGTGGAAACAGTATTCATATTTAGGCCTACCTTTATGTGGAAACAATATTCATGTTTAGGCCTACCTTTGTGTGGAAACAGTAGTCACGTTTAGGCCTGCCTTTATGTGGCATGAATATCCATGGTTAGGCCTACCTTTATGTGGTAACAGTAGTCATGGGTAGGCCTGCCTTCATTCAGCATGAGAAGCCAGTATTTGTAGGACAGTAATGACCAGTGGAAGGTCAATGTATGCCACCAATAGCCATAGTTAGGCCTACCTTTATGGCACCAATATTAATGATTATCCTACTCTATGTGGCATTAATAGTCATGGTTAGGCCTAAATCTTTATGGCAATAGTAATAATACCTAGACCTACATCTACATGTTATGGCTCACGTAATGATAGATTGTATTTGATTAATCTAAAGACGAAATGTGATTTTTTTTTTTTTTTTTTAATTTAACATTTTTATTGGTTTTCAAAACAAAAGCAATTCCAATAATTAATATGCAGAAATGGAAAAAATAGCATCATGGTACTGATAATAACAACAATCAATAGTCTCTTGCAACTCTGGTGACCATATTTAATACATTTGACTCGCACCAAATATAGCCGAGTCCCACAATCTTTCTCCTCGGTCTTCCACAACATCAGAAGCAGGAATCACTTAAAAAGAGAACAAAGGAAAGAGTAAAGAAGGACGGGAGAAAAATAGAAAGGGAGAGAGATATGCCACGGGCACCCCTACCCGCCCGGCCCAAGACCCAAAACCAAAAAGCACTCAGGAAGATATCACTGTGTTCACACGAGTACGCGGTACAGAAACCAGGACTAGTCAAGAAAGATTCCCAATGGAACCACTTCGTAGCGGTTGCATCCCCATCATTACGAGATTGGGCCAGTATCCTTTCCATCCGGTAAATCACGTCTACCTCGCTTATCTATTCCTCCACAAAGGCGACTCCATGGTCTTCCAATGGCGAGGTATGACGGTCTTGGCTGCCTGAAGGAGATGCCTGAGTAACGATTGTTCATATATTTTTTTTGGCAGCGGGAACATATATAGGAGAACGGCCTCGGGTACCGTCACCCCTGAGATCTCCCGAATCGCTCTTAAGACCCGGTCCCAAAAAGCAGCCAAGACCGTACATGACCACCATATATGTCACAGTGCCCTCCTGCCGTCCGCAACGCCAACACACATCTGGGGAAATGTGAATATTTTTGGTTGTGTTTTCTTCCATCACATCTAGAAAACTTTTAAACAAAAAATTCTAAAATGTAGAATTCTAGAATCTACATATTTAGGTAATTCAGTGTTTGGGGTTTTTTTAGCCCCCAAGCAAGTTTAACAGTACAAAAGGTCAAACCTCTCTTCCAATTTTCAAAGCGAGGGTCGAAGAAAAGGCGCTTTTTTTTTTTTTTTTTCATAATTGAAATGAGTAGAAACCTTTCCTCCTAGAATGTCGAAAATGTTTTCCAGTTGTGCCCTCCCCCCGGAACAAAAGCCCCATTGTTGAATAACTATTTTATTTCGGCGCAAGTATCCCGCACCGATTGGATTTAAAGGGGCTTAATGTGTTAATATTCACAACATGTGTTCCGGGTCACTTATCGACATTCATCGCGGAAGACAAAAATTTACATCTTGACAATAGGCGTCAAATTTTTCGGAAGAAAATGTTTATATACTATGTTGAGTATCGTAGTGGATGGGACATATGGTGTGGATTGGGTTGGAGAATGGGGTGGAGGGGTTTAAGCTGTGATTTCCATAGGTAGACCTGAAGTAAATTAGAGGCTTTTCCGAAAAAAAAAAAAAGGATTTAAAGTGTTGTGTGGTACAAACGCGCCATAGTACAGATGTAACCTGTTAGCCTCCTTGTGTGTGGTGGGGGTAAGGAAGAGACTTCTACTCAATGGCCTCCACATATTGTTTAAATTTGGCCCGAATGAAATTTTACTAGCAACTAGAAATTCTTACAATAAACTGGAAATGATTTAGCGTTTTTGATTAAAGGCTATGTCATAGGAATGCCATTTTATTATCATATTAAAAAAAAAAGTTTCATATTTCTACGGCCTAAGGCCACAAGGTGGTAATTTATATCTAAAGCCTCAAAAAGAACCTAATTTGTTCCGAAGGCAAAAGGGGGGAGAAAAAAAAAAGGAAAAACAGAGATTTCCTCTTAGGTGTGTAGACATTTTAAGAGCCTGGTGTTTGGAAGAACCTTAACCATACCCCGGTGGTGTAGTTTTCAAATAAACGGGGGGGAGATCTGGCATATTTTGACTTGTACCAGATACTAGTCCATGACAGGTGACATCTGATCACAGAATTAAAGACGCTAACAGCTTGTGTTATGCGGTATTATATTCGAGTGACCGGCAGACGGGTCTATGTAGGATGCTAAACAGGTGTTCGGGAAATCCTCTCGAGAATTGAAGAATTTGCTTTTAATTATTTAAAGCAAAGCCCCATTTTCAGTCCAGTTTTCTCCTTCGTTGAAGCATAGGAACAGAGAATTTTGTTAGAATTTTGCTTTGTGGGGTTTTTTTTATTATTTTTTTTCCCCATTTTTGATCCTGGTTGGTGTCACACGGGGGGATTTACAAACATCGCCAACTGTCATGGTGGTGTCCGGATCTGTTCAGACTACAGATTCTGACATTCCTCCTGATATCTTCACTGAGGTCTGTAATCAGACCAACATATTGGTATTTCATAGGCAAGTTAGCAAGCTAGTCTGCATGTAAGTCTTCTTTGATCACATGTTGTGAGGGAGCCAATCACATCTGCTCACCTCCTACGGTATATATGCTGTTAGGGCCAGGTGGACGGGCAGACCCAGGAGGTGGATCCACTGGGCCGAACACCTTACTGAAGGCAAGGGGTCCGGTAGCCGGAGCACTACAGGTAGCAGGACAGTCCGTTCAAAAGAGTGGAGTGGAGAAGTCCCTGGGACCACGGAGTCACTGATGGTAGTCCGGGTGACGGAGCTCAGGTTCGGAGGCCGAGATGTTGTCAGGCAGATTCCGGAACCGATGGAGCGAGAGGACGGATCACCACAGGGATCAGAGATGGTACGGACTGACGGGATGGCAGACAGTCAGTGTTCGGGGTTCGGGAATCGTCAGGACCGGATGGCGAGGCAGGAGCGGCTCTAGAAGAGAGATAGGTAAGTATACCAGCAGACGCAAGGAGACCTGACTCCTAGCTTAGGAAAACACGAAGAACAGGCCCCGCCCACTTGGACATTAAACCCCTTTATACCCTGTACCTGTGTGTTCAATATCCTGTCAGTGGACGCTGGCCCTTTAAGAGAGGGTCAATGACCGCGCGCGCGCCCTAATGCGCATGCGCGAGGCCCGGGTGCCAGAAGCCAGGTCAGGGAGCGGTGAATAGGAAGCAGGGGAGCCGGCCTGGAGGAGAGCTGCCGACGGGCGCCGGGAGCGGGGACCGGGCCGCCTGGGGACCGCAGATGATGGGGGCTGGAGGCTGTGGAGCGGGGGACGCCTAACAGAGGAGCCGGGGAGCGAAGCAGGGAAGCCGGGGAGCGTGGCAGGTGAGCCGGGGAGCGAGGCAGGGGAGCCGGGAAGCAGGGCAGGGGACCCGGGGAGCGTGACATATGCTGGCTAAAGCCTTCCTTTTATGTGTCATGCAAGGTATGGGGAAGTACCAAGTGAGCAGTGAAAGGTATGAAGGGAAGGAGACCAACTACCTCTGTGTATTACGTGTCCAGCCCATTGAATATTTTGGCAATTGCAATACCTAATTTTACCTGTCGTTGGAGGAGATGGAAGAAAAGGATCTATCCGCACTGCCAGAAGACGATCACTGAAGCTGCGTGGGGATTAAGACATGGGAATTTATTGTTCTACTCGTTTCAGAGGTATATAACCCCTTCTTCAGGAACAAAAATCAATAATGTACATTAATTAGGTAATGTACATTATTGATTTTTGTTCCTGAAGAAGGGGTTTTATACCTCTGAAACGAGTAGAACAATAAAATCCCATATCTTAATCCCCGTTGATCAAATATCAATAAAATTGACGTTTGGTGAAATTCAAATCTTTAGTGAAATTTGAAGCAAATTTGATTAACCTCGAAAATTTGTGGCTGACTTACTTTTCTTGAATTACAGTGCCTTGAAAAGTATTTAGACCCATGAATTTTTCCACATTTTTCTCATGTTACACCCACAACTTTTTGAATATGGGTCATCAGGGACCTGAGTTTCAGGAACACATTTATGCTGAATTTTATTTATTTTTTTTCCTCTTTTTAAGAGCTAAAAAATAAATTTGCCATTACATCGTGCTTGTCAAGTTGGTGGCAATTACTAATTAAATGATGCAAGTTTTGAGGGCGCGTGCAGATGTCATGTTGACTGCAGGAATGTCCTCCAGGGATGTTGTCTGTGAACTAAGTCGTCTCCAAAGGCATTTCAGAGATTTTGGAAGAACATCCAACCAACCTCACAACGGCAGACCACATGTAACCACTCCAGCCCAGGACCTCCACATCCGGCATCTTCATCTCCAAGATCATCTGACACCGGCCATCAAGACAGCGGCTGCAAGAATCGGTGCACAAACTGTCAGACACCGTGTCATGGAATCTCATCTCCTGCTCGTCCTCCTCATCGGGGGGTCTCCACCTGACTGCAGTTCGTCATTGTAGCCAACTTGAGGGGGCAAATGCTCACATTCAATGGCATTTGGCACATTGGAGAGGTGTCCCTTCACGGATGAATCCCTATTTTCACAGTACAGGGTAGATGGCAGACTGGCAAATGGTGGTGACAACAGATACTGGTTTTCTGACCCACCCTAAACTGTAAAACTGCACATTTTATGGTGACTTTTTATTGTGGCCAACCTAAGGCGCACCTGTGCAATTATCATGCTGGCCAGCCTATGGTGTAACTGTGCAATAATCACGATGGCCAGCCTAAAGGCCGCTTTACATGCAGCGACATCGCTAACGAGATGTCGTTGGGGGTCACTGAATTCGTAACGCACATCCGGCCTCGTTAGCGACGTCGTTGCGTGTGAAACGCACGAACGACCGTTAACGATCAAAACTACTTACCTAATCGTTGATCGTTGACGCGTCGTTCCTTTCCCGATTATTGTTGCTGTTGCAGGACGCAGGTTGTTCGTCGTTCCTGCGGCAGCACACATCGCTACGTGTGACACCCGAGGAACATCACCTTACCTGCGGCCGCCCGCAATTGTGAAGGAAGGAGGTGGGCGGGATGTTCGTCCCGCTCATCTCCGCCCCTCCACTTCTATTGGGCGGCCGCTTAGTGACGTCGCTGTGACGCCGCACGAACCGCCCCCTTAGAAAGGAGGCGGTTCGCTGGCCACAGCGACGTCGCTAGGCAGGTAAGTATGAGTGACGGGTACTAGCGATGTTGTGCGCCACGGGCAGCGATTTGCCCGTGACGCACAACCGACAGGGGCGGGTACGCTCGCTAGCGATATTGCTACCGATATCGCAGCGTGTAAAGCCCGCTTTAGGCACACCTGTGCAATAATCATGCTGACTAGCCTAAGGCGCAACTGTGCAATAATCATGATGGCCAGCCTAAGGCACACCTGTGGAATAATCATGCTGGTCAGCCTAAAGGGGGCTTTACATGCTGCGACATCGCTAATGCGGAGTCGTTGGGGTCACGAAATTTGTGACGCACATCCGGCCGCATTAGCGATGTTGCTGCGTGTGACACCGATGAGCAATTTTGCATCGTTGCAAAAACGTGCAAAATCGCTCATCGGTGACATGGGGGTCCATTCTCGATTATCGTTACTGCAGCAGTAACGATGTAGTTCGTTGCTCCTGCGGCAGCACACATCGCTATGTGTGACGCCGCAGGAACGAGGAAGCTCTCCTTACCTGCCTCCCGGCCGCTATGCGGAAGGAAGGAGGTGGGCGGGATGTTACGTCCCGCTCTGCTCCACCCCTCCGCTGCTATTGGGCGGCCGCTCAATGACGTCGCTGTGACGCCGCACGGACCGCCCCTTAAAAAGGAGGCGGTTTGGCGGTCACAGCGACGTTACCGGGCAGGTAAGTATGTGTGACGCGTCTGGGCGATGTTGCGATTTGCCCGTGTCGCACAACAGATGGGGGCGGGTACCCACACTAGCGATATCGGGACCGATATCGCAGTGTGTAAAGTAGCCTTTAGGCACACCTTTGCAATAACCATGCTGGCCAACCTAAAGCACACCTGTGCAATAATGATACTGGATAGCTTAAGGCACACCTGTGCAGTAATCATGCTGGCCAGCTTAAGGCACACCTGTGCAATAATCATGCTGTCTAATCAGCATCTTGATATGTCACACCTGTGAGGTGGATGGATTATCTTGGCAAACGAGAAGTGATCATGAACACAGATTTAGATAAATATTGTGAACAACATTTGAGAGAAAAAGGCCTGTTGTGTCCATAGAAAAAGTCTTAGATCTTTGGGTAAAACTCATGAAAAATGGGAACAAAAACAGAATTTTGTGGATTTATATTTTTGTTTAGTGTAATTTTTTAGATTGCATTTAGTTCTATTTTCTGCTTCCAATGCCATATTTAGGTGAGGATATTGATTGTATAAGATTTTTTGGGTATAAATCCTCTTTTTGGTTGTACAGTACTAGGACTTTATGCCGTTTTCATCATTCTGTCCCCGTAAGTATGAAATCCAGCGAGATTCGGAAGGCGCGGTGAGACGGATGAATGTAAATGCATAGTTAACAGCACATTCATTCTCATTCAAGCATCTTGATACATCGAGGCGTTTTATAAAGGGATATGAATTCCTCCGCTCCGTGTTTCTGTGGAGACAGTTACCAGGACTTGGAGGCTTTTGTGCCGTTCTGGTGCTGGTAGAGGAACAGAATGAATTTATAGCAGGTGCCCCGTGCATTGGGCAAATCCGTGGAAAGTACCACACACACAGTTACTTAACGTTATCCATACTGTTGATAATATAAAACTAATACCATAAATCATATCACTTATAAAGGAGGGGGAGCCCAAAAAGGATAATATCATAGCACTTGAATCCATAAATAGTGTATACTGACCTTTAAAGGAGACCTATAACTTGATTGTTTATTTATTTTTTTAATTTAAGGCGAGTATTTCCTCCACTAAGTGCTGCTCCAATCCTCATGTTGTTTTAGAAAAATTTCAAAAGACAAATACTGTATACCATTTAAAGGGGATCTTTCACAGGATTTCTTCAATTTATGCTGAGTACCTCCTCCAATTAGTGCTATTCTACTGATTCGGAAACAGTTTTTCTTTTTCTTCTGTGCCCCTCCGTTCCAAAGTTATGCCAACTTTAGTAGAAGTGTTAATTTTCCCACATACAAACTGGGCGTATAACAACTTAGTGGGTGTGGCCATGTTCTGATTGGCCAGCATCAGAGGAGAAAAAGCAAACGCCCACATAAAAGTTCTGGGCATAACTTTGGAACGGAGGGGCACAGAAGAAAAAGAAAAACTGTTCCAGAATCAGTGTAATAGCACTGATTGGAGGAAATATTCCGCTTAAATTGAAAAAATCCTGTGAAAGATCCCCTTTAAATGGTCTTCACAATTTGTCTTTTGAAATTTTTCTAAAACAACATGAGTATTGCCTGTTGATTCCGTAACATGACATTACATAATTAGTTAATGACATCACCTATTCTAAAAGGGGCACTAAACTTAAAAGTAAATAATAATAATAATTAATAATAATAATAATAATAAAAATGCTGATACATTTGTCTACAATGCTCCTCTCTTCTGTAGACATTTTCTGTTTCTGTCTATTTTGTGATGAAGTGAATTTTAGAATATATACAGTATATAAAAGACCTTTGCTTCTATTCTGCTGCTGGTGCCTATATTCTGCTGCTAGTGCTTGTTTTCTGCTGCTGGTACCTATTTTCTGCTACTGGTGCCTATGTTTTTGCTGCTGGTGCCTGTTTTTGCCTACTGATGCCTATGTTCTGCTGCTGCTCCTGTATTCTGTTGCTGGTGCCTATATTCTGCAGCTGGTGCCTGTATTCTGCTGCTGGTGCCTGTTTTCAGGTGCTGGTGCTGTATTCGTCTTCAGGAGCCTATGCTCTGCTGTTGGTGCCTAAATTCTTCATCAGGAGCCTATACTCTGCTGTTAGTGCCTGTATTCTTCTTCAGGAGCTTTTACACTGCTGCTGGTGCCTGTATTCTTCTTCAGGAGATTATACTCTACTGTTGATGCCGGTATTCTTCTTCAGGAGCCTATACTCTGCTGTTGGTGCCGGTATTCTTCTTCAGGAGCCTATACTCTGCTGTTGATGCCTGTATTCTTCTTCAGGAGCCTATACTCTGCTGTTGGTGCCTATATTCTTCTTCAGGAGCCCATACTGTGCTGCTGGTGCCTCTATTCTTCTTCAGAAACTTATACTCTGCTTTTGGTGCCTATATTCTTCTTCAGGAGCCTATAATTTGCTGTTGGTGCCTGTATTCTTCTTCAGGAAAAAATACTCTGCTGTTGGTGCCTGTATTCTTCTTCAGGAAAAAATACTCTGCTGTTGGTGCCTGTATTCTTCTTCAGGAGCCTATACTTTGCTGTTGGTGCCTATATTCTTCATCAGGAGCCTATACTCTGCTGTTGATGCCTGTATTCTTTTTCAGGAGCCTATACTCTGCTGTTGATGCCTGTATTTTTCTTCAGGAGCCTACATTCTGCTGTTGGTGCCTGTATTCTTCTTCAGGAGCCTACATTCTGCTGTTGATGCCTGTATTCATCTTCAGGAGTTTATACTCTGCTGCTGGTGCCTGTATTCTTCATCAGTAGCCTATACTCTGCTGTTGATGCCTGTATTCTTTTTCTGGGACCTATACTCTGCTGTTGGTGCCTATATTCTTCATCAGGAGCCTATACTCTGCTGTTGGTGCCTGTATTTTTCTTCAGGAAAAAATACTCTGCTGTTGGTGCCTGTATTCTTCTTCAGGAGCCTATACTCTGCTGTTGGTGCCTATATTCTTCATCAAGAGCCTATACTCTGCTGTTGGTGCCTATATTCTTCATCAGGAGCCTATACTCTGCTGTTGGTGCCTGTATTTTTCTTCAGGAGATTTTACACTGCTGCTGGTGCCTATATTCTTCTTCAGGAGTTATACTCTACTGTTGATGCCGGTATTCTTCTTCAGGAGCCTATACTCTGCTGTTGATGCCTATATTCTTCATCAGGAGCCTATACTCTGCTGTTGATGCCTGTATTTTTCTTCAGGAGATTTTACACTGCTGCTGGTGCCTGTATTCTTCTTCAGGAGTTATACTCTACTGTTGGTGCCTGTATTCTTCTCCAGGAGACTATTCTCTGCAGTGGATACCTGTATTCTTCATCAGGAGCTTATACTCTGCTGTTGATGCCTGTATTCTTTTTCTGGGACCTATACTCTGCTGCTGGTGCCTATATTCTTCATCAGGAGCTTATACTCTGCTGTTGATGCCTGTATTCTTTTTCTGGAGCCTATACTCTGCTGCCGATATTCTTCTTCAGAAGCCTATACTCTGCTGTTAGTGCCTGTATTCTTCTTCAGAAGCCTATACTCTGCTGTTGGTGCCTGTATTCTTCTTCAGGAGCTTATACTCTGCTACTGGTGCCTGTATTTTTCATCAGTAGCTTATACTCTGCTGTTGATGCCTGTATTCTTTTTCTGGGACCTATACTCTTTCATCAGGAGCCTATACTCTGCTGTTGGTGCCTGTATTTTTCTTCAGAAGAAAATACTCTGCTGTTGGTGCCTGTATTCTTTATGAGGAGCCCATACTCTGAAGTTGGTGCCTGTATTCTTCTTCAGGAGTTATTCTTTGCTGTTGGTGCCTATATTCTTCATCAGGAGCCTATACTCTGCTGTTAGTGCCTGTATTCTTCTTCAGAAGCCTATACTCTGCTGTTAGTGCCTGTATTCTTCTTCAGAAGCCTATACTCTGCTGTTGGTGCCTGTATTCTTCTACAGGAGCTTATACTCTGCTGTTGGTGCCTGTATTCTTCTTCAGGAGCCTATACTCTACTGCTGATGCCTATATTCTTCTTCAGGAGCCTATACTCTACTGTTGGTGCCTATATTCTTCATCAGGAGCCTATACTCTGCTGTTGATGCCTGTATTCTTCTTCAGGATCCTATAATCTGCTGCTGGTGCCTGTATTCGTCTTCAGGAGCCTATACTCTGATGTAGGTGCCTGTATTCTTCTTCAGGTGCCTATACTCTGCTGTTGGTGCCTGTATTCTTCTTCAGGTGCCTATACTCTGCTGTTGGTGCCTACATTCTTGTTCAGAACCTATACTCTACTGCTGGTGCCTGTATTCTTCTTCAGGAGCCTATACTCTACTGTTGGTGCCTGTATTCTTCTTCAGGTGCCTATACTCTGCTGTTGGTGCCTACATTCTTGTTCAGAACCTATATTCTACTGCTGGTGCCTGGATTCTTCTTCAGGAGCCTATAATCTGCTGCTGGTGCCTGTATTCGTCTTCAGGAGCCTATACTCTACTGTTGGTGCCTGTATTCTTCTTTAGGAGCCTATACTCTGCTGTTGGTGCCTGTATTCTTCTTCAGGAGCCTATACTCTGCTGTTGGTGCCTGTATTCTTCATCAGGAGCCTATACTCTGCTGTTGATGCCTGTATTCTTCTTCAGGAGCCTATACTCTGCTGTTGGTGCCTGTATTCTTCTTCAGGAGCCTATACTCTGCTGTTGATGCCTGTATTCTTCTTCAGGAGCCTACATTCTGCTGTTGATGCCTGTATTCTTCTTCAGGAGCCTATATTCTGCTGCTGATGCCTGTATTCTTCATCAGGAGCCTATATTCTGCTGCTGGTGCCTGTATTCTTCATCAGTAACCTATACTCTGCTGTTGATGCCTGTATTCTTTTTCTGGGACCTATACTCTGCTGTTGGTGCCTATATTCTTCATCAGGAGCCTATACTCTGCTGTTGGTGCCTGTATTTTTCTTCAGGAGAAAATACTCTGCTGTTCGTGCCTGTATTCTTCTTCAGGAGCCTATACTCTGCTATTGGTGCCTATATTCTTCATCAAGAGCCTATACTCTGCTGTTGATGCCTGTATTCTTTTTCTGGGACCTATACTCTGCTGTTGGTGCCCATATTCTTCATCAGGAGCCTATACTCTGCTGTTGGTGCCTGTATTTTTCTTCAGGAGATTTTACACTGCTGCTGGTGCCTGTATTCTTCTTCAGGAGCTTATACTCTGCTGTTGGTGCCTATATTCTTCTTCAGGAGCCTATACTCTACTGTTGGTGCCTATATTCTTCATCAGGAGCCTATACTCTGCTGTTGATGCCTGTATTCTTCTTCAGGATCCTATAATCTGCTGCTGGTGCCTGTATTCGTCTTCAGGAGCCTATACTCTGATGTAGGTGCCTGTATTCTTCTTCAGGTGCCTATACTCTGCTGTTGGTGCCTGTATTCTTCTTCAGGTGCCTATACTCTGCTGTTGGTGCCTACATTCTTGTTCAGAACCTATACTCTACTGCTGGTGCCTGTATTCTTCTTCAGGAGCCTATACTCTACTGTTGGTGCCTGTATTCTTCTTCAGGTGCCTATACTCTGCTGTTGGTGCCTACATTCTTGTTCAGAACCTATATTCTACTGCTGGTGCCTGTATTCTTCTTCAGGAGCCTATAATCTGCTGCTGGTGCCTGTATTCGTCTTCAGGAGCCTATACTCTACTGTTGGTGCCTGTATTCTTCTTTAGGAGCCTATACTCTGCTGTTGGTGCCTAGATTCTTGTTCAGAACCTATACTCTGCTGCTGGTGCCTGTATTCTTCTTCAGGTGCCTATACTCTGCTGTTGGTGCCTGTATTCTTCTTCAGGAGCCTATACTCTGCTGTTGGTGCCTGTATTCTTCATCAGGAGCCTATACTCTGCTGTTGATGCCTGTATTCTTCTTCAGGAGCCTATACTCTGCTGTTGATGCCTGTATTCTTCTTCAGGAGCCTACATTCTGCTGTTGATGCCTATATTCTTCTTCAGGAGCCTATATTCTGCTGCTGATGCCTGTATTCTTCATCAGGAGCCTATATTCTGCTGCTGGTGCCTGTATTCTTCATCAGTAACCTATACTCTGCTGTTGATGCCTGTATTCTTTTTCTGGGACCTATACTCTGCTGTTGGTGCCTATATTCTTCATCAGGAGCCTATACTCTGCTGTTGGTGCCTGTATTCTTCTTCAGGAGAAAATACTCTGCTGTTCGTGCCTGTATTCTTCTTCAGGAGCCTATACTCTGCTATTGGTGCCTATATTCTTCATCAAGAGCCTATACTCTGCTGTTGATGCCTGTATTCTTTTTCTGGGACCTATACTCTGCTGTTGGTGCCCATATTCTTCATCAGGAGCCTATACTCTGCTGTTGGTGCCTGTATTTTTCTTCAGGAGATTTTACACTGCTGCTGGTGCCTGTATTCTTCTTCAGGAGATTATACTCTACTGTTGGTGCCTATGTTCTTCTTCAGGAGCCTATACTCTGCTGTTGGTACCTATATTCTTCATGAGGAGCCCATACTCTGAAGTTGGTGCCTGTATTCTTCTTCAGGAGCTTATACTTTGCTGTTGGTGCCTGTATTCTTCTCCAGGAGACTATTCTCTGCAGTGGATGCCTGTATTCTTCTTCAGGAGCCTATACTCTGCTGTTGGTGCCTATATTCTTCATCAGGAGCTTATACTCTGCTGTTGATGCCTGTATTCTTTTTCTGAGACCTATACTCTGCTGCTGATGTCTATATTCTTCTTCAGAAGCCTATGCTCTGCTGTTAGTGCCTGTATTCTTCTTCAGGAGAAAATACTCTGCTGTTGGTGCCTAGATTCTTGTTCAGAACCTATATTCTGCTGCTGGTGCCTGTATTCATCTTCAGGAGCCTATACTGTACTGTTGGTGCCTGTATTCGTCTTCAGGAGCCTATACTCTGCTGCTGGTGCCTGTATTCATCTTCAGGAGCCTATACTCTACTGTTGGTGCCTGTATTCATCTTCAGGAGCCTATACTCTGCTGCTGGTGCCTGTATTCTTCTTCAGGAGCCTATACTCTGCTGCTGGTGCCTGTATTCTTCTTCAGAAGCCTATACTCTACTGTTGGTGCCTGTATTCATCTTCAGGAGCCTATACTCTACTGTTGGTGCCTGTATTCATCTTCAGGAGCCTATACTCTGCTGCTGGTGCCTGTATTCTTCTTCAGAAGCCTATACTCTGCTGTTGGTGCCTGTATTCGTCTTCAGGAGCCTATACTCTGCTGCTGGTGCCTGTATTCTTCTTCAGGAGCCTATATTCTGCTTTTGTTCTCTATATTCTGTTGGTGCCTCTATTCCCCTGCAATTGTTCTTTATTTTGCTGTAGATGCCAGAGGTCAAATATTGGTGAATGTAGATAGTAATATTATGCTGCATTATTCTGTAGGTTAGGTCCATTTAGTCAAGGGCTGGAAAGTCAATAATTTGAGGCCATTCTAGCTGGTATGCGAAAACATGCCCGATATTACACATCTTATGTAATAGTTTGTTTTACGGTATCTACTAAAGCGGGAATATTGGTAGTATATCGCGATCATTGATATATGGTCCGAGATACTGCACCGCTTTCATCTCTCCCATCATATATAACACAAACATTCCACATTGAGAATAACCCTGCCGAAGTAACAAACTTCAGACAGAAGGAAAGAAAAATCTGATTAATAAAGCATAAAGAAAACATAAACTTATTTTATCACCTCCGATTCTGAATAAATCTATGGCCCCTTGTAGATCTCAAATATGAAAATACCCCATAAACATCTTAGCTGGTTTCTGGATTTTTGTTAAGACATTTTTTTGCTTTGCTAATATTTTTTTAGCTTTTTCTCCTTTTTGGTTAGGCAATGACTTGGTTGTAAATGGACAGGCCCCTTTAAGGATTTTACAGAAAAACGCTTTTATTTCCCATACTTAGCAAGAGTGGGATTACAATGTTTAACAGGTTCCCTATTTGCGTTAAGAAACCACACCCATTTTCACGTACTTTCCTCATCCACGACAAACAAGTAATGGAAGATAAAAGTTCTTTCCCCTTCTTAGTCTACTTATTCTTTCATTTACCGTCTCGTTGTCTCCTGCCAGGTCCAAGCTGTTGCAGTCACTGTCCGTCACTTCTTAGGGCTTTCTAAAAAAATTTAAAATTAGTACTGAAGGAACTTTGCTCAAATTGGAAAACATGATCTGCCGTTCATCTGCCACCTCAACTGTCTACTGCATCGAATCTCTGCCCCCAGCAGCCTCAGGCCAAATATGTGCGATATACCACCACACCATGACCAGACGACATATTAGCACATTATAGTAACCAAATAATATCACATACGAGGGACAAATACCATCACACCTTGACCAGACCAAATATTACCACCTTATAGTAACCAAATAATACAACATACAAGGGACAAACCACCACACCGTGACCAGACCACATATTACCACCTTATAGTAACCAAATAATACCACATACAAGGGACAAATACCACCACACTATGACCAGACCACATATTAGCACATTATAGTAACCAAATAATATCACATACGAGGGACAAATACCATCACACCTTGACCAGACCAAATATTACCACCTTATAGTAACAAAATAATACAACATACAAGGGACAAACCACCACACCGTGACCAGACCACATATTACCACCTTATAGTAACCAAATAATACAATATACAAAGGACAAACTACCACACCATGACCAGACCACATATTACCACCTTATAGTAACAAAATAATACCACATACAAGGGACAAATAACACCACACCATTACCAGACCACATATTACCACCACATAGATGGTGGTGAGTTCCTACCTCTGAAGACACTAAAAGTGTTCTTAAATATATTTGTGTGATAAGATATAAAGTAATGTTATGTAGGAAAGTAATGTAAGATATAGGAACGGCTGGTGAGTAGGACGGACATAGTCTGTCAAATCACATTCTGTGGGTAACTTGTGGAGGCTTCACTGTTGATATCAAACAAGAGTATCATGAGAGAATGAACAGATACATGGAGGGTGGTTGTAACCCAGAACAGAGATCAGCAACTAAGCTTGAGACTGGTAAAGAAGATGAACGCGACCCTTGTGGGTAGGGTCTAGAGACCTTTGCTTAGTATCAGGCCCCCGAGTAGCTTATCGCTGAGAGGTAATGTGCCAGAATGGTGTTGGACACGAAAATATTATGCGGTCCTGTGCAGCAGATCCGAGAGCACTGTTACTCTGTTACTTGGAGGACATGGAACCGCGGGTGGACTGAAATTACTTTTTTTTGCTGTTCTGTTATGTTAAGCTGGGTGGTAGCAGGAGAACTGGGACTGATGCCGGCAACATCGGAGCTGTCATCAGCTGCTGGCCTCTAATAAGCGAATGGTTGATGCCGGCAACGTATGTGTTGACGGGAGCTGCCGTTCTCCGATAAGCAGCTATTTTAACAAGGGTTTCATGCACCACAATATATTTCAACTGAATGTTCGTCTGAGGACGCACATTGGAGTTGAAACCAGCGGGCTCCCACAACCAGGTCGAGGAGCTGCTCTTACCAGTCTCGGGAACCAGTGCCAATTTTAACATTTAGGACCCTCTAACTGGAGATAACTGGCCATTAGTAATTGATTCATGGGGTCCAACCATGATATGTGATGTATAATGTCAAGTGTAATGTGAATTGTGTCCTGCTTTATTGTGTAGTGTGAATTGTGATGTGATGTTTACATGCATACTATGTTGCACTGTACTGTGAGGCAGCTAGGTTCTCTCCACAACAGACCATAAGGGAAGGAAACCATTAACAATTGGGACTAGCTCATATTGGGAAGAATTAAGGTCAAGTTACTGAGATTGCTTCCTTCTAGGAGGTGAGATAGGGCCCATCGAGAGACTAGTATGGACCTACAGTCTAGTTAACCGGCAAGCCCAAGGGGTGTCCCTACGGATAGAGGAGAATAGAGGCAGAGATAGCATGATCCTGAGGAACAGACTGAGACAGAGAGAAGTGACCAGAACCTGAGTGGACCATCAGAGTTGACCAACCAAGAGAACGATTGACTGAGTGAGACGGGTCCTTAAATAGGACGTTCAGCAGTATGGCCAAAATGGAATAGGATGTGAGATTAGATAAGTGTCCCAGTTGGGTATGCTTGAAGTATGTATCAGTAGGCAACGAACCTATTCCGGCCATATTGGCATTATCCCTTCGAAAGTGAGAAGGTGCGGAACTGCAGGGAGGACAGGATGACTTTTACGGACTGTGCTGTGAAAGACTCGGGACCATGGGACCATGGAAGAGACTACATTTGAAAATGAAACGTCTGAGAAGATAAGTGCCCGCTCTCCTGTGTACATAGTTATTGTCATGCTTGCGTTAAGTAATAGAATGTTTTTTAGGAACTGGTGGTCTCTTTCAGTGATTCAGTTAACATCTGGTCATCGCCAGCCAAGGTCAATAGCAGCATACGACACACGGGCGTACCGACAGGGGTTCACACCCCCGGACAGGACCCCATCTTTCATGTAGAGTTCCCGGTTGCAGAAGACGCAGACCTCACCCGCGACTACCGCCCCGTGCCACGCTACAGGCACTTTCTTGGAGGCTTTCGGATTTTATACGTTGGTGTAGATATTTTTCTTTTTTTGGAAAGAATTCAGAATGAAAAAAAGGATTTCTATATAAATAAAAACACACGCAGGTTTCACGATACGTCGGTGGCCGTAGTTTCTGGTTGTTAAACACACGCACCTTGTGAGAGCTTCACGTTTCACAGCCTCAGTGACATCACTTCTTCCAAACACAACACACTTAGGTCAGCAGTCGCCCCACACATTACATTCTTTGTATTATGGCCATTTTCCAAGCTCTCTGTAGAATACGGGTTTATTGAACGGGCCCCGTTTGTTGTGATTTGTAATCTGGCTGACGCAGACTGACAGGCATTTTTGTTAATTTTAGATAATTATATTTTGGTTTGTAACCTTAGTTGGTAAATGTTAGTCTGTTGTCCATTTAGTTTTTGCCCCCCCCCCGTTGTTTCGGATTGGCTCCCCCAGATGATTGACTTTAAAAACAATTAGACCAACATCTAGCAAAACTACAACTTCTATCATGCCATCAGGGAATGCTGGGAATTGTAGTTTTGCCACAACCGCACAGGTACAGGTTAGGCAACAATGACGGATGCATCTAAAATAAAAAATCAAGCAACTAATGCTAATAGCTTTTATTAAAAATCGCAAGTGGCATAACTAGATTTGATGGGCCCCAGTGCAGAATTTGAACACGGGAACCCACCTGCATGTTTGTCAGATGTGTGGGCCCTTGTAGTGTTCCAGATCATATGAAGACATACGTGTTTGCCCCCATGTGATATTGTCCCTCATCCTGGTCCCTTCTTGAATTAGTGTCACCCATCCTGGCCCCTCCCTGAAATAACGACCCTCATCCTGTCCCCTTCCTGAAATAATGTCCCTATCCTGGCCTTTTCCTGAAATATTGTCCCTCATCCTGGCCCCGTCTTCCTGAAATAATGTCCCTCATCCTGGCCCCATTCTCAACTAATGTCCCTCATTCTGGCCTCTTCCTGAAATAATGTTACCAATCCTGGCCCTTCCTGAAATAATGTCCCCTTCCTGAAATAATGTCCCCCATCCTGGCCATATGTTCCTGAAATAATGTCCCTCATCCTGGCCCCTTCCTGAAATATTGAAATATTGTCATTAATCCTGGCCCCTTCCTGAAATAATGTCACCCATCCTAACCTCTTCCTGAAATAATGTCCCCCATTGTGGCCCCTTCTTGAAATAATGTCCCACATCCTGACCCCTTCCTGAAATAATGTTCCTCATACCGGCCCCATCCTGAAATAATGTCCCCCATCCTTGCACCTTTCTGAAATAATGTTTTTCATCCTGGGCCCTTCCTGAAATTTGTGCCCCATCCTGGCCCCTTCCTGAAATAATGTCCCCCATTGTGGCCCCTTCTTGAAATAATGTCCCTCATCCTGACCTCATCCTGAAATAATGTCTCTCATCCTGGCCCCATCCTGAAATAATGTCCCCCATCCTTTCCCCTTTCTGAAATAATGGCCCCTTCCTGAAATATGTACCCCATCCTAACCTCTTCCTGAAATAATGTCACCCATCCTAACCTCTTCCTGAAATAATGTCCCCCATTGTGGCACCTTCTTGAAATAATGTCCCTCATCCTGACCTCTTCCTGAAATAATGTTTCTTATCCTGGCCCCATTCTGAACTAATGTCCCTCATCCTGGCCTCTTCCTGAAATAATGTAACCCATCCTGGTCCCTTCGTGAAATAATGGCCCCTTCCTGAAATAATGTCCCCATCCTGGCCCCTTCCTGAAATATTGTCCCTCATCCTGGCCCCTTCCTGAAATGTTGTCCCTCATTCTGGCCCCTTCCATAAATAATGTCACCTTTCCTAGCCCCTTCCTGAAATAATGTCACCCATCATAGCCCCTTCCTGAAATAATGTCACCCATCTTGGCCCCTTCCTGAAATAATGTCACCCATCCTGGCCCCTTTCTGAAATAATGTCACCCATCTTGGCCCCTTCCTGAAATAATGTCCCCCATCCTGGCCCCTTTCTGAAATAATGTCACCCATCTTGGCCCGTTCCTGAAATAATGTCCCCCATCCTGGCTACTTCTTGTAATAATGTCCTCCATGAAATTCTATTGGTCTCCATGGTTACAGACTACAAACAAATCTTATGTAGTCTGATCTTGAAATCATACTTCCTCCTGACCTACTGTACTAAATGTATGATAGAAAAAAAAAGTAGGAAACAGGTATTGGGGGGCCTGACTGTAAGATTAGGCCACACAAAGTTCATTTGTAGTCTGTACCATTGAGAGCTGTAGTCGCAAGACGCAAGAAAAATGTAGTATTACGCGCTTGTTTTTTTAAAAAAATTTTTTACTTTTATATCTGACTAAATAATAATATTAAATTTAAAATAAAAAAGTACTTTATTTTTATGACATAGTTGGAGTTTTTCCGTCTGCCCGTAAATCGATAAAGACGGTTCTAGAAGTATATACTTTTCTTATGTAAATAAATATTTATTGGCCGTCCACGAGTGGAATTTTAACTTTTCTGGGGTTTTCAACATTTCCGAGATTCCTTGAAGCATAACCGTCCTATACAGTAGACTGTGTACATCATCCTTAGATTTTATTTTATTTTCTCTCATGTCACCACTCCGTATGGCGAGCTATCTGACATGCACCGATGCCGCAGTCTGGCACATGATACTTGTTTAGGAAGACCCTGCGTATGTAGCCGGACATTCAGCCAAGAGGTGAAATGAACAAAGAACCTTTGACTAGTTTCTATATATAAAGGGGACTTAGAATGTTTCTGTTTGTTTGATGTGTAGCCCACCATGTTTTCCAAAAAAATAAATCCTTGCTGCTTCCATTTGGTAATCTGCCCAGTTATCGTCGCAGTGGAGAACGGACAAATAATAAACAGTATGGCAAAATGTTTACAGGTATTCCATGTGTAGAAGGATATTGAGGAAGCCATAATACTCACATTGTGCTTGGTGGAATATAAAATCGAACCGCTGTTAGAGGCTCTTTAAGGGTTGGGTCATCTGCGAAATGAGGGTGAAGCCAATAGGAAAGCCTCGTTGATGGATGGAATACATTTGTGGAGCAGTGACCTTGGGACAACTCGGAAATATGAAGAAATGTCAGATGAGAAGGCTCAACTGCACAGTTCTTCCTCTTGACGTTGGGTCAACCCAACACAAATCTCCATTTTTCCATCCGTAAGAGGAAAGCCTGTTCTACTTTTGACCATATTGTTGGGCTTGTATGGTAAAAAGTTCTGCCCAGAGTCACTCAACCCATGGAAAATAGAATAACCTCAACCTTTGATGGGTCTACAATTTACAAGAGGCGCCACAGAGGTCACACCAGATGAGTGGGGCAAATCCAATCCACATGTCTTCGAGGTTGTCTGTAGCACTAGCGTCGCTGCAGAGATGCCGACTTACTCACCACCCCGGCCAGATCGCGTCCTCCCCCGCACTCCCCCGGCCATCCACGTGTGCTGCTGCCTCCTTTCCCTCCCAGGCCCTGTGCATGCTGCACAGGGGTCCCGGGAGTGCACCTAAGATGCATACATGTACACCGGCCCTCCACTTAAAGGGCTGGCTTGCCATTTCTAGGAAACGCCTCCCAGCCTATGGCTGAGAGGCACTGTTTATTTAAGGCACCCTCCCATTAGGGGAGGTGCCTGAGTAACACATTCAGTTAATCAGTATACTAGTCTGCTAGCTAGTTGTCAGGTCCCATTACCCCTGTATCTGTTACCTATATTTGAGTCTGCAATCCCATATCTGTGTGCCCCTGCCGTGCCCAACATTCCTGTCCATACCCACCTGTCCAGCCTGCCTCAGTCACCTTGCCCGTACACATCTATGTCTGTGTTCGTTTCCTGCCCTGGGGGTCAGCTACCACAGTCCTGGTCACTTCCGTGGGGGTGGTACCTGACGTCTGCCTCGTGGTAGGTGCTTAGTTAAGCCCCTCCCACTAAAGGGTATGCCCGGGTTTCCCCTGTGGTCCAGTGGGTCCACTAATCCCGCTCGCTGCCCCTACACTGGCGGCAAGCGTTATATTGCCCTTATGCCCAAGTTGTTGTTACAGCAATTTTTTTATATATATAATATATATATATATATATTTTTTTTTTTTTTATTTATTTATTATTTTTAATTTATTTATTTTATTTTATTTTTCCATGTATGCTAAAAAAAAACTGTTGTGCAAATGTTAGAGTTGCATACAATATTTTAACGGATCATGTGAATTAACTTTTTGGCACTTTTTTAGAGCAAAAAAATGTAAAAAAATGAGTAGTTTGATTGTGCACAAAATTCATGAATCCGAGTGACCAATTTTGAAGACTTTGCTGATAAAAATGGTAACTAATATCAAAAGTCAAAAAAGTAAAATTACTTTAAAAATCCCAATGAAATGAGGAATCGGGGGGGTCTGGTGTTTTTGAGGCTTAATACACCATAAAATCCCAAGCTTGTTCTAAATGAGGATGAGTTGAGTTTATATTCCGGGACTTTCCATTTGTCTTGTTCCATTTTAATATTGAAAATATTTATAGCATCACTCCAGCATTTTATTTTCAGCGTTGGAGTGGTGCTTTAAATTTACGTCCCCTGCCCCCTGTTATAGTCTCACCTTTCGCCGGCTTCACCTTTTGCCGACGCCTCTCTGGTGCCACGAAGCTATCTTGTTACTGTAACTTCTGACTGTCTGGAAGTCAGATGTTACTTCACCAGCTCTCAGTGTAAGTCTATGAGAGCCAGAACAAGGACCTCATAGATTTGTATTGATTTGTGACCTCTAGTGCACTCCATGAAATACCGGAACAGCCGTCAGGTCCCAAATTACAGGACACCGAGAGAGCGGTGGCAATAGAAGGTGAAGCTACCAGAAGGTGAGTACAAGACAGGGCGCTTCGATTTAAAGCACCACTCTGATAGGGAAATAAAAAATAAAAATAGGCTGGAATGGTGCTTTAACTGGTTGTGGCCCATAGAGTATAAGTTAATGGATGAAATATGTCTGTGAGGCAATGACATTAGGACATCTCAGGAACATAAAAAATTATAGGATATAGGAGCTTGAAGAACAAATTTCTAAATTAAAAAAAAAATCCCAACAATTCTCCTTTCCGGAAACTTGTAGGCAAAATTTGGTGAGGCTTTTAGATCTACGCAAAAGAAGAATAGGGTCACCTAAGATCTACACAAAAGAAGGATAGGGTCAACCTAAGATCTACGCAAAAGAAGAACGGAGTCAACCTAAGATCTACGGACAAGGATAGGGTCAACCTAAGATCAATGCAAATGAAGGATAGGGTCAACCTAATATCTTTGCAAAAGAAGAATAGGGTCAGCCTAAGATCTGCGCAAAAGGAGGATAGGGTCAACCTAAGATTTATGCAAAAGAAGGATAGGGTCAGCCTAAGATCTGCGCAAAGGAAGGATAGAGTGAACCTAAAATCTCTGCAGAAGAAGGATAGGGTCAATCTAAGATCTACGCAAAAGAAGGATAGGTTCAACCTAAGATCTACGCAAAAGAAGAAAAGAGTCAACCTAAGATCTACGGAAAAGGATAGGGTCAACCTAAAGGGTGCTTTACACGCTGCGACATCGCTAGCAATTGCTAGTGATGTTGCGCACGATAGCACCCGCCCCCGTCGTGTGTGCGATATTGTGTGATTGTTGCCGTAGCGAACATTATCGCTACAGCAGCGTCACACGCACATACCTGTGTAGTGACGTCGCTGTGCCCACCGAAAAATCCCTCCCTCAAGGGGGAGGTGCGTTCGGCATCACAGCGACGTCACTAAGCGGCCGGCCAATAGAAGCGGGGGGCGGAGATGAGCGGACGTAACATCCCGTCCACCTCCTTCCTTCCGCATTGCCGGTGGACGCCAGGTAAGGAGATGTTTGTCGGTCCTGCGGTGTCACACACAGCGATGTGTGGTGCTGCAGGAACGACAAACAACATCGTAACTGTGGCAGCAGCGATATTAAGGAAAGGAGCGACGTGTCAACAATCACCGTTTTTGAATGATTTTTCGATCGTTGATCGTCGCTCCGGCTTTACACGCTGCGATGTCGCTACCGGCGCCGGATGTGCGTCACTAACAACGTGACCCCGACGATATATCGTTACCGATATCGCAGCGTGTAAAGTACCCTTAAGATCTATGCAAAAGAAGGATCGGGTCAACCTAAAATTTATGCAAAAGAAGAATAGGGTCAACCTAAGATGTATGCAAAAGGATAGGGTCAACCTAGCCCAGCCGATGCTGCGATGTCGCACGCGATAGTCCCCGCCCCCGTCGCAGGTACGATATCTTGTGATAGCTGGCGTAGCGAAAATTATCGCTACGCCAGCTTCACATGCACTCACCTGCCCTGCGACCGTCGCTCTGGCCGGCGACCCACCTCCTTCCTAAGGGGGCGGGTCGTGCGACGTCACAGGGCAGGCGGCCAATAGCGGCGGAGGGGCGGAGATGAGCAGGATGTAAACATCCCGCCCACCTCCTTCCTTCCGTATAGCCGCCGGCGGCAGGTAAGGAGATGTTCCTCGCTCCTGCGGCTTTATACACAGCGATGTGTGCTGCCGCAGGAACGAGGAACAGCATCGTACCTGTCGCGGCAGCGTAATTATGAAAAAGTCGGAGCCTGCACCAATGATACGATAACGACGCTTTTGCGCTCGTTAATCGTATCATCTAGGATTTACACACAACGATGTCAAAAGTGAAGCCGGATGTGCGTCACTTTCGATTTGACCCCACCGACATCGCACGTGCGATGTTGCAACGTACAAAGCCGCCCTAAGATCTGTGCAAAAGGAGGATAGGGTCAACCTAAGATCTATGCAAAAGAAGGATAGGGTCAACCTAAGATCTATGCAAAAGAAGGATAGGGTCAACCTTAGACCGGCTCCATTATTACAGAAGGCCCATAGAGGCCATATGAGGTGGTCTTCTGCTTTTGAGCTAGACATGCATACAAGTTACAAGCAGGTGGCTTGTACTGATGTATAGTATCATTGCTGAACTCCTACCTGAGTAATCTGTGGATAAGTAGTTTATGCTTTTCCCCCTGTGTGTCCTCCTTCTTTCTTCCTTTAGCATATAGTGGGATTGACGAAGAGCTCATCCCACCTGTTCACTATTTAGGGTCCAGCAATGGGGATACCTAGGGTCAGGAATTCGACTTGGCGCATAGGTGTGGAACCTATCTACGGTGGTTAGGGACCCAGGAACCAGTTGTAGGTTTGGTCAGGGGTCAACATCTCCCCCTTCCCTAGATGTTATCGTGGTTAAAGGACCCTGGGACCAGATGCAGGTTTGGTCAGGGGTCAACATCTCCCCCTTCCCTAGATGTTATGGTGGTTAAAGGACCCTGGGACTAGATGCAGGTTTGGTCAGGGGTCACCATCTCCCCCTTCCCTAGATGTTACGGTGTTTAGGGACCCACGTACCAGCTGTAGGTTTGGTCAGGGGTTGCCATCTCCCCCTTCCCTAGACGCAGGGGTCCGCTTCCCTTACCTTTCGCCACTCGCATGGTACTTCCGCGTACCTAGCATGAAAGTACCCATAGAGTAGGCTCAGTCATCTTGGTGGTTCCCATTGAAAGTTGATCCTCCACAATGGTTACAATGGAATCGGTCAATGATAGTTTTTCAGACCTGTTGAGCTGTTTCAGTAGGTCCAAGACCTACAACAAAACGAAAAGCTACACGTGAAGATGTGATCTGTAGGTCTAAACTTTTTTTCCCTCTTTATTATAAGTAATTAATTGCTAATACTATGTAATGAGACCTATATAATGATGTACTAAAGTGTTATTCAAGGTAAGTCTCCGTAAATATGTGCATATTGAAGCCTTATCCGATGTGGCCCGGTGCCATCTCCAGCAAACGGGGAGAAAAACGAAGAACGTCTGGATCTAATTTGGCCGGTTAGGTGACTGTTACTTTTTTGTTTTCAGAAATTGTGATGGTAAATCAAGGACATCTGGCTGTAATATTCCAAATCAAAAGGAAAAGTAATGCCTAACCAAATCCCCATAAAAGGCAAATCTCAAATTAAACTGCACCCACCCAACCCCCCGCTGATTAATAGCGAGCGCAGCCTCGAAAGTGAAGACGTAGAACAATATAGTCATTCAGTCGCTTTCTCCACGGTGATTGATTACCCTAATTGTGTCACTTATAAAGGAAGGTGAGGCAGAAAACAAATACTTATTCCAGGTCTCCCAGGAGCCAAACGAAATTTTTCCTAAAAGTGAAAGTAGCGGGAAGCCTCGTTCTTCATGGCTTTGTTGACTTCCGATGGGTGAATGCCTAAACCAGACCCAACCCTGCAATGCAAACTATGTTAGACGGACTGCAAATTTAAGAAAGGGGCGTCAACGGAAGTAGACCTCATTATTCGGTTTGATAACAAGGTACACAGTCCAGGTTCAAACAAATCCTGTTATCTCCGGATAAGAGTATGTGATATTTCAGCACATGGCGGCAATAAAACCAATTTGGAGTCCAGGTATAGATGAGATAACAGCGGCGCGCACCTTTCATGACGAGCTATAGGGTATTAAAGGGTAACGAAACCTAAAAGCTAGACTTTCCCTACCGGTTATTTCAGTATGGAGAGAAGATAACAGTCACCTTCTTCAATATCTACCTCGTTAAAGGGAACCTCTCACCAGACTTGACGACTGTACGCTGTGGCCACCACCAGTGGGCTCTTAGACACTATTCAACATTGATGTCCTACAATACTTTGATCTGCCCTGCTCAGTGCAGGTCACAGTGTGCCTGCGCAGGACCTCAATGCCGGCGAGTGTGGATGACGTAGGACACGTCATGCACCCTGGTTTCAGAAGAAGGAGGACAAAGATGGCCGAAAAAGGAGGCGCCAGTACCGGAGAACGGAGACACCCATCCGACCAGTCTGCACCGCACCGGCCCTTAGGTGAGTATTTATAAAGTGATTTTTACTAGGGATGATCGAATTCTTCAAATATTCAGCTTTGCGAATATTTGCTGAATAAATTGCCACTATTTGACTATTTGCGAATATTCGATTAGCAATGTAAGTCTATGGGAAACCCCGTATAACAACTATTCAGAACTATTCGGGCTTCCATAAACTTACATTGCGCATCAAATATTGGCATAGCGAAGACCTATTCTGAAAATATTTGCGAAGCCGAATATTTGAGGTATTCGATCATCCCTAATTTTTACGTTATACACAGCGGCCTGTGCTCCTATATACAGTATTCTAGAATGCTGCATATAAGAGCTCACTGGTAGTGACCGCAGCTTATAGGGCCTAAGTCTGGAGACAGGTTCCCTTCAATGTTAATATTTTATATCCCAAATATATATATATATATATATATATAATATATATAATATTATATATATGTATATATATATATATATTTGGGATATAAAATATTAACATTGAAGGGAACCTGTCTCCAGACTTAGGCCCTATAAGAGATATATATATATATATATATATATATATATATATATATATATATGTATATATGTACATAATTTGTAAATCCTGTGCAAAAATTTGAAAAATTGCTAAAAGTAGAAGGCTTTCAAAGAACAGAAGTGTTAACAAAATACAAAGGGAATGATAAAAAGAAAAATCTGATTCAAATCCGTATTTGTTGACCGCCCTTTGTCTTCATTGGTTCTTCTCGGTATTCTTACACACAGTTTTTGAAGGAACTCAACAGGGAGGTTGAGCCAAACATCTTGGAGAACCAACCAAAGATCTTCTATGTATGTAGACTTTTGCAAACCCTTCTGTCTCTTCATGTGATCCCGACAGACTGAATGATGTGCGGTCAGGGCTCCTCAGGGGCCGGATTATCACTTCCAGGACTCCTTGTTCTTCTTTACCCTGAAGATCAGACGCCTCTCTGATGGAATATTCTTATGGATAGATACAGTATTTTTTGAATTAGAAGACGCACTTTTTCCTCCCAAAATTGGGGGGAAAAATGGGGGTGCGTGTTATAAACCGATTGTAGCTTACTCGGGGGCGGTGGAGCGGAGTCATAGTTAGCAAGGCATGGCACAAGTGGGACTGTGAGGAGTGAATGTACTGGTAGCAAAAGGCAGTTGCCATTAATCTCCCGGAAATGGAGTTGAGAAAAATGGCGGTGGAGGTGGCGCTCGCGTAGACTGAGATCTCTGCTCTCTGAGATACCAATCTGCACATGCCTCCGCCACCATTTTCCTGAAGTCCATTGCTGGGAGATTAATGGCATCTGCCTCTTCACAGCACAGGGCCCGCAGCATCGCCTTACTCGTGCCACCGCCTGCTTCCTATGCCTACGCTTCACCACCCCCGCGTACCCCGGTTAGCTGAAACTCTCAAGGAACCTCCACCATGCTTCACTTATCCTACAGGCAATAATTATTTTACCGCTCTCCTGCCCGTCAGTGACTAAACTGTCTTCTGTTACATGAGATGATGCCATCTTTGATCCTAACTTGAATGTTTCACGAAAATATCCTCTGCTCTGTACTTGTTGGAATAAAGAAAAGTGTTTGTCGGTTGACCTGGATCATTTATCACGGGTTTTGACTGCAATTCTTCCATGAAAATTACTTCTGGCCAGACGTCTCTTAATAGTAGATGGATGTAGTTCTTTTTTACTGGTTGCTGCTACTTCTGAATTGATGGCACTGCTGGACATCTTCTGATGTCAAAAGGAAGAGGGCATGATATGTTTTTCATCTGCTGCACCGTTTCCTTGGCCAACCACTGCTTCTACGTTCCTCAAAGTCACTCATTTCTTGGTGCTTCTTCAAAAGAGCTTGAACAGCACGTCTTGAAACGCCAGTCTACTATTACATCTTTCCCTGGGAGAGACCTGGCTGATGCAGTATAATTACCTTGTGCCATAATGTATGACCTGTGACATGAAACTGTCTTCTACAACCTCACCTTTGAAGCAGAATTTGGCTGTTCCTCACCCAGTTTTACGCCTCCTACACAACTGTTCCTGTACCAAGAAAAAATGTTTACGGCAAAGGGCGGTCACCAAATATTGATGGGATTTAGATTTTGTTCCCTTTGCAGTTTAATTGATAAAAATAACCTATTAACAATTTTTTTTAAAGCATTCTCAATATGCAGAATTTTCTCCACACCTGCCTAAAACTTTGGCACTGGAATTATCATGTATTTGTTTAGCACTTTCTTCCACAAGCAAGACCTAAAGGGGTTGTCCAGAAAGGAATTGGTCCCATTGAGAATGTGACGTCTGCTCTTTTTTTTTGCTTTTTGCTTAGCGGGCGGTCCTATTCCATGATTTGTAGTCTTTGCTATGGGAATGTGCAGAGCTGTCAATTAATAAGTTGAAACGCCCACTGGACTCCTAAGCAGGAGTCCTTAATAATGTCTAATATTCTAATACACCCCTGAGCTGCTGCAGAACATTATAATATACACCTCAGCTGCTGCAGAACATTATAATATACACCTCAGCTGCTGCAGAACATCATAATGCACACCTCAGCTGCTGCAGAACATTATAATATACACCTCAGCTGCTGCAGAACATTATAATACACACCTCAGCTGCTGCAGAACATTATAATATACACCTCAGCTGCTGCAGAACATCATAATATACACCTCAGCTGCTGCAGAACATCATAATACACACCTCAGCTGCTGCAGAACATCATAATATACACCTCAGCTGCTGCAGAACATCATAATACACACCTCAGCTGCTGCAGAAAATTATAATACACACCTCAGCTGCTGCAGAAAATTATAATACACACCTCAGCTGCTGCAGAACATCATAATACAAGCCTCAGAAAATATCATAATACACACCTCAGCTGCTGCAGAACATTATAATATACACCTCAGCTGCTGCAGAACATTATAATATACACCTCAGCTGCTGAAGAACCTCATAATACACACCTCAGCTGCTGCAGAACATTATAATATACACCTCAGCTCCTGCAGAAAATTATAATACACACGTCAGCTGCTGCAGAAAATTATAATACACACCTCAGCTGCTGCAGAACATTATAATATACACCTCAGCTGCTGCAGAACATTATAATATACACCTCAGCTGCTGCAGAAAATTATAATACACACCTCAGCTGCTGCAGAACATTATAATATATACCTCAGCTCCTTCAGGAACCTCATAATACAAGCCTCAGAAAATATCATAATACACACCTCAGCTGCTGCAGAACATTATAATATATATCTCAGCTGCTGCAGAACATCATAATACGCACCTCAGCTCCTTCAGGAACCTCATAATACATGCTCAGAGAATATCATAATATACACCTCAGCTGCTGCAGAACATTATAATATACACCTCAGCTGCTGCAGAACCTCATTGGAGGAAGGAACATTATCCGATCTCCTATAATAAGCACAGTGTTTTCTACGGTATTAAACATTACCCCTTTTAGTGCCACAAAGTTTGGGAAGTTTTGTATCTCGGGCAGTCGGGCTATTTTCCAACGTTTCTATATAAATTGATTTAGGCATCATTCCTGTGAAAGCATTTCTCTGCACAATCCTCGCTGCTGTTATCCCGGTGTAAAAAATGTAAGAAATTAAACCTCAAACAAGCTCCATGCAATGAAAGAAAATCATTACATTGAACAGCAAGGAGACGCCATTGTCCCTTTACCTATGGCACATATATAAAGACACGCACACTAACAACCTAAAAGCGCTCCTGATATGCTTGTTTTAGCAAATAATTGCATAAATGATCAGTTCTTGAGCAATTTTACATATACCTCTACACTGTGACTTTCCTCTGTTGCTCCTCCTGGTAATGTGTGGCTTTATTAAAAACTGGGCTCTGCCATTCCCTATGTTTATATAGTGTGTCCCTTCACAGTTAAACACTATCAGCAGATTGGATAGCATCAGTGTATTCCCTATTGAAAAAAATATGTATTTATACATTGCCAGGAAGAATAACAGAGGATCTGCTAAAAAGAATCCCTTTTAACTTGCATTCCTTATATAATAACAGTTATTTTACATTTTTACAGTTGTCTGAATTTTATTGTTCTGCTATTCTTCTTCATGGAAATATATATATATATATATATATATATATATATATATATATATATATATATATACACAGTTAGGTCCAGAAATATTTGGACAGTGACACAAGTTTTGTTATTTTAGCTGTTTACAAAAACATGTTCAGAGATACAATTTTGTATATATATAATATGGGCTGAAAGTGCACACTCCCAGCTGCAATATGAGAGTTTTCACATCCAAATCGGAGAAAGGGTTTAGGAATCATAGCTCTGTAATGCATAGCCTCCTCTTTTTCAAGGGACCAAAAGTAATTGGACAAGGGACTCTAAGGGCTGCAATTAACTCTGAAGGCGTCTCCCTCATTAACCTGTAATCAATGAAGTAGCTAAAAGGTCTGGGGTTGATTACAGGTGTGTGGTTTTGCATTTGGAAGCTGTTGCTGTGACCAGACAACATGCGGTCTAAGGAACTCTCAATTGAGGTGAAGCAGAACATCCTGAGGCTGAAAAAAAAGAAAAAATCCATCAGAGAGATAGCAGACATGCTTGGAGTAGCAACATCAACAGTCGGGTACATTCTGAGAAAAAAGGAATTGACTGGTGAGCTTGGGAACTCAAAAAGGCCTGGGCGTCCACGGATGACAACAGTGGTGGATGATCGCCGCATACTTTCTTTGGTGAAGAAGAACCCGTTCACAACATCAACTGAAGTCCAGAACACTCTCAGTGAAGTAGGTGTATCTGTCTCTAAGTCAACAGTAAAGAGAAGACTCCATGAAAGTAAATACAAAGGGTTCACATCTAGATGCAAACCATTCATCAATTCCAAAAATAGACAGGCCAGAGTTACATTTGCTGAAAAACACCTCATGAAGCCAGCTCAGTTCTGGAAAAGTATTCTATGGACAGATGAGACCAAGATCAACCTGTACCAGAATGATGGGAAGAAAAAAGTTTGGAGAAGAAAGGGAACGGCACATGATCCAAGGCACACCACATCCTCTGTAAAACATGGTGGAGGCAACGTGATGGCATGGGCATGCATGGCTTTCAATGGCACTGGGTCACTTGTGTTTATTGATGACATAACAGCAGACAAGAGTAGCCGGATGAATTCTGAAGTGTACCGGGATATACTTTCAGCCCAGATTCAGCCAAATGCCGCAAAGTTGATCGGACGGCGCTTCATAGTACAGATGGACAATGACCCCAAGCATACAGCCAAAGCTACCCAGGAGTTCATGAGTGCAAAAAAGTGGAACATTCTGCAATGGCCAAGTCAATCACCAGATCTTAACCCAATTGAGCATGCATTTCACTTGCTCAAATCCAGACTTAAGACGGAAAGACCCACAAACAAGCAAGACCTGAAGGCTGCGGCTGTAAAGGCCTGGCAAAGCATTAAGAAGGAGGAAACCCAGCGTTTGGTGATGTCCATGGGTTCCAGACTTAAGGCAGTGATTGCCTCCAAAGAATTCGCAACAAAATATTGAAAATAAAAATATTTTGTTTGGGTTTGGTTTATTTGTCCAATTACTTTTGACCTCCTAAAATGTGCAGTGTTTGTAAAGAAATGTGACAATTCCTACAATTTCTATCAGATATTTTTGAACAAACCTTCAAATTAAACGTTACAATCTGCACTTGAATTCTGTTGTAGAGGTTTCATTTCAAATCCAATGTGGTGGCATGCAGAGCCCAACTCGCCAAAATTGTGTCACTGTCCAAATATTTCTGGACCTAACTGTATATATATATATATATATATATATATATATATATATATATAAATATATATACTGACAACTGGGTGTTACCTTTTCCATTGTCATTTGGAGTCTTTACCAGACAATGTCCAATCAGAGCCGATAGTTGTGTCTTTTTTTTATATATATATATATATATATATATATATATATATATATATTTATTAAACCTCCCCCAATGTGTTTTAAATGATGCACCGTGCATCACCAGCATGGTTTAAAAAACATAAATTGCATGTTTTTGTCTGAAAAATATACTTTATATGCTTAGGTTTCAGTCATAGGGGCGGAGCTTTTGCTGGGTTCAGTCACAGTCACTCAAATTCAATATGGAAAGGTTAAACCTGGCTCTAACCGCTAATTCATGGGTACTGGTGGGGAAAAAATACTAATTAGGGATGATCGAATACTTCGATTATTCGGCTTCGCGAATATTTTCCGAATACCTCGCCGCTATTATGTTATTCGCGAATATTCGATGCGCAATGTAAGTCTATGGGAAAACCAAATAACAACTATTCGGAACTATTCGGGCTTCCCATAGACTTACATTGTGCATCGAATAGCGGCGAGGTATTCGGAAAATATTCGCGAAGCCGAATAATCGAAGTATTCGATCATCCGTAATACTAATCATAAAAGGATAACCCTAGCACGCATAAGAAAATTAGAAGAAAAATTGATTACATGCGATATTAGAATTTTTTATTAGAATTTTTTATTTTGATTTTCTGCAAAAATATTACACCAATGGAAGCAAAAAACAACGTTTCGGATGTGATAAGCCTTTTTCAAGGTTTTGCGTAGTAGTTTGATGCAGGACAAAATGGGTCAATGACAGACAACCAATGAGAACAATGAGTAAAGGTGCTCCTTTGACGTTTTCTCAATATCAATGATAAGTGGAGGAATGAACACGGTAATGAAGTATAGTCACTCAAGTTCAGGCATGATTCTTTTTTTAACTTAGTCATGGCCTCAACATTGTAATTCATTGTACAAGTCCTTCACCAGATCTTCTCTGCTGAGCTCCGCCCATTAAGGTCACATGATCGTTACATCAGCACAGGTCCGGCACAACCACTTCTCTTCTGCTCATTACCACAGGTCCTTCACCAGAACGTCTCTGCTGAGCTCCGCCCATTACGGTCACATGATCGTAACATTAGCACAGGTCCTGCACAACCACTTCTCTTCTGCCCATTACCACAGGTCCTTCACCAGAACTTCTCTGCTGAGCTCCGCCCATTACGGTCACATGATCGTAACATTATCACAGGTCCTGCACAACCACTTCTCTTCTGCCCATTACCACAGGTCCTTCACCAGAACTTCTCTGCTAAGCTCCGCCCATTACGGTCACATGATCGTAACATTAGCACAGGTCCTGCACAACCACTTCTCTTCTGCCCATTACCACAGGTCCTTCACCAGAACTTCTCTGCTAAGCTCCGCCCATTACGTTCACATGATCGTTACATCAGCACAGGTCCTGCACAACCACTTCTCTTCTGCTCTTTACCACAGGTCCTTCACCAGAACTTCTCTGCTGAGCTCCGCCCATTACGGTCACATGATCGTGACATTAGCACAGGTCCTGCACAACCACTTCTCTTCTGCCCATTACCACAGGTCCTTCACCAGAACTTCTCTGCTGAGCTCCACCCATTACGTTCACATGATCGTTACATCAGCACAGGTCCTGCACAACCACTTCTCTTCTGCTCTTTACCACAGGTCCTTCACCAGAACTTCTCTGCTAAGCTCCGCCCATTACGGTCACATGATCGTTACATCATCACAGGTCCTGCACAACCACTTCTCTTCTGCTCTTTACCACAGGTCCTTCACCAGAACTTCTCTGCTGAGCTCCGCCCATTACGGTCACATGATCGTGACATTAGCACAGGTCCTGCACAACCACTTCTCTTCTGCCCATTACCACAGGTCCTTCACCAGAACTTCTCTGCTAAGCTCCGCCCATTACGTTCACATGATCGTTACATCAGCACAGGTCCTGCACAACCACTTCTCTTCTGCTCTTTACCACAGGTCCTTCACCAGAACTTCTCTGCTGAGCTCCGCCCATTACGGTCACATGATCGTGACATTAGCACAGGTCCTGCACAACCACTTCTCTTCTGCCCATTACCACAGGTCCTTCACCAGAACTTCTCTGCTGAGCTCCGCCCATTACGTTCACATGATCGTTACATCAGCACAGGTCCTGCACAACCACTTCTCTTCTGCTCTTTACCACAGGTCCTTCACCAGAACTTCTCTGCTAAGCTCCGCCCATTACGGTCACATGATCGTTACATCATCACAGGTCCTGCACAACCACTTCTCTTCTGCTCTTTACCACAGGTCCTTCACCAGAACTTCTCTGCTGAGCTCCGCCCATTACGGTCACATGATCGTGACATTAGCACAGGTCCTGCACAACCACTTCTCTTCTGCCCATTACCACAGGTCCTTCACCAGAACTTCTCTGCTGAGCTCCGCCCATTACGGTCACATGATCGTGACATTAGCACAGGTCCTGCACAACCACTTCTCTTCTGCCCATTACCACAGGTCCTTCACCAGAACTTCTCTGCTAAGCTCCGCCCATTACGTTCACATGATCGTTACATCAGCACAGGTCCTGCACAACCACTTCTCTTCTGTTCTTTACCACAGGTCCTTCACCAGAACTTCTCTGCTGAGCTCCGCCCATTACGGTCACATGATCGTGACATTAGCACAGGTCCTGCACAACCACTTCTCTTCTGCTGATTACCACAGGTTCTTCAGTATCACTAATCTGCTGAGTTCTCTGCCCATTATGGTCACATGATCATGACATCAGCACAGGTCCTTCACCACCACTTCTCCAATGCTGAGCTTCGGAGCTCAACATAGGAGAAATGGTGATGAAGGACCTGTGATCATGTCATGATGATGTGACCGTAATGGGCGAAGCTCAGCAGAAAAGTAATAGTGAAGAATCTGTGGTAATCAGCAAAAGAGAAGTGGTTGTGCCAGGACCTGTGCTGATGCCAAGATCGTGTGACTGTAATGGGCAGAGCTCAGTAGAGAAGTGCTGGTGAAGGACCTGAGGTGTAATCAATTACAACTCTGTGGGTGTGACTAAGTTAAAAAAGAATCATGCTTGAAGTTGAGCGACAGTGACTGATCCCAGCAAAAGCTCCGCCCCCATGACTGAAACCTACGGTATTTACTGCATTCACCTAAGCATATAAAGTCTTTTTTTAAGATAAATACATGGATTTTTGTTTTTTTTAAACCCGTTAGTGATGCACAATGCATCATTTAAAACAGATCAGGGGCGGTTTAATATAAAAAAAAAATAACGTGACAGGTTCCCTACTGTGTAAGGACACCACAAGGGGACTGCAACCATCCAATAGTCAATTTATGCATACATTGCTAGGAGGAACAACAGAGGAACATTTTCCTAAAATTGACATGTTGGCTATCCTTGCATATCTATTTTTGCAAATATTTGCATCTATTAAAAGAATAATAATAATTCTGGAGCATCTTTGGAGAATTCTGCATTGGGTCGTCCCTCTGTTATTCTTCCTGAAAATATGTGAATAAATAAAGAACTGGGTGCTACCGTTCCCCCTCAGTGCTAATAGTGTCAGACTTTGTAGAGACACAATTTTATGGTCAAGGGGAATGCTGACACTGTGTTTTCAATTGCCAGGAGGAATAACAGAGGAGCATAATAATGAAAAATTTAAGGCACAGATATTTTTTCAGTAATATGTATTTACTGAGCTGTTTACTAGTAGTATTGCGGTTTTATCTATTCTTGTGTTACTGATGGCTACGGGCAGAGGTTGCTACTGGGTCCCTATGCAAAATCTATAAGGGGACCCAAGAAGGTACCACGTATAATACTGGCAACTTGCGCAGCAAAGGGGCTTCTTCGCCCCCTTGGACACCAGGGCCGGGTGCACCAGCTACCTTGAGAGCTCTTATAGTATAGTACAGTACAGGTAAGTGGAGTTATGAACCAATAATGAAGAAAGGACGTGAAATGTAAATGATACAGAGTGGTGTCGCATTACTCCGCGGCACTCTAATGAGATTAATAGGATGTCACATCAAACGGTTGGATTTTTCCACCTCTCCGTCCACCTGTTTGCATTGTGATTTAGATGGTGGAGAAGCCTTTAAAGCAATATCATACTTCTGTTTTCCCGTCCCCGTTTATGTATGAAGCACTTTGTTCCACCTCCGTGTGCTCCGAGCCACGGGCTGAAAAGCTTAACAAGATCAAAGGTCCGACGACCGTCTTCCTCCTTGAGAATTTTGCACTCCTTAGTTAGCGAATACACAGAGATACAAAGCCTGTCATTCCCTATTCATTGCTGGCGGAGGTTTGTTTACGCCGGTATTCCTTTGTGGTAAGAAGTAGTTCTTCCATTTCTTGGTAGAAATGTGTCCATTGGATCTATAGCTTCCGGAGACCACACCTCAATGTTGGTGGTCTGCCATGTTCTTGTAAGGTGTTAGGTGGGCATTGGCGGCGAAACCCTAGCTATTTTGAAGGTGAAGTTTTGAAACCTTCAAAATAGCTAGGACTTCGTCAGAAGGTCCCGGAAGGAAGACATGAAGAAGATGGAAGTCTTCCTTCCGGGACTTTCTGATGAGCCTCATAGTTTTTGGCCACTCGTGAAAGGTTTAGACAAAGTATGAATCCTTAATAAAAATATGAAACAATACCACTGAAATCCACCAGGACTGGAAGCGGTGACACCCCAACCACCAATTAACTTACAAGTGATCTGTGGTCAAAAAGTCATCTGTCACGGGTGTGTCACGGTTGACAGACAACCCTGTGATGTCTGGCTGCAGAAGGTCGCTGCGTTTGGTTGCACAAACTGCTCCTTGATATTCCATCCTTTCCTCTGTGGTGTAAATAGAGTTTTGTGTGTCTTCTCTGTTGGTGTTTACCCTTTCTCCTTTAGGACCCTGCAGAGATCTTTTCCTTTCAGTTGCTAATCATTATCCCTCGCTCTTTGTATCTTTATATACCTGCATTTCCCCTTGGCATGTTGCTGGTGTTTTTTAGGACTTAGTGGGGTTGACTAGTGCTCATCACGCCCATCCATTACCTAGGCTTAGTTCAGGATCAGCCAGGGCAAGGTATCCTGCTTGGCGTATAGGTGCGGAATCTATCTAGGGATGTCAGGGGAGCCAGCGGAAGGTTTTACCAGGGGTCACCATCTGCCCCTCCCCTAGACACAGGGTTTTCCTCTTCAAGCCTCTTCCTTTTTGCCATTCACTTGGTATTTCCCCATACCTAGCGTGACATCATCACTTCCACTAACTACAAGATGCATACGGCTGCACACTAAAAAGCCAACAATGTATAAGGGAACTCTGGTAATGCATTACTGCTATAGGAATATATGAAAAAAGAGATATTTAGTTTATGTATTGGCCAATGCATGTGAGCCCAATAACAATGGCAAGGTAATCTCTGTAAACTGTGAACCTAGCTTAAAAATGCCACTATCTGGGTTAAAAACATCCATGTCTGGGCAGCTAGACTAAAAATTTAACTTGAAACGCCACTATCTGGGTTACAAACCTCCATGTCTGTGCAGCTAGATTCCTGCTATAAAGGATATGAACAACCAGGCTGTGTTCATACAGAGATCACCTTGCCGTGGTGACTGGGCTTACATGCACTGGCCAATACATAAACTAAATATCTCTCTTTTCATATATTTCTATAACAATAATGCAGTACCAGAGTTCACTTATATATTTTTAACATTCTATTGTGCAGCTGTATGCATTTTGTAGTTATTATGTTTTTTCAGCTAGCACCTATTCACACTTGTTGGATGTGCGGGTCAGTATTTTTTAAGTATTTGTAGATAATCATCACTTCCAGTGTGACCACATCTCGTTCCATCTGTCCGGTTATGTCATCACTTCCAATCCAAGATACAGTTTCTCTTTGTTGATTTTTGTTGATGGATCCCTAAATGTTCAATAAGATCAGCTAAGAATCTAATGCCTACGTGTCCCAGGGGAGAACCTCCGCGTGTCTGCTATTGGAGAAAACAATTTTATGTCCACACGAGAAATTCATGAGTTCTTCAAGCAGAAATCCCATTTGGAAACTCTCCTGATTTTGGAGGAGTTTTTCTCTGAATTGGGTAGTTTACCAAGAAACGCCCATAGGAAGGAGCATTTTTTGGTCACAAGAAAGTAGTCATTGACTATAGCTGTTAGTGGCTTGAAATGACACCTGAACTCTATGCTTAAAGGGGTTGTCCACTACATTACAATTGATCGGACACCCGACACCACTGCCAATCAGCAGGCGGATGGAAATGCTCCGTTCCGGAGCTGCCCCATCTTCCTATAGGAGCCGCGGCCGGGTACTGCATGTGCCCCTTTTGATTTGACTGGGAGGCCGTTGTGCAGTACCCGGTCACGGCCACGGCTGCTATCAGAAGACTGGACAACGCTCTGTAACTGAGCATTTCCGGCTGCTTACTGTCACTGCCGGCACCAAGGACAGCTGATCGGTTGGGCTGTCAGGTGTTGGACCCCGGCTGATCGGACATTGATGACCTATCCTAAGGCTAGGCCATAAATTTTAACACTAGAAGTCCCAGAGAGGGGTCATTTAACATTTCTACCTTTGGATCCCAGAGACGGGTCGAATGACCTGAAGGATTGTAGCTAACATCCTATAGTCACCGTCTTTTGTTCTGTAATTAAGGCCATTACTGTCGCACCTCAGGAGGTTGTTGTTTTCCATTGAGTTTAGCCATTTAGTTTCTAGTTAGTTCTATTCAGTTTGGACTAAGGGTCATATGACCCTCTTTCGGGACTTCAGGGGGGAGCTCGAAATTTCTGGGACTTCTAGTGTTAAACTAATGGACAACCCAAGAGCACCAGTCACCAGCTCAAAGGTTTCCAGTGTTTGCTCGTGTTTTCTTCCCATTTCTCTCCTGAGTATTCCGCTTTTGTCTAAATCCGCCATACGGTTCCAGGTACGTGCGCCTTTTTTTAGCGCTATTGTTAATGGCCTTTGAAATGACCATTGAGAGGATCCGGTGCCCGACAGCCGTCTCAGCTGACTCTCCCATACACAGGAGCACTCTATTAGAAAGCTACCAACTGATACTTTGTCCGGTATTATCGGCAGTCCGAAAATTGAACATCTCCCCAACCATCATTCGGCCTGTGCCCCATACACACTGTAGGCCGAACCTGCCTGGGTTCAATCAACATTAGTCTAATTTGTATGGGGGCCTTAAAGGGATCACTAATGGTCAAGACACCCAGTGATGGACCTTAAAGGATTCACTGATGGTCAAGACACCCAATTATGGCCCTTAAAGGATTCACTAATGGTCAAGACACCCTATGATGGATTGTCCAAAGCACAGAACCCCATTAATGATTAAAATTATCCAATGGAACGCACCACACATATTTTTTTAGGTCTTCATAAGAACTTGGGCCCCAAATCTTGTTCGATATTCTATATCCTATGGTTTTGTGCACTGACAGAAGCGATTGTACAGATGTTGGCCAGACAACTCTCCGAAAACCTGATTATCGCCCATTGTTCTGTCCTCTGATAACCCAGGTAAAGGCAGGAAACCTTTTCTTTCATTACTTTTCACTGCTTGTTGTGCATTTCCCATGGATACTACTAGGGAAATGGCATGAAACACCTGAGCAAATAACACAACACCCTAAAACAAGCAGAGGCAGATACACGTCTTTCACATCTCCTCTCCAGTGCAGAGAACATCCAGGATGTGACCGAGCAATGGATGAGTTTTAAAGAGGACATGGTCATGTTTGATATTCACGCTGGGTTACCTTTTCCATTTGTCCAGCGTCTCGTCAGCTGCTGACAGTCTGTGTACAGCACAAAGTAAACCAGTCCCTGCACATAGAGCTGTCTAATATATGTGCCTCCATTAGCCATAGGGCAACATAGGCTGTGCCATAAGGTCCTTTAGATTGCGGAGGGGGTCATTAGCACCATTAAATTACCTCCATATGGTGACCATGTCCCTTTTTTTAGTGCCTCCTCTACACGATAACGGTGCTCCACATTGAAACGGTGTCCCCTCTATGCCTCTGCTCCGTATTTGCACCTATATGATATTAGAATACCCTTTGAGCCCTTGACATGGTAATAGTGCCCCTTTAGTTTCTTTTATATGGTAATAGTACTCCTTTTGTGCCCCCACACAGTAATGTCAGTGGCAGTGACGTTATGAGTCGCCATAGCCAACACGCTAATGCCAATTGCTAACCTCTGCTACAGAAGAGGACAACACATGTCGAAGCAGCGAGGGAAGATGAGAAGAATGTTTTGTTTTTTTTCTATGCTTTAGAGGCAGAATGGGGGACATTTATACCAGGAAGGGGCCCAGGATGGGCGACATGTATATCAGGATGTGGGACATATATACCTGGAAGGGTCTGAGGCTGAGGATATGTACACCTGGAAGGGTCCCAGGATGTGGGATATATATACCTGAAAGGATCCCATGATGGGGACATGTATACGATGTAGGGACCAGGATGGGGACCATATATACCAGGATGTTTGACATATATATGTGCCGCCCCCACGTCAGCAGTCGAGCTGCTCGGATCCTGATCCGCAGTGGCTCGAGGGGTTTTCAGACTCGGGGGTCGCGCGGACACTCAAATAAAAGGGGACGTATATGTACGGGGATTGCTGTAGATACTTCGTGACGCCATCCACAGTGTGTGGTAATATGGAGTACCACCGCTGCTGTTGGAAAGCACACGGGGATGATGGAGTGGCAGCTGGTTGTTTAACCCCTTAGTGGGAAGGGGTGGATGCCCCAGGGCTCAGTGTCCAGGACACAGGGAGTGATGTAGGCCGGAGGTGGCGCGCTGGGCCGGATCGGGGGATATAGGTGTACTCACTGTTGAATAATTGCACACAAGTCTGTTGGAAAACCAAGGTGTCAGAGTCCGGCTGCCACGTCCGGGTGTACTCCGGTCCTACACCCGGCTGGTGTACCGATGTCCCTTCCTCCGGCACTCTGTAATTTTCTCAATTCTGGACGACTCCGTATGGAACGGGAAAGTCCACTCCCGGTGCTGTTGTGGTTGGGAGTCGTACCCTTGGGATCTCAGTGGGTGTTTGCGGATACCCTATCTCCCGCGGTGGGCTGCCGTTTCACTCTATCTGGGCTAACACTTCTGGAGCAATGTCTGGAACCTTGCTCCCGGCTTGGTGAATTAGAGAAGGGGCTTGCAACCGTCTTCTAACTAGGGTCCAAGTAACCCGCCTGTGCACGGTTTCCGGACCGGATCTCCGCTGTTGGTACCGGCGGGCTCCAACCCTGTCCCGGTCCACTTTGGATTTCCCACGACCAGACTCCCGTCGCCTTTGGACACGGTCCACTGCTTGCCACCTAGCCAGTAGACCAGGGCCACTACACTATCCACTAGGCACAGCCTTGACCCCCACAGTCCGTCACTGTCACAGACTCAGCTCCAAACTAGAACTTCCACTCAACTCGACTGACTCTAAACTTGAACTAACTTGTTCCCGCCCCCGGATCCTCAAGACCCCTAGGTGGGCGCTCCCAATCTGCCTGGTCCTGCCCATTGTTGTATCCTTCTTACCCTGAGGGGGGTGGCTAGGATTTTGTGGAAGATGGTACCTAGTGTGGGATGGTGTTATATCTGGTTTTTCTGTGACAGGGCGTCACATATTCCTGAATGGGTCCCAGGATGGGGACATGTATTCCTGAAAGAGTCACAGGATGTGGGATATATATATATATATATATATATATATATATATATATTTGAAAGGATCCCATGATTTGGGACATGTACTCCTGGAAGGGGTCATAATGGTGAACATATATACCAGGACATGGAACATATATACCTGGAAGGGTCCCAGGATGGGGGACATATAAACCAGGATGAGGGACATATATGCTTAGAAGGGGCCAAGATGGGGAACATAGATACCAGGATGTGGGCCATATTTACTTGAAAGGATCCCAGGATGGGGACATGTAAACCTGGAAGGGTGCCAGGATGCGGGACATATATACCTGGAGGGCACCCAGGATGAAGAAATATATACCTGTTAGGAGCCCTGGATGGGGGAAATATGTAGCAGGATGTGTGATATATATTTAGAAGTATCCCAGGATGAGAGACACTCATATATACCAGGAAGAGTCCCAGGATGGGGGACATGTACACCAGAAAGGGTTCAGGGATGGGGAACATATATACCTGGAAGGGTCCCATGATGAGGGACATATATACCAGGAAGGGTCCCAGGATGAGGGACATATATACCAGGAAGGGTCCCAGGATGAGGGACATATATACCAGGAAGGGTCCTAGGATGAAGGACATATATACTAGGAAGGATTTCAGGATGAGGAACATGTATACCATGAAGGGTCCCAGGTTGAGGGACATATATAGATGGAAGGGGCCCGGATGGAGGAGATCAGTACTGGATGAGGGACATATATACCAGGAAGGGTCTCAGGATGAGGGACATATGTACATGGATGGAGGAGATCAATACAGGATGTGGGACATTATTACATAATGGGAAGGAGCATATAGGTCTTATAGGATTTAGAACACTACTAAGTCCCATACATCTGACAAACCTGCGGTGGGGCGATCAGATTCTAATTTTCCTCTGGGGCCCATTAGACTCTAGTTATACCACTAGAACCTAGCCTTTTTCGTGATTCCTCTTTTCCATGCAAAGTCATAGAGGAATCCACCACTCGGGATCTTCTATCTATGCGTCACAATATAGAACCGCTAATGACTACTGGCTCTTAAGCTGAAGGAACTAATTGATTTTCATATTTCATGTTTTATTGGCTGCTACAATGGGATTTTGCGGCCAACAGCAATATTTCCTGGTCATACTAATAGTTTTTACAGGTGCTGGAGTTACGACGATCAGACAGTCTGATACTAGACAACCGGTTAATTGGTATTTTTCTTTAAATGAAATCATTGAGATCGTATAATATAATTTTAAAGCTTTATTAAAGGGCTTATCCTCTTTTGAGAATTTTTTTTATATTTGAATGCATGTTTTTGGGCTCAGAACCATTTTTGCACTGGGGTTTCACTAAAAATTGGGCACCATTTACCACTGTTGCACTGTCTATTGCTGTCTGTGTTATGATTTTACTGAGAATCTGACAGTGAGCTCCTTCTGAGAAGAGTTTAGCGGTCTTTTCCTGAGATGATGTCTCTAGGAGTTTCGCTCAAAACTCACCAATTGTCAGACGCTGTTCACACTACAGATCCTGACACTCCACCCTGCATCTGAGCTACACAGGCAGGCTCGGGTATCGACCAGCTGTGTGCTCATTAATGATCAGGCTAGCAAGAGTTAACCTCTGCTAAGCCTGCTTGTTACCTCTGGGATCACATGTTGTTGGAAACCTATCACATTGGCTCCCTTCCTATTTAAGATGGTGGAATCTGTCTTCCCACGCCGACTATAGTTTATTGCTGTGTTGGTCTGTGTGCTGTTGTGTCCCAGTCCTGTTGGTGATTATATTGCGTGGTGTTTGAAGTTGTTGTGGAGTTCTCCAGTGTTTCCTCCCTGCTCTTATTTTCCTCCTTATCTTTTATTGTCCTTTACCTTTATGTGAGTGTGCTGTGAGATAGACAAACAGGGGAAAACAAAACTCTATCTCTGATGGTTTAATCACATTCCTGTCCCAGCCCTTTCCTCGGGGAGGGGGGTATAAGATCAGGTCAGGTCAGGAGTAGGTCCAGGAAGGAGACTCAGACATCCCCACCATTAGGGGTATCTCTGAGAATAGCGATAGCATAGGTCCCCCTAGTCTGAGGATCAGCTTGGGGGCCCCCAGTTTCCCACTATTCCCATAGTCCCTCGTGACTGCCATAGAGATAAAGTTAGTCATAAAACACTGTAGAAACAGTACTGATAGTGTGTGACAGCACAGCAATGAAGAGCATTAGTGTGTGAGTGAAAGAGAATAATACAGATTTAAAGGGAATCTGCCAGCAGGATTTTAACCGCCAAACTATATAAAGACAAGTACAGCAATATCTTTACATGCCCAATCCGTTCTTCTATTACTGAGAAATCAGCATTTGAATTGATAGACAAATGAGGATTAAAAGCTATGAAAATGCCAAAGTCTCTGTCACTCCAGCTCTATTCCCTGTCCAGTGCCACCTCCTTTTGCTTTAATGATGGCTACTTTGTCCCAATGTTGTGGAGTTCTCCAGTCGTCCTGTTGTTTCCTCCCTGCTCTTATTTTTCTCCTTACCTCTTATTGTCTTATACCTCTATGTGAGCGTGCTGTGAGATAGTTTTGGTATCCCCTGTTTGTCTATCTCTGTTGGTTTAATCACACTCGTGTCCCAGTCCTCCCCCATGAGTAGGGGATATAAGATCAGGGTTGGTCAGGAAGGTGACTCAGACATCCTGATCTTTAGAGGTAACTCTGGGATCAGAGCTGGTCAGGAGCAGGGTCAGGAAGGCGGCTCAGACATCCGGACCTTTAGAGGTAATTCTGGGATCATAGCTGGTCAGGAGCAGGGTCAAGAAGGTGGCTCAGACATCCGGACCTGTAGAGGTAATTCTGGAATCAGAGCTGGTCAGGAACAGGGTCAAGAAGGCGGCTCAGACATCCGGACCTGTAGAGGTAATTCTGGGATCAGAGCTGTTCAGGAGCTGGGCCTGGAAGGCGGCTCAGACATCCGGACCTGTAGAGGTAATTCTGGAATCAGATCTGGTCAGGAGCAGGGTCAGGAAGGCGTCTCAGACATCTGAAACTTTAAAAGTAATTCTGGGATCAGTGCTGGTCAGGAGCATGGTCAGGAAGGCGGCTCAGACATCCTCACCTTCAGAAGTAACTCTGAGCTCAGGGATAGCTAGGACCCCCCTAGTCTAAGAGCCAGTCTAGGAGCCCCGATCCCCAGCTTTTTTCATAACCACCGTGACAGATGAATCACAACTACAGTGGACTACATTAAAGTAGACATAACAGACCACATCAAAGTTGAATATGCTAGAAAACAGTGTAAAAGTTTTGATGTTAGAAGAAGCCATTCTTTTTAAAAATATATATTTCTAACATTGAATTTGCAATAAATTGTTTTATTTTAAAATTTTTAACCTTTTTATTGTTACAACAAAGAGTTTTTAGAGAATTACCTGTCTTTGAACGTTTGGATTTGACCCTTAAACCACCCTGAATTTTACATATAAAATAGGGGCTCATTGGGAAAATAGAAAACAAATATATACAGAAAACTCTGAGGATTCCTATTCATAGGCTCGAATCTTAATTAGGATTCCTCTGTCCATTATGTCCCAGAAGATGCAGCGCACAAGATGATGAAGCGAGCGCCGCGCCGGCAGCTCAGAGAATGCTTTAATCTGAATGGTACAGCATGATATATTGTTCATTTCATTCAGACGCTGTTTGCCGCCTGAAAGAGCCTAAAAGCAGAATAGAAGAGTGAAAGGGTTAAGGAGAATCGCTGCCATCTTTTCAATGTATTTTAATGTACAATAAACTATCTCAGGGTCATTATGAGAGAAAGGCACAATCACGGAGGCATGGGGTCAGATGGGGGAAAATAATGGGGCGAGAAGGACTCTTCACAGGGGAAAAAAAAAAGAAAGGTGGCGAGGATTCTGTAAAAGGAAAGTTGTTATATTGTAAAGGAGTGATTTGTGTAACGCACAGTGACGAACACACACCGAGACAAGTGTGTCTAGGTGCGAAGGGGGATTCTCAAGGCACAAAATCTCCCAACAAGGATTTTGGGCCCTTTTTTTCTTTTTTTTTTAAGGATATTTTTTTTGAGTTATGCAATGTTTTCCTTTTTCGTTTGTGGCCAAGCATAATCCAAAAATTGTCTGGTCTGGGCACTTAGGTGAGAACAAGACAGACAGAGAGAGAGAGACAGAGAAACAGACAGAGAGACAGAGAGAGAAACACAGAGAAACAGAGAGAGACAGAGAGAGAGACACCGAGAAACAGACAGAGAGACAGACAGAGAACGAGACAGAGAGAAACAGAGAGAGACAGAGAGACAGACAGAGAGACAGAGAGAGAAACACAGAGAAACAGAGAGAATTTTGTATCACACAGGTAGAAGAAAAGACCGGGTTTATGCCGCGCTGAAAACCACTGATGCGTGTAAATTAAAAGATTTCTTTTTTATTGGATAGTTCCTATACACGTTTCAGAGACATCCGTCTCCTTCCTCAGGATGATTTCTTTTCCTGAGGAAGGAGACGGATGTCTCTGAAACGCGTATAGGAACTATCCAATAAAAAGGAAATCTTTTAATTTACACGCATCAGTGGTTTTCAGCGCGGCATAAACCCGGTCTTTTCTTCTACCTGTGTGATACAAAATTCCTCTCCCGGGGCTGCAGCTAAACCACCAGGCACTCACAGGCTATCATAAGGGGTTGTGACTGGCACAACCTCACCAGGTGAGTGCTTCTTTGTCTTGTTTGTCCACCCTCATACCGGGTAAGACCCTATTGCGCTTTTTTCCCCTTTACAGTTTTACAAAGAAACAGAGAGAGACAGAGAGAGAGACACCGAGAAACAGAAAGAGAGACAGAGAGAAACAGAGAGAGACAGAGAGACATAGAGGCAGAGAGATAGAGAGGAAGAGAGAGACAGACAGAGAAAGACACAGACAAACAGAGAGGGAGACACAGAGGTAGAGAGATAAAGAGGCAGAGAGAGAAAGACACAGACAGAGAGGGAGACAGAGAGAGAGAAACACAGAGGCAGAGAGAGGGACAGAGAAACAGAGAGAGACAGAGACACAGAGAGAGACAGACAGAGAGAGACACAGAGGCAGAGAGATAGAAAGGCAGAGAGAGAGACAGAGAGAGAGACACAGAGGCAGAGAGAGGGACAGAGAAACAGAGAGAGACAGAGACACAGAGAGAGACAGACAGAGAGAGACACAGAGGCAGAGAGATAGAAAGGCAGAGAGAGAGACAGAGAGAGAGAGAGACACAGAGGCAGAGAGAGGGACAGAGAAACAGAGAGAGACAGAGACACAGAGAGAGACAGACAGAGAGAGACACAGAGGCAGAGAGATAGAAAGGCAGAGAAAGAGACAGAGAGAGCCAGAGAGGGACAGAGAGAGATACAAAGACAGAGAGAAATAGCGAGAAAGACAGAGAGATGGACAGAGAGAAAGGGAAACGGAGAGAGACAGAGATAGACACAAACAGAGAGAAACACAGAGAGAGGCAGACAGAGAGACAAAGAGACAGACAGAGAGAAACAGAGAGAGACAGTGAGAGACAGAGAGACGCATAGAGACAGAGGAACAGAGAGAGACATATAGAGACAGAGAGAGACGCATGGAGACAGAGGGACAGAGAGGGGAAGTGAGAGAGAGGGAGAGTGAGAGAGAGCTAGAGAGACACTTAGTTACTATCCCGGAGAACACCGCATACTACAGCTAGTATATACAGCTTTGGCAAAAATTAAGAGACCACTTCCAAATTTTCAGTTTTTCTGATTTTTCTCTTTATATTTTTGAGTAAAATGTAAATTGTTCTTTTATTCTGTAAACTACTGACAACGTCTCAGAATTTCCAAGCAATAAATTTTGTATTTATTTTCTGAAAATGAGAAATGGTCAAAATAACAAAACAATGCACAAATAATGGAAAGAAAACAAGTTCATAATCATTTAGAAACAACAATACTAATAATGTTTTACCTCAGGAAGAGTCAGAAATCCATATTTTGTCGAATAACCATGATTGTTAATCCCAGATTTCAGGCGTCTCGGCTGCTTTCCACCAGTCTGTTTGGGTGACCTTATGCCACTCCTGGTGCAAAAATGTAAGCAGTTTGATGGCTTGTGAATATTCATCTTCCTCTTGATTACATTCCAGAGATTTTCACTGGGGTTCAGGTCTGGAGATTAGGCTGGTCATGACTGGGTTTTGATGTGGTGGTCCTTCATCCACACATTGATTGACATGTGGCATGGTGCATTGTCCTACTGGAAAACCAGTCCTCAGAGTTGGGGAACATTGCCTGAGCAGAAGGAAGCAACTTCTTTTCCAGGATAACCTTGTATGTGGCATGATTCATACGTCCTTCACAAAGTTTAATCTGCCCAATTCCAGCCTTGCTGAAGCATCCCCAGATCATCACTGATCCTCCACCAAATTTCACAGTGGGTGCAAGACACTGTGGCTTTTACGCCTCTCTAGGTCTCCGTCTAACCATTAGACGACCAGGTGTTAGGCCAAGCTGAAAATTGGGTAAAGAAAATTCAACAAACATCTTTGCGAAGGACGTATGACTCAAGCCGCATTCAAAAGTACAATTCATCGTATAAAAAACAAGCCCTCATATGGATATATTGATGAAAAATAATATAGTTATGGCTCGTAGAAGAAGGGGAGGAAACATTGAAAATGGATAATCGCACAGGGGTGAAGGGTAGTGAAGGGCGGACTCCCAGGTACCCGGGATCGACGGATCCAACGGGTTAAAAAAAAAAAAAATCGTGCCCGGAATTGATCCTGGATATCTGGACGAACGCCGGTCCCTATATACAGTAATTTTATGGGGACCAGAAGCCAGTGATTTAACATGGTAGTTGATGTGATAGTGTGATTGGGTCAGGTGCATTATACTTACCAGTCTCCTGCATGGCTCTAACGCTACTTTCAGGGCCGCTAATTAACCTCCTACATAGGCACTGCTTCCTATATACAGTTAGGTCCAGAAATATTTGGACAGTGACACAATTTTGGCGAGTTGGGCTCTGCATGCCACCACATTGGATTTGAAATGAAATCTCTACAACAGAATTCAAGTGCAGATTGTAACGTTTAATTTGAAGGTTTGAACAAAAATATCTGATAGAAATTGTAGGAATTGTCACATTTCTTTACAAACACTCCACATTTTGGGAGGTCAAAAGTAATTGGACAAATAAACCAAACCCAAACAAAATATTTTTATTTTCAATATTTTGTTGCGAATCCTTTGAAGGCAATCACTGCCTTAAGTCTGGAACCCATGGACATCACCAAACGCTGGGTTTCCTCCTTCTTAATGCTTTGCCAGGCCTTTACAGCCGCAGCCTTCAGGTCTTGCTTGTTTGTGGGTGTTTCTGTCTTAAGTCTTGATTTGAGCAAGTGAAATGCATGCTCAATTGGGTTAAGATCTGGTGATTGACTTGGCCATTGCAGAATGTTCCACTTTTTTGCACTCATGAACTCCTGGGTAGCTTTAGCTGCATGCTTGGGGTCATTGTCCATCTGTACTATGAAGCGCCGTCCGATCAACTTTCCAGCATTTGGCTGAATCTGGGCTGAAAGTATATCCCGGTACACTTCAGAATTCATCCGGCTACTCTTGTCTGCTGTTATGTCATCAATAAACACAAGTGACCCAGTGCCATTGAAAGCCATGCATGCCCATGCCATCACGTTGCCTCCACCATGTTTTACTGAGGATGTGGTGTGCCTTGGATCATGTGCCGTTCCCTTTCTTCTCCAAACTTTTTTCTTGCCATCATTCTGGTACAGGTTGATCTTTGTCTCATCTGTCCATAGAATACTTTTCCAGAACTGAGCTGGCTTCATGAGGTGTTTTTCAACAAATTTAACTCTGGCCTGTCTATTTTTGGAATTGATGAATGGTTTGCATCTAGATGTGAACCCTTGGTATTTACTTTCATGGAGTCTTCTCTTTACTGTTGACTTAGAGACAGATACACCTACTTCACTGAGAGTGTTCTGGACTTCAGTTGATGTTGTGAACGGGTTCTTCTTCACCAAAGAAAGTATGCGGCGATCATCCACCACTGTTGTCATCCGTGGACGCCCAGGCCTTTTTGAATTCCCAAGCTCACCAGTCAATTCCTTTTTTCTCAGAATGTACCAGACTGTTGATTTTGCTACTCCAAGCATGTCTGCTATCTCTCTGATGGATTTTTTCTTTTTTTTCAGCCTCAGGATGTTCTGCTTCACCTCAATTGAGAGTTCCTTAGACCGCATGTTGTCTGGTCACAGCAACAGCTTCCAAATGCAAAACCACACACCTGTAATCAACCCCAGACCTTTTAACTACTTCATTGATTACAGGTTAACGAGGGAGACGCCTTCAGAGTTAATTGCAGCCCTTAGAGTCCCTTGTCCAATTACTTTTGGTCGCTTGAAAAAGAGGAGGCTATGCATTACAGAGCTATGATTCCTAAACCCTTTCTCCGATTTGGATGTGAAAACTCTCATATTGCAGCTGGGAGTGTGCACTTTCAGCCCATATTATATATATAATTGTATTTCTGAACATGTTTTTGTAAACAGCTAAAATAACAAAACTTGTGTCACTGTCCAAATATTTCTGGCCCTGACTGTATATATATGTATATATATATATATATATATATATATACATATATATATATATTTTATATATATATATATATATATAATTTCCTGTGGATTAATCCCTTTTCCCAGCCTGAAAATGATAATATATAATCATTATATATAATTATTATATATAATTTTTTATATATATATCTATATATATATATTACATATATATATACTGTATATATATATATATATAGGTATATTTTTTTTACATATATATATATATATATATATATATATATATATATATATATATATCTCCTATGGATTAATCCATTTGCCAGTCTACAAACCGGACTTTGTTATATTTATTAACTTATTTTTTTTTATTTAATATTTTTTTGCATGATATCCTTCTTAAAAATTGTACTTACATTTTTATTTATTTTTTTACTTTTTTTTTTTTTCGATCCACCCTCCTGGTATTTCCCTTGATGCACTGTTGTATATTAACCTAATTTCTCATTTTTACTCCTTTTTTTTCCTTTTTTTTTCTGCCCCTCTAATTCTCCCTTTTTCGGCTTCCACCACAGCTTGTGTTTTCGGCTTGGTCTCTAGCAGTCTCCTTTTCACATTTTTTTTTTGTTAATTGGAGTCCTTTCTTCAACTTCTGATAAAAAAAGAAAAAAAAAGCTTCACATTTTCTTCTTTTCATCTCCTTCCCTGAATTGCAACTGCACCAATTTTGCATCCCCTCGGTTTCGTTAAATCTTAACTGCAGTCCTAGCAGCTGTGATACGGAAATCTAAATGAATGGAGAATGCTAATAAGGTTCCTTTTTTTTTTTTCTTCCAGAAAGTGGTAAAAAGCTCTGATTAAATGAAAAAAAAAAAAAAGCCCCATTACCCAAATCTTTAACAATAGAATGGGAATCCATGTGTCCTTGAGAATTTTCTTTTCATGCATACAGTGCTCGGAGCGGGACGCGGAAACTTCACGTATAGTTAGGACGCTCATGAGAAATCAGGTAATGCAAAATATGTACAGCTGGCAAGTGAAAAGTAATGAATTGGGGGTCTCCTTTTATGAAGCCCACCAAAGGTCACAATAAAGGAGAAAGCGAATTGAAAAGAGACCAGAACGCGCTGGGTCAGTTGACCAAGCAGCTTTGCATTTTTTAACTATATACATTTTTACAATATACAATTAAAAAAAAAAAAGAAGTCGCCATTTCAAGTGGGGTCCCCGTCTACTTTGAAGTAGTGTTTTTAACATCAGAATACGATTTGTCGTGAAATGTTACCGTATATTTTATAACTATTTACGGGTCTTTGATTGGCGGTCACAATGCTTTGAACAACGCAGAAAGCTGAGCTGCTTACAAATGAACATGGTGGGCTAGTGGGGGGAACTGTTGTACAGGTAAACACAGGTCTGTTGTCACGTTCGGGTTCCGGACGGGGAGGACTGGTCCAAGGTACCATTCACCGATGCAGAGGAGCGGACCTGAGTGGCCACCGATCCAGAGGAGCTGACCTGAGTGGCCACCAATCCAGAGGAGCAGACCTAAGCGGCCACCGATCCAAAGGAATGGACCTGAGCGGCCACCGATCCAGAGAAGCGGACCTGAGCGGCCACCGATCCACAGGAGCGGACCTGAGCGGCCACCGATCCAAAGGAGCGGACCTGAACAGCCACCGATCCAGAGGAGCCAACCTGAGTGGCCATCGATCCAGAGGAGCGGACCTGAGCAGCCACCGATCCAGAGGAGCGGACCTGAGCGGCCATCGATCCAGAGGAGCGGACCTGAGCGGCCACCGATCCAGAGGAGCGGACCTGAGCGGCCACCGATCCAGAGGAGCGGACCTGAGCGGCCACCGATCCAGAGGAGCGGACCTGAGCGGCCACCGATCCAGAGGAGCGGACCTGAGCGGCCACCGATCCAGAGGAGCGGACCTGAGCGGCCACCGATCCAGAGGAGCGGACCTGAGCGGTGACCGATCCAGAGGAGCGGACCTGAGCGGTGACCGATCCAGAGGAGCGGACCTGAGCGGCCACCGATCCAGAGGAGCGGACCTGAGCGGCCACCGATCCAGAGGAGCGGACCTAAGCGGCCTCCGATCCAGAGGAGCGAACCTGAGCAGCCACCAATCCAGAGGAGTGAACCTGAGCAGCCACCGATCCAGAGGAGTGAACCTGAGCAGCCACCGATCCAGAGGAGTGAACCTGAGCAGCCACCGATCCAGAGGAGCGGACCTGAGCGGCCACCGATCCAGAGGACTTGATCTGAGCGGCCACCGAGTCTTCACTACCACCAGAGGTGGAAGCAGGTACACACGTGGGTAAGTGGAAGCAGCCATGGGGCATCCCGATACCTCAGTAGCTGGCACCACGGAACGGAGTCCAGCAGCTGGAGCGGAGGAGTTCGAAGCTGGAGCGGTCCCGGTCAGGCTGGTACTTGTAGGTCACAAGCAGACGGAGGAAGCTTGCAGGATCTGGAGAGAACACTTGGACACTACTGGGCGGGATGGAGACTGTCACAAATAGCACAATGTACAGATAACAGCACGGGGACATGACAACTAGCACAGGCAGACTAGCTTTAGGGACAGGTTGAATAGGCACCTTCCAATGAGGGAGGATGCCTTAAATACCCAGTACATGGAAAGGTCAAAGAAGGGACATTTAGGGTTGGGTAGTGGTGTTCCTTTAAGAATAGGGAAGAGACCACGGCCGCGCCCTAATGTGCATGATTGGACCTCAGGAATCAGACGTGAGACCAGGAAGCACGAAGGATGAGGTTACTGGAGCAGACTGTCAGCGCTTCAGCCCAGGGGGCAGCGGGGATGCAGGGGAGACTAGGGAGCTGAGGTATCGAGAAGAATGCATAGAATTCGGTGGTGTTTTAGGGGGAATAAAAAAACCTCTTTGCATCTTTGACCCATTCCAACTGCTCTTTGGGGTGGCCATCAACATGTCAACCAGTTTATCACAAAAATACAATCTTAAAATCTTTTTTTTAAATGCACAACCCTGTAAAATAAGCTTATTTATTAGCAATATTGATTTGCAACGCTGAGGTCCTGGGTTTGAATCCAACCAGGGATCCCAACCTGAAGGTGGCAGTATGTTCTTCCCATGCTTATATTTTTACAACCCCCCAAAATATTGATATCTGTAAGTCCTGCAGAATATCTTGATGGAAATATAGTTATATATAGACATTAAATTTCTCTATAGATTGTGAGCAATATTTAACTCCTGCTACAAAGGGAAGTCGGCTATGCCGAAATACACTTGTTTCCTGCCGAAAAGAAGAAGTATCTCCTTTGGTGCCTCGGTTGCTTTGCTCAATGGAGCATAAACCTTATATTATGTATTCAAAACAGTCTCACCGTAGACCATAATTTGCTCTTCTAATTATAGTCATGAATGAACATATGTTAATTCCCGCCATTACTGCTGTGTCACTATGTGATTTTTCAGTCGGCTTCCTTAGGACCATTGTGGGCAGAAATACCTTTATCCAAGGATGATCACACCGGCTTATCAATTTATTTATACATTTCCAGGAGGAATAACACAGGAATAGCACACTTGTTCCTATGTTGTAATTTCAGAAGGCAAATGACCTTAGTAGATGAGTCAGTTTAAGGGATTGTCTAGGTAAGAAAGATTTTAAAATAGATTAAAATTCTGAAATAATTTATATTTGGCCTACCAATCCCATTCCAGTCCTTCCCTCTATGCCCTCGCCAGTCTCTACATTGGGCTGCAGCAGTGACAGCCAATCACAAGCTAGAGCGGAGACCTGCTGTTGCCAGTGATTGGCTACAAGAGGTTATAGCTACAACAGGCAGAACAGAGACCGGTGGGGAACTGTCGCAGCTACAGCCACAAAATTTTGCACACACACTTCTGGACCCCGAGAGCGTCATAGGTTATGTTTTGAGGGGAAATTTTAACCCCGCGCTTTACAGTTATTCGCCAAAAAACCTGCCTCCATTAAAGCGAATGGAGCTGGGAGCCACAGTGCAGCCAGAACTTCAGAAGAATGCGCAGCCACGCCCTTATATGGAATGTTGGCGTGTCACAATGCAGCCAGGGAAAGAGACAGACACGGAAAGGGAAAGAGGCAGACACAGGGTAAGAAACAGACATAGACACGGTAAGAGACAGACACAAAGAGACAGACACAGACAAAGAGACAGACTGACAGGGAAAGAGACAGACAAAGACAAAGAGACAGACACAGGGAAACAGATAGACAGGGAAAAAAAGGGAAAGAGACAGACAGGGTAAGAGACAAAGACAGGTAAAGAGACAGACAAAGAGACACAGGGAAAGAGACAGAGGGAAAGAGACCAACAGGGAAAGAGAGGGAAAGAGACCAACAGGGAAAGAGAGGGAAAGAGACAGACAGGGAAAGTGACAGAGATAGATAGACAGACAGGGAAAGAGATAGACAGACAGGGAAAGAGATTGAGACAGACGGAGAAAGAGACAGAGACAGTCAGAGACAGACAGGGAAAGAGACAGACAGACACAGAGATAAAGAGAGAGACAGAGAGATATATGCAGAGGGGGAGACAGACAGAGAATGGGAGAGAAACAGAGAGACAGTTACTATCCCAGGCGTTAATACATTCTATTTATACATTCGATCCCGGGAATGTTAATACATTCTATTTTGTTAACAACAGTTATTAACCCGGGCGAAGCCGGGTAGTACAGCTAGTAATATATAAAGCTGAATGTGTGTATGTGTGTGTGTCTGGCATTGGCATCTGCACCGTCGCAGCTACAGCCACAAAATTTTACACACTCACACTTCTGGACCCCGAGAGCGTCATAGGCTATGTTTTGAGGGGAAATTTATATAAAGCTGAATGTGTGTATGTGTGTGTGTCCGGGATTGGCATCTGCACCGTCGCAGCTACAGCCACAAAATTTTGCACACTCACACTTCTGGACCCCGAGAGCGTCATAGGCTATGTTTTGAGGGGAAATTTTAACCCCGTGCTTTACAGTTATTCACCAAAAAACCTGCTTCCATTAAAGCGAATGGAGCTGGGAGCCACAGTGCAGCCAGAACTTCAGAAGAATGCGCAGCCACGCCCTTAAATGGAATGTTGGCGTGTCACAATGTAGCCAGGGAAAGAGACAGACACAGACAGGGAAAGAGACAGACACAGACAGGGTAAGAAACAGATATAGACAGGGTAAGAGACAGACAAAGAGACAGACAGACAGGGAAAAAGAGAGGAAAAGAGAGAGACCGGTTGAGAGACAAAGACAGGTAAAGAGACAGACAAAGATACAGACACAGGGAAAGAGACAGAGGGACTGAGACAGACAGGGAAAGAGAGGGAAAGAGACAGACAGGGAAAGAGACAGACACAGACAGGGAAAGAGACAGACAAAGACAGGGTAAGAAACAGACATAAACAGGGTAAGAGACAGAGACCGACACAGACAAAGAGACAGACAGGGAAAAAGAGAGGAAAAGAGAGAGACAGGTTAAGAGACAGACACAGACAAAGAGACAGACACAGGGAAACAGACAGGGAAAGAGAGGGAAAGAGACAGACAGGGTAAGAGACAGACAAAGATACAGACACAGGGAAAGAGACAGAGGGACTGAGACAGACAGGGAAAGAGAGGGAAAGAGACAGACAGGAAAAGAGAGAGAAAGAGAGGAAAAGAGACAGACCGGGAAAGAGATGGGTAGACAGACAGGGAAAGTGATTGAGACAGACGGAGAAAGAGACAGACAGTCAGAAATAGACAGGAAAAGAGACAGACAAAGAGATAGAGAGAGATATATACAGAGGGGGAGACAGACATTATAATTACATTTATATCTATTTGTTTTGTGGTTTTTGTGTGCAGAATACATTTTTGTAAATACATTTCATTTTGTTAACAGCAGTTATTAACCCGGGCGAAGCCGGGTAGTACAGCTAGTATATATATAAAATCCTATTCTGAGTAGTTTAAACAAATCTCTTAGTTGAACAATCCTTTCATCTGCAGATCAATTTTTAAGGACAATTAAAGGGAACCTATAATGTGTTTTTTATTTTAAATCACCTCAATGTGTTCTAAATTATGCAATGTCCATCACTAATATGGTTTAAAAAAAAAACAACCTAAAATTCAATGTGTTTATCTTATAAAAAATACTTTTTATGCTTAGGTGAATGGAGTAAATACCTTAGGTTTCAGTCATAGGGGTTGCACTTTTGGTGGGATCAGTCACTGTCACTCAAGTTCAGTAGTGATTCTTCTTTTTAACTTAGTGACGCCCCTAGCATTATAATTGATTACACCAAAGGTCCTTCACCGGTACTTCTCTGTTGAGCTCCTCACATTATAATGACGTGATCATGACATCAGCACAGGTCCTGCAGATCCACTTCTCTTCTGCTGATTACCCCAGGTCCTTCACCAGCACTATCTCTGCTGAGCTCTGCCCATTACAGTCACATGCTTGTGACATCAGCATTGGAAAAGTGATGGTGAAGGACTTCTGCTGATGTCACAAAATTGTGACTGTAATGGGTAAAACTCGGCAGAGACGTGATACTGACGGACCTGGGGTAATCAGCAGAAGAGAAGTGGTTGTGCAGGACTTGTGCTGGTGTCACAATCAAGACTGGGATCGGTCACTGTCACTCAAAATCAGGCATTAGTCATGTCTCCAGCACTGTAATTGATTACACCACAAGTCCTTCACCAGCACGTCTCTGCTGAGCTCCTCCTGTGTCGCCCTGGGCAAGCCAGGGGACACAGGTCACACACCACCACACTCCACATCCCAGGTAGGCACATCTAAGCTGAACCAAAAATCCTTGTTGCCTTCCTCCAGAGGCTGATGATTCACACCAGGGGGTGGGCCAGGCGGTTGGCTCCGCCCACCGAGGAGATCACAGCTCTGGAGGCGGGAAGTAGCAGGCAGATAGAGTTTGGAGGAGGAAGTGAAAGGAGTGGAGGAGTAGCCCAGCCAGGGGCTAAAGTAAACAGCTAAAGTGAAAGTGAAGGAAAGAAAAGTAGTAAAGGAGGAAAGCAAGAGTGGTGACAGAAGGAAGAAAAGCCTGAAGGTCCAGCTGTGTGCAGGACAGGTCAGCAAGGTCAGCAACGGCGGTGACTGTCTGGAGGGGGACAGTTTGGAAGTTCCTGGAAGGACCCCGTAGGCTGTGTGCCCGGTGGTCTGGAGCAGTGTTCCGAAGGACAGTCAGCACCAGGGCAGGGGCCTCTCGGACCCCGGCAAGGCTAGGAGTCGCCAAATTTGCCGAATCCGTCAGTGACGGAGACGCAGATCCCCCAACAACCAAGACCCGATAGAAGGCAACAGCCCAACCTGTACAACAGAGACACCGCCACCGCCAGGGCACCAGTTTCTGAGGGCCAGCGCCTGCGGGCAAAGAGTAGTGCTCCTCCGGCCCAGCTTGAAGCCGGGGAGCGGGTTACCGGTGGGGACCCATCGCAACCAACAGTACACACAAGGTGCAAGGAAGAGGGACATTACCGTCACCTACCGAGAGAGCAGAAGCAGCCGTCCGTGGGACCGTCTGACCAGCCGTTTGGTTTACCGTACAAACTGTGTCCACGTCTCAGGCTGAGTGAGTACCACAGTGCCGCAAGGCACAGCGCTGCCCCCGCGTCCCTGCGCCCACCAGGCCCTGCACCTCCCAAGCCATCACCGGGCCCCGGGATCACCAACCCCTACCCACGGAGGGGCAACATAACACCTGGCTGCTCCGCATCACCATCCCCGGGATCCCCGTATTGAGCAGCGGTGGTGAAATCACCACAACCGTGGGTGGCGTCACGGACAATAAACAATCCCCACACCCAACAACCCCCTTTCACTCACGGGCGAGGAGTGCCGCTCGAGAAACCCCCGGGATCCGGCCACCGCTCGAGCCACCATTGAGCAGCAGCCGCCGGACCCGAGCAGAAGGGGTGAGCGCGGTGTGCTGACACCCTCCTCCCCGCCCGCGACACTCCCATAATGTCATCATATCAGCACAGGTCCTGCAGATCCACTTCTCTTCTGCAGATTACCCCAGGTCCTTCACCAGCACTTCTCTGCTGAGCTCTACATATAATGTCATGACATCAGCACAGGTCTTGAAGAACCACTTCTCTTCTGCTGATTACCCCAGGTCCTTCACCAGCATTTCTCTGCTGAGCTCTGCCCATTACAGTCACATGATTGAGACATCAGCACAGGTCCCTCACCACCATTTCTCCAATATTGAGCTTTGGAGCTCAGCATTCGAGAAGTGGTGGTGAAGGACCTGTGCTGATTTCACAAAATTGTGACCGTAATGGGCAGAGCTCAGCAGAGAAGTGATAGAGAAGGACCTGTGGTAATCAGCAAAAGAGAAGTCATTGTGCAAGACTTGTGCTGGTGTCACGATCATGACTGGGATCAGTCACTGTCACTCAAAATCAGGCATAATTCTTTTTTTAACTAAAGCGGGCTTTACACGCTACGACATCACTAATGTGAAGTCGTTGGGGTCACGGAATTTGTGATGCACATCCGGCCGCATTAGCGATGCCGTTGCGTGTGACACCTATGAGCATCGTCGCAAAAACGTGCAAAATCGCTCATCGGTGACATGGGGGTCCATTCTCGAATATCGTTGGAGCTGCAGGTACGAAGTAGTTCGTCGCTCCTGCGGCAGCACACATCGCTCCTTGTGACGCCGCAGGAACAAGGAACCTCTCCTTACCTGCCGCCGGCCCCAATGCGGAAGGAAGGAGGTGGGCGGGATGTTACGTCCCGCTCATCTCCGTCCCTCCGCTTCTGTTGGGCGGCCGCTCAGTGACGTCGCTGTGCCGCCGCACGGACCGCCCCCTTAGAAAGGAGGCGGTTCGCTGGTCACAGCAACGTCGCAGGGAAGGTAAGTATGTGTGACAGGTCCGGCCGATGCTGTGCGACACAGGCAGCGATTTGCCCGTGTCGCACAACCGATGGGGGCGGGAATGCACTCTAGTACCGATATCGCAGCGTGTAAAGCGGCCTATAGTCATGTCCCCAGCATTGTAATTGATTACACCACAGGTCCTTCACCACAACTTCTCTGCTCAGCTCCACCCATTACAGTCACATAATCAGAATTCAGCACAGGTCCTTCACCACCATTTCTCCAATGTAGAGCTCCAGAACTCAGCATTGGAGAAGTGGTGGTGAAGGGCCTGTGGTCAAGTCACAAAAATGTGATCGTAACGGGTGGAGCTCAGCAGAGACGTGATGTTGAAGGACTTGTTGGGGGCGTGACTAAGTTAAAAAAAGAATCCTACCTGAACTTGAGTGACAGTGACTGATCCAAGCAAAATCTCCACCCCTATGACTGAAACTTACGGTATTTACTGCATTCACCCAAGCATCTAAAGTCTTTTTTATGAGAAATATGGAAGTTCTTTTTTTTAAAAACCATGTTAGTGATGCACATTGCATCATTTAAAACCTATTGGGGGCGGTTTAATATAAAAAGCCAACATGACAGATTCCCTTCAAGTAGCTTCAGAATTGGAGAAGTAATTGGTATTTTGGAGTTATCCATGTTTTTGTTGTCCAATGAAAATTGTGTGTTTTTCAACTTTGTCATTTTTTGTATTTAGTATTTCTTTGAATTGAATCTTTTTATTTTTTTTTACTTATTTTTGCTTTTTCCCACAAAAAAGTGATATGTTTGTTCATTGACATCTATTGCAAAAAAAATAAAGGTACTATTGTAGTGTTCTTCTTTTCACACACTTATTACGTGTCATAAAAAATTATCTGGTGTATACCTGTCAAAAGTATATGACCAGAAGACACTTTACTGACGTTTTAAACTATGGGAATGTTGCAACTCGTGTTTGGATACTCTGTCAATATCAGATCGTTTGTGGTCCAACACCAGGCACCTCCACCATTCAGGTGCCGTCAGGTCCCGCAGCCACCGGAAAGGTATCATGGACGGAGCCGGAATAGCACAGCGCCATACACTGTGTAGTGGCCATCCTCAGGTACTGCAGCTCAGCTCCTATGGATGGGAATGGAAAATTCTCTGCAGTACCCAAAATGGCCACCACACAGTGTACGGAGCTGTGCTCTTCTGGATCCATACACTGTAAATTTTTTGCAGCCGTGGAATCTTTTTGGACCCCAATCGATTTGATATTGATGTCCTAACCTCAGAGAAAGCAAAAACCTCTCTGCTTTAATCCTGCCCAAAATAGTGCCAATGGTTATGTGTGGTGTGATATCACATCTTAACCTCATTCACTTCAATAGAGCTGAGCTGCAGTACCAGACATAGCCTGTAGACAGGTGTGGCGCTGTTTTTGGAAGAAAGTATTTTTTTTTATTTATAACTTATACAACCTCTTCAATGCTTATGTTAGCATTAAAATTCATCATGCTTAAAAGTCAAAACCCATTAATATATGTAGCACTGGGATCCCTGCAGGGATGTGTACTTACTTACCGCCCCAGCTGGGTTCCATTCTTCCCCACTGCCGTGTGGCCTCCCGCGTGCTCTCCTGCCTTCCTCCCCTCATGGGCCCTGTACATGCCACACAAGATTCCTGAGTGCACACACACACCGGTCCTCCTCTTAAAGGGCTGGTGCACCATTTTCCGGAAATGCCTCTCGGCCTATGGCTTAGAGGCACTGTGTATTTAAGGCACCCTCCCATTTGGGGAGATGCCTCTGCAATGCATTCAGTTAGTCAGTGTTTCAGTCTGCTAGCTAGTTGTCAGGTCCTGTTACCTCTGGGTCCATCACCTGTACCTGCCCTGCCATACTTGTCTAACCATGCCATGCCCACCTCTTTTGGCCATACCCGCCTCAGTCAACCCACCTGTACCCGTTTATACCTGAGTCCGTCGCTTGTCCTGGGGGTTAGCTGCCACAGTACCGGTCACTGCCCTGGGAGTGGTACCTGGCGTCCAACCTCGCGGTGGGTGCTTAGTTAAGCCCCTCCCACTAACTGGTAAGCCCAGGTTCTCCCCCCTACACCGGCTGCGAGCGTTCCAACTAGTGTTAAGCGGATCTGAACTTTAAAAATCCGGATCCACGCGGTTTCAGAGTCCGATCCGGGTCCGACCCAGTCGCGTGAATCCGGCTGCACGATCCGGGATTTTTTTTTTCTATTTCCTCTCTTCCTCTCTCCCTCTCACCTTCTCTCTCCCTCTCCCTCTCTCTCTCCCGCTCTCTCTCTCCCTCTCTCTCCCTCTCTCTCTCTCACCCTCTCTCTCCCTCTCCCTCTCTCTCTCCCTCTCTCACCCTCTCTCTCTCTCTCCCTCTCTCTCCCTCCCACTCTCTCTCTCTCTCTCTCTCCCTCTCTCTCCCTCTCTCTCCCTCCCACTGTCTCTCTCTCTCTCCCTCTCTCTCTCCCCTCTGTCTCTCTCTCTCCCTCTCTGTCTCTCTCTCTCGCTCGCTCCTCCCCATTCACATACATGGGTCCGGATTCCGGATCGGATCCGGACTTCTTTTCCGATCCGCGACGGATCCGCCGGATCCGGATTATTAGAGGTCCCCTCAACTCTAGTTACAACATGTCTGGCCAAATTGCCGATTTTGGTGCAAAATACACCCAGACAGCTATAAAACTCTGAAATGTGTGAACGGGGGTCAACGATGGACAACTTTATATTTCCTTTATTTGAGCTTGAACACAATAGATAAAAGTCAATATTTTATAACACTAAATATATTACTCTTGCACATATTAAATATTCAGAGCTACGAGCCAGATGTCACTGCAAAATACAAGTAGTTATTTTAGGAAGTTTGTTAATAATAAAAAAAAAAAAGAATACACCAAAAAAATAAATTTAGCCCGCGCAAAACTAGTGTCACCTGCCATCTGCTCTATTTACAAGCTCCCGGCACAGTTAACACATGTTCAGGCTGTATTAACCGTAAAGATCAACCATGTATCGATGCTGTGGTTTATATAGACTCCAAGCACCTGGACCCGCAGCCCTTATACCCCAGAGGAAGAGTCGTTTGATTATTGTGCAGAGAAGATACTATTTCAGTCCATGGATGCACTTGTGACCCAATAGTGGCGACTACCAACTCGATTTATCGTGGCAGAGAAGATCTGGTTCCAACTCAAACCCCAACAGCTGTCAACAGGGCTCAAAGAGGGCAACGAAATTTCTGGGAAATCCAGCGCAAAAACAAGGGCAAATGAAAGTATTGTTCCTAAGTACAATAGTAAAAAAATATGTAATAATAAATAAAAGGCACAATACAAAAAAACAAAATGATAAAGACAACAGATGAGAGGAGGATCCGAAATGCTGGATTGAATTACTTCTGTGAATCTGTGAATACTCGGCTATCTATGGCGGTCCCATAGCGAATGAATGAATGAATGAAGCAACAGTGCCCACCCTCAACCATTGCTCCATTCAATTAGGGGGCACTCAACTAGAAACGTCGATCCAATGCAAATATGGCATCAAACAGAGAAGTCTCACATGACTTCAGACACGGACATGTAGGTTTTCACATGATACCTTACAGCTAGCACATCACAATTAGGTATGATAGTCTGTATAAAAGCAGAGGCAGGGAATGCAGCAGCTTTTGAGTGCTGAATCTGGATATTGACAGGATAGCAGAGCTCAGCTATTGGCTCACGACGGTTTACACAAAACTCATCTACTGTCATGACGGCATCAGACGCTGTTCACATTGAAGATTCTGACTCTCTGCCCAATGGTTTCTCTGGTGTTTCTGATCTACACAGGCAGGCTTGGGCATTGACCAGCAGTGTGCTCAGTCATAGACAGGCTAGCAATAGTTAACCTCTGCTAACCTGCTTGTTAGCCTTCTTGGATCTGTCATGATCCAGGTCTGTATTGGCTGCTGTTGTTTAAGTATTTCACCCAACTCCTCCCTGCCTCACTCTGGTTTCCAGGACACTATATCCTGGTGCTGCATCTCTGGTTCAGTGCCAGTGATAGTTTATGCTCTGCAGCGTGTGTTACTGGCTCTGGTGAGTTACCTAATCTGTCCTGCCTCCCAGCTACCTTGTTCTGACTCGTATTAGCCTCATTCATCCGTCTGTTCTGGTCCCTGACTACCTGCTCCTGTCTACTGTGTACCCTTCCCTGTCTGTCTTATCCCGGTCCCGACCTGTTTGTCCTCCTCCCTTGTTTGTACTTGGACTTCCCGGCATCTGACTTGTATCTTCGTTCCTAACTTCAGCTCCATCTCTCCCCTCTGTTGCATACATGACTTCCCGCCCTCCTACCCTCGCTATCACCTGACCATGATTTGATTATCCCTGTGCTATTGGCGATACCTCCTGCTGATGACCTGGATTACTGACTACTCTACTGCTCTCTGGTGGTTTGCCAGCTAACTGCACTCTGAAGTTACACTATAGCTTCAACGTCTCCCTAAGTCCAGTGTGACAGGATCACATGTTGTAAGGAAGCCTATCCAATCTGCTCCTCCCATACTTAGGTTGAAAGAGATGTTTCATGTGTTGTTGTGGAGTTTCCCGTCCTCTTGTTATTTCCACCCTGTTCTTGTTTTCCTCCTAATCTCTTATTGTCTTATACCTCTGTGTGAGCATGCCATGTGACAGAATGTTGGCTTCCCCTGTTTGTCTATTTCTATGGGTTAAATCGCACTCCTGTCCCGGACCTCCCCTTTTGGAGGGGGTATAAGATCAGGGCAGATCAGGAGCAGGGTCAGGTAGGAGACTCAGACCTCTCTACCATTAAGGGTATCTCTGAGAATAGGGATAGCACAGGGCCCTCTAGTCTGCGGGTCAGCTTAGGGGTCTTGGTTTCCCGCTATCCCCATAGTCCCTCATTACAGACATAGAGATAGAGAGAAATAGTCATACAACACTGTAGAAACAGTACTGGTTGTGTGTGACAGCACAGCAATGAAGAGTATTAGTGTGTGAAAGAAAGAGAATAATACAGATTTAATGGGAATCTGTCAGCAGGATTTTAGCCCCAAACTATTTCTATGTGTATACAGCTCTTTCAAAGACAAGTCCACCAATATCTTTACATGCCAAATCCGTTCCTTGATTACTGAGAAATCAGCATTTGAATTAATAGGCAAATGTTGCTGAAGAGCTATAAAAGAGCCAAAGCCTCTGTCACTCCAGCTCTATTCCCTGTCCTGTGCCACCTCCTTCTGCTTAAATGATGGATCCTTTGCCCGAAATAATACAATATAGAGGCTGTACTTCAAGAATGAGGAGATGACAGTGGACGATGACTAGAGCTGGTGTGATATAGGCTTCAGATCTACAGCCTCATTTGCATAATAATTCAAACGCTGATTTCTTATCGGAGGAACAGACTGGCCATGTAAAGGTCTTTTAAAGAGCTACATGTGCCTATAAATAGTTTGGGGGTGAAATCCTGCTGACAGATATCCCTTAATTGATAGGGAGAGAGATAGGAGACTGTGTCTGTGAGGCAGGAGAGTCACTTTGTTTGTAAAGCAGGAGGGTTACTGTAACTGTGAGGCAGGAGAGTCACTGTTTTTGTGAGACAACAGAGTCACTGTGTCTGTGAGGTAGGAGAGTCACTGTGTCTGTGAGGCAGGAGAGTCACTGTGTCTGTGAGGTAGAAGAGTCACTGTGCCTGTGAGGCAGGAGAGTCACTGTGCCTGTGAGGCAGGAGAGTCACTGTGCCTGTGAGGCAGGAGAGTCACTGTGCCTGTGAGGCAGGAGAGTCACTGTGTCTGTGAGGCAGGAGAGTCACTGTGCCTGTGAGGCAGGAGAGTCACTGTGTCTGTGAGGCAGGAGAGTCACTGTGCCTGTGAGGCAGGAGAGACACTGTGCCTGTGAGACAACAGAGTCACTGTGTCTGTGAGGTAGAAGAGTCACTGTGTCTGTGAGGCAGGAGAGTCACTGTGCCTGTGAGGCAGGAGAGTCACTGTGCCTGTGAGGCAGGAGAGTCACTGTGTCTGTGAGGCAGGAGAGTCACTGTGTCTGTGAGGCAGGAGAGTCACTGTGTCTGTGAGGCAGGAGAGTCACTGTGTCTGTGAGGTAGAAGAGTCACTGTGCCTGTGAGGCAGGAGAGTCACTGTGCCTGTGAGGCAGGAGAGTCACTGTGTCTGTGAGGCAGGAGAGTCACTGTGCCTGTGAGGCAGGAGAGTCACTGTGTCTGTGAGGCAGGAGAGTCACTGTGCCTGTGAGGCAGGAGAGACACTGTGCCTGTGAGACAACAGAGTCACTGTGTCTGTGAGGTAGAAGAGTCACTGTGTCTGTGAGGCAGGAGAGTCACTGTGCCTGTGAGGCAGGAGAGTCACTGTGCCTGTGAGGCAGGAGAGTCACTGTGTCTGTGAGGCAGGAGAGTCACTGTGTCTGTGAGGCAGGAGAGTCACTGTGTCTGTGAGGCAGGAGAGTCACTGTGTCAGTGAGGCAGGAGAGTCACTGTGCCTGTGAGGCAGGAGAGTCACTGTGCCTGTGAGGCAGGAGAGTCACTGTGTCTGTGAGGCAGGAGAGTCACTGTGCCTGTGAGGCAGGAGAGTCACTGTGCCTGTGAGGCAGGAGAGTCACTGTGCCTGTGAGGCAGGAGAGTCACTGTGCCTGTGAGGCAGGAGAGTCACTGTGTCTGTGAGGCAGGAGAGTCACTGTGCCTGTGAGGCAGGAGAGTCACTGTGTCTGTGAGGCAGGAGAGTCACTGTGCCTATGAGGCAGGAGGGTCACTGTGTGTGTGAGGCAGGAGAGTCACTGTGCCTATGAGGCAGGAGGGTCACTGTGTCTGTGAGGCAGGAGAGTCACTGTGTCTGCGAGGCAGGAGGGTCACTGTGTCTGTGAGGCAGGAGAATCACTGTGTCTGTGAGGCAGGAGAGTCACTGTGTCTGTGAGGCAGGAGAGTCACTGTGCCTATGAGGCAGGAGGGTCACTGTGTGTGTGAGGCAGGAGAGTCACTGTGCCTATGAGGCAGGAGGGTCACTGTGTCTGTGAGGCAGGAGAGTCACTGTGTCTGTGAGGCAGGAGAGTCACTGTGTCTGTGAGGCAGGAGAGTCACTGTGTCTGTGAGGCAGAAGACTCACTGTGTCTGTGAGGCAGGAGAGTCACTGTGTCTGTGAGGCAGGAGAGTCACTGTGTCTGTGAGGCAGGAGAGTCACTGTGCCTATGAGGCAGGAGGGTCACTGTGTCTGTGAGGCAGGAGGGTCACTGTGTCTGTGAGGCAGGAGGGTCACTGTGTCTGTGAGGCAGGAGGGTCACTGTGTGTGTGAGGCAGGAGAGTCACTGTGTCTGTGAGGCCGGGTCAGGATGGGACACATAGCCAAAAGCTGTTGCTTGCTCAGAGTAGTTACAGGTACAGGTATCCTGCAATTCAATCACATTTACCCTTTCAGAGCAATTTGAGTTTTTTGATTCACTGCAAATTGAATTTTTGGGTAAAATTAGATGAAACTGCAAAATTAAAATTACAAAGGATTCTCTCATCAATACTCTTGGCCTCTATTCTCATAATTCCTGAAGTCCCGTCGCTGGGACCCTCAGCAGTCCTATCCTATACATAGATGAGGTCTTGTAGTTTTGGTACAAACCCTTAAAGTGAGTATTTTCAATTCTTCTTTGGAATGTTCTGGGGATAAAGACATTTTGAAACAATGACCGATCCGGTTATGTTCTACAAGACCTATTTCGTATCTGCTTCTGGATCAAAGGATTAAATGGACTGATCTTACTCTGCAAGATATGTTATCCACAGGAATAGTGTCACGGACTTGTTCCTCTGATGCAGATTTTGGTGACAGGTTCTGACTCTGAATCTCACTTTATCATGTGGGACTCTGTTTATTACATGGATTCCCTTTCCTTTGGGGAGGAGAAGGTTAATGTCAGTTTTTTCCTTCCAGCAGCTTCCGGTTGCAACCACGCCTAGGTCCTATAAATACCCTCAACTTCCACAAGAGGGTGCCGATTATTTTCATTCTTTTGCAATCTTGGCCTGGAGGAGGAAGGAGCTGGAGAAATCCTCTCTGTGACTTTCCTTGTTGGCTGCAGCATTGGTGCTTGCTGCAGCATTTCTAGGTTTGCTGGTTGTATGGTATGATTGTGACCCCAGTAGTCAGTTGTCTTTCCCCCCATTTTATGTTGTTTCCCATTGTGGACTTTTAGTGGCTCCTTTGTGTGTGATTGCCGTGTGTACGAGTTGTGATTTCCCATGTTTTGTCCTTTTTTTTTTTTTGCCCTTGGGGTGTTTACTTCTGTTCTTGCCCCTCCTCCCCGGGTGGGGGGTTGTGGAGGGGAGTTCTTGTCATCAGGGACAAGGACAGAAGATATGGCCTAGGTAGGAGGCCTGGATATCCCTACCTTTAAGGGTACCTCCGAGTCTTAGGGGTACTTTACACGTTGCAACATCGCTAGCATTGGCTAGCGATGCCGAGAGTGATAGTACCCACCCCCGTCGCACATGCAATATGTGGTGATTGCTGCCGTAGCGAACATCATCGCTACGGCAGCGTCACATGCACATACCTGCTCGACGACGTTGCTGTGACTGCCGAACTATCCCTCCTTCACGGGGGAGGTGCGTTCAGCGACGTCACCGCGACGTCACTAATCGGCCGGTCAATAGAAGCGGAGGGGCGGAGATGAGCGGGACATAACACCCTGCCCACCTTCTCCCTTCCGCATTGCCGTCGGGACGCAGGTAAGGAGATGTTTATCGCTCCTGCGGGTTTACACACAGCGATGTGTGGAGCTGCAGGAACAACAAACAACATCGTACCTGCGGTCGACCCGACATTATGAAAATGAACGACGCTACACAGATCACCGATTTTCAACGCTTTTGCGATCGTTTATCGGCGCATCTAGGATTTACACGTTGCGATGTCGTTACCGGCGCCAGATGTGTGTCACTAACGACGTGACCCCGACGATATTTCGGAAGCGATGTTGAACGTGTAAAGCCCCCCTTAGGGTGAGGGCAGGGGTCCCAGCCTTAGGGCCAGAATAGGCTTCCTTGGGTTCGCTTGGCATTTCGCGACAACTTGTTAATCATGGGGGGGTAACCTTTCGTACCCCCATTGATCTCGACAATGGGGTTAGAATGACACGTGCATTACTGATCCATGGGGTTGCTGGAGATGGTTCTGCAGTGGTCCCAGTTGTCACCTATCTTGTCGATGGAGGAGTAAAGTGCCAGATTGGGACAATCCTTTTACGTCTCCAGTTCACGCATGTTGGCTTCATAAAGTTTTGGAAAAGAAGATCCTTTATTAATTTTTTTGATTCCTGACGGTTCATAACAGGTCAAACAGTTGACCCTCTGCTGGGAAAGTTTAGCGCTTGGAAACTCCCCCTTTTTCGAATATGTGGAAGTCACATACTTTTAGGAACTTATTATAATCGGGGCTATTAAAAGCCGGTTGACAGGCTGCATACTGTACAGTCAATATAGGAGTTATTTCTGTTTGTTATGTAGGAACTAGATGGGAAAACTGTCATGTTCTTGGCACCGGGCATGAGAGTTCCTCGCGATACACAAAACTTTATCATTACTTAAATATTTATACTCCTCGACATCGGGAAAGAAGATGGTGAAGCTCCGAAAGGAGAACCCGCTGCCAGCCTCGATGCCCCTTTGCCCGACTTTGGCTTTTGACGATGAATGTTTGCCGGTTCGTAGTTTGGGGAGATAACCTTGGTCCAACCCTCCTAATTTAGTAACTGGAGGGAGGGGGGGAGACATGGTGGGAAATAATCGCATTTCTTTCTGGTTCTAAAATTATTCCTCCAGCGCTCGGCTTCTTTTTTTCCCATGGTAAATCACATTCTAATTACAAATAATACAATATTAGTCCTTTTGCAGCTCAACATATGACACTCGGTGGGGATATCTACGACTTTGTTTAACCCCATATTGACACAATTTATGTTCTAACAAGAAATAGCTTAGAGGGGGTCTGCCACCCCCAAATCCAAATTAAACCACCCATACAGAAATATAGGGGACCTAGCCCCTATACAAATTATATCTGTAGTATAGACTTCACTTCTTTAGTTTTACATGAAAATAAGTTTTATTCGATATGTTCCACATCCTCTATTTCAGGGGTGGGCTATTAATTTTCCCGAGGGGCCACATGAGAAACTATGACTGGTGATGAGGCCAAACCAGTAGGCTGAAATTAATAATGTTCAATATTAATATTAACATATGAATTATTAATATTATTTTATATAAATATTAATTGTATCACTTAATATTGAGCAGATATGCTGACATCCCCCTATTTACAGTATGAGCTTCCACATAGATCCTCTATATACAGTATGAGCCCCCACATACCTTCTCTATATACAGTAAGAGCCCCCATGTAGCCTCTCTATATACATTATGAGCCCCCACATAACCTCTCTATATACAGTATGAGCCCTCACATAACCTCTCAATATACAGTATGAACCCACACATAACCTCTTTATATACAGTATGAGCCCCCACATAACCTCTCTATATAAAGTATAAACCCACAGTCTCTCTATATACAGTATGAGCCCCCATGTAGCCTCTCTATATACATTATGAGCCCCCACATAACCTCTCTATATACAGTATGAGCCCTCACATAACCTCTCTATATACAGTATGAACCCACACATAGACTCTTTATATACAGTATGAGCCCCCACATAACCTCTCTATATAAAGTATAAACCCACAGTCTCTCTATATACAGTATGAGTCCCCACGTAGCCTCTCTATATACATTATGAGCCCCCACATAACCTCTCTATATACAGTATGAGCCCACACATAACCTCTCTATATACAGTATGAGTCCCCACATAACCTCTCTATATAAAGTATAAACCCACAGTCTCTCTATATACAGTATGAGTCCCCACATAGCCTCTCTATATATAGTATGAGTCCCCACGTAGCCTCTCTATATACAGTATGAGCCCTCACATAACCTCTCTATATACAGTATGAGCCCACACATAGCCTCTCTATATACAGTATGAGTCCCCACATAACCTCTCTATATAAAGTATAAACCCACAGTCTCTCTATATACAGTATGAGTCCCCACGTAGCCTCTCTATATACAGTATGAGCCCACACATAGTCTCTCAATATATAGTATGAGTCGCAACGTAGCCTCTCTATATACAGTATGAGCCGTCACATAACCTCTCTATATACAGTATGAGCCCACACATAGCCTCTCTATATACAGTATGAGTCCCCACATAGCTCCCTACATACAGGATGAGCCCTTAAATAGCCCCCTATATACAGTATGAGCCTTCACATAACCTCTCTATATACAGTATGAGCCCCCACACATAGCCTCTCTATATACAGTATGAGTCCCCACATAACCTCTCTATATACAGTATAAACCCACACGGTCTCTCTATATACATTATGAGCCCCCACATAACCTCTTTATATACAGTATGAGCCCTCACATAACCTCTCTATATACAGTATAAACCCACACGGTCTCTCTATATACAGTATGAGCCCCCACATAACCTCTCTATATACAGTATAAACCCACACGGTCTCTCTATATACAGTATGAGCCCCCACATAGCCTTTCTATATACAGTAGGAGCCCTTACATAGCCTTTCTATATACATAGAAAAAAGAAAAGTATATCCAGCTCACCTATTCCAAAGAGATCACATCAACCAGACTGTGCCCGGACATGGATAAGTCGGCCAAACTTGCATAAGAAAAGATGGGGAATCCAGCATTCAAGTCCAAGAAAAAAAATAAGAAAAGAAATCCAAAATATACCGTATTATAACTCAATTAAAAAGTCCATCATGTAAAACAAGTAGCCATAGTATGGATAGAGGACACGTTTCAAACGTCACGGCTATACTATGACTCCAAAACACGTCCTCTTTCCATACTATGGCTATTTGTTTTGCATGATGGACTTTTTAATTGAGCTTTAATAAATTTTGGATTTTTTGAAAACATTTTTTCCTTGACTTGAATGCTGGATTCCCCCCATCTTTCCGTTCTATATACAGTATGAGCCACTACAAGCAACCTATATACAGTATGTGACATCACATAGCTCCCTACATATATGATGAGCCCTCAAACAACCCCTATATTCAATATGAACCCCGACATAGCTCCCCTATATAAAGTATGATTACCACAAAGCTTTTCTATACACATCGTGAGCCTCCTACATACACGCAAACGTCCCATACCTTTAGCCACACCAGGGGTGCACCGAGGACCCTGAGGTGAAATCTTAAACATCACCTAATATCACAACCATAGCCCTAATCTAAGGCAAAAAATGTAACTAAGCTAATGCACCAAGCCTAACCCTATCTTAATATGTTAACCACGATCTTGACTTAAGTCATCGACTTTAATTTAATGGTAATGTTTTTTTTTTCTTTTTTTATATCTACAGGACCATATCCATTATCTAGTTCCAATTGATGAACATATCTGAAAGCCATGTTTTGAATTTCATTTGCTACCTCTGCTACTGACTGTGGCCTACTGATCACCACATATTCGGAAGCTCCTTTGCTACTGACTGTGGCCTACTGCTCTCCTCGTATTTGGAAGCTCCTCTGCTACTGACTATGGCCTACTGCTTACCACAAATTTAGAAGCTCCTCTGCTACTGACTGTGGCCTACTGCTCTCCTCGTATTTGGAAGCTCCTCTGCTACTGACTGTGGCCTACTGATCACCACATATTTGGAAGCTCCTTTGCTACTGACTGTGGCCTACTGCTCTCCTCGTATTTGGAAGCTCCTCTGCTACTGACTGTGGCCTACTGCTTACCACATATTTAGAAGCTCCTCTGCTACTGACTGTGGCCTACTGCTCTCTTCGTATTTGGAAGCTCCTCTGCTACTGACTGTGGCCTACTGCTCACCACATGTTTGGAAGGTCCTCTGCTACTAACTGAGGTGTACTGTTCACTGCGTGTCTAGAAGCTCCCCTGCTACTGACTATGGCCGACTGATCACCACATATTTGGAAGCTCCTCTACTGCAGACTGTAGCTTACTGCTCACTACGTATTTGGAAGCTCCTCTGGTACTGACTGAGGTGTACTGATCACCATGTGTTTAGAAGCTTCTTTGCTATTGACTGTGGCCTACTCATCATCACGTTTGTAGAATCTCCTCTGCTACTAACTGTGGCCTACTGATCACCACGATTTTAGAAGCTCCTCTGCTACTGACTGAGGTGTACTACTCACCAGATGTTTAGAAGCTTTTCTGCTACTGACTGTGGCCTACTCATCATCACGCGTGTAGAAGCTCCTCTGGTGCTGCTCATCATATGTTTGGAAGTTCTTGTGTTATTGACTAAGGTGTACTGCACCCCAAGTGTTTAGAAGCTCATCTGCTGCTGACTGAGGTGTACTGCTCACCAAGTGTTTAGAAGGTCCTCTGCTACTGACTGAGGTGTACTCATCATCAAGTGTTTGGAAGCTCCTCTGCTACTGACTGAGGTGTACTCATCATCAAGTGTTTGGAAGCTTCTCTGCTACTGACTAAGATGTACTACTCGTCACTATTGGAAGCTCTTCTGATACTGACTGAGGTGTACTGCTCACCAAGTGTTTAGAAGCTGCTCTACTACTCTGAGGTGTACTGCTCACCAAATGTTTAGAAGCTCTTCTGCCACAAACAGAGGCCTTCTTCAACTTACCAAGTTACCACAGTCCTAAACCATCTTGGAGGAGCTACCTTTTTTGGGATAAGCAGACAATGACTATGACTTGGCCAATGTTATGGATATTATACACCACTATCATGTATCAAATGGAACATTTATACACTTGGGAACCCTACTCTTCATCATATGGTCTTCAAAAGGACTTCTTGCCGGAAATGGAATATTTCATCATCATGTAAGTACTTCACATATGTGTACAAATATTGTGAGATTATGAGTTTATCTGTTCATTGGTATATATATATATATATATATATACAGTCTATAGATGATGCCTGTGACTAAGAAAGACTCATTCACTTTTTATGACAAAAATAAACAAAAATCATGCTTTTTACCCACCCAAACAAAAACCCTTCAGTTTGTGTTTTCCGCATGGCTTCTTTAGAATATACTAGTTGTTTCAAGTGGCTATTAAGAATAATTTGTCATGTATGTTTATGAGGATTAACATTATTTCTGGCAATTATTGTATTTTGCACTTTCCACCAATTTTACCCTCTTCCAGCTTTATCTCTAATTTTCAGTCGTCTCTGAGCTACAGGGGAGACCCATATAATGTCTCCTATACACAGGACACAGACATCAGGGTTTTTTGCTTTCCATTTTCAGAAGCAGGGGATACATGAGAGTCCTTATACAACAATACTGAGCATAGTAACTGTGAATCCAGCACTGGGGTGAGATAAAACACTTACTAGGAAGCAAAAGCACCTCTCTCTGCTTCTTCAATCTACTTTCTTAATAGACTTCAGGAGGCTTCTGTAATCTGATCGCTGTGCTAGTATTTATAGCAGTTTTTAAGAGTGAATGATGAGTTTCAGAGGTGGTGCAGAGAAAAAGATGTGGAGAAAAAAATATATATTATATTTTTTTGATAAGGTATGTGAGGACCTGGCCATGAACTAAAGACTATTAGACTTGTTCCACCTGGAGCACTGGTTACAGCAATCTTGTTGTTGTGGGTTTTTTTTTATTAGAGATGTGCTTGCTTGTCAGTTTAAGATCACTTGTCTGTACACAATTGGAAGGGGGAAGGGGTTGTAACAGTGTGTCATCCTAGATGGCCTTCTTGGACTCTAATGTAATTAGGCCTTCAGTAGGATTCATTGTCCTGCGTCTTGTTGGGGAGTTGCACATCTGTTGTTCCCCTCTGCAGGGAGCCTCCCTCATATACTCTCCTGCAGACTGGCTGGAGACTGCCCTCCTTCATACTTGGAGTTACATGAAACAAATGTTTAAGGGGTTGGGATGTGATCACCTCTCCTCATCCAGTCGACTGATGCCAAAAAGAGGTACAAAAGCGAGGAGACATGTTTGGTCAGGGAGTTGGTGCTGTGACGTGGAGGGGTGAGGATCTGTTGCTGTGGCCAGGTTCTGGTGCCTATGAATGGACTATAGATATTAAAGCTGGAAATACATGCTATGGTCTGGAAATCCGTTTTATGTATTTGAGGAACTATCCTCAGGACTGTTGTTGATATCCATCATCTGGATTTGAGGAACTATCCTCAAGACTATTGTTGATATCTTTCGTCTGGATTTGAGGAACTATCCTCAGGACCATTGTTGATATCCGTCATCTGGATTTGAGGAACTATCCTCAGGACCATTATTGATATCCGTCATCTGGATTTGAGGAACTATCCTCAGGACTATTGTTGATATCCGTCATTTGAATTTGAGGAACTATCTTAAGGAGTATTGTTGATATCCGTCCTACTAGCTACCGTTCTATTACTAAATGACCTACTAACTGCCAAAGCAAAGCGACACTACTGTCCTCCTCCACCTGGACCTGTCCTCTTCTTTTGACACAGTGGACCATTTCCTCCTATTACAGATTCTCTCATCTCTGGGCCTCACGGACTTGGCCCTTTCTTGGATCTCTTCATACCTAACAGACCGTACATTCAGCGTCTTCCACTCTCACACCAGTATTTCATCTCACCCTCTAGCCGTTGGTGTCCCTCAAGGTTCTGTTCTTGGACCCCTCCTCTTTTCCATTGACACCTTAGGCCTAGTCCATCTCATACAGTCCCACGGCTTTCAGCATCACCTTTACGCTGATGATACGCAGTTCTACATCTCAGGACCTGACATCTCCTCCCTACTAACCAATATCCCACAATGTCTGTCTGCTATTTCATCTTTCTCTTCTGCGCGATTCCTAAAGCTTAACATTGACAAATCTGATTTCATTATCTTTCCCCTCCTCTTTCATCAACCCCTCCAACAAGCCTATGCATCAAAGTTGATGGCTGCTCACTCTTCCCAGTGTTGCAATCTCGTTGCCTCGGAGTAACACTCGACTCTGCTCTCTCCTTCAAGCCACACATCCAAGCTCTCTTCACCTCCTCAAACATATCTCCCGGATTTGTGCATTCCTTAACCAAGAATCAGCAAAAACACTAGTGCATGCCCTCATCATCTCCCGCCTCGACTACTGCAACCTCCTGCTCTGTGGCCTCCCTTCCAACACTCTTGCACTCATTCCAGTCCAATCCAGTCTATCCCAAACTCTACGGCCCGATTAATCCACCTCTCCCCTCGCTATTCCCCAACCTCTTATCTCTGCCAATCCCTTCACTGGCTTCTCATTGCCCAAAGACTTCAGTTCAAAACACTAACCATGACACAAAGCCATTCACAACCTGGCTCCTCCATACATCTGTGACCTGGCCTCTCGGTACCTACCTGCACGCAACCTCAGATCCTCACAAGATCTCCTTCTCTTCTCTCCTCTTCCCACAACTGTATACAAGATTTCTCCCGTGCCTCCCCCATACTCTGGAATGCTCTACCCCAGCATATCAAACTCTCATTTACCGTGGAAACCTTCAAAAGGAACCTGAAGACCCACCTCTTCCGACAAGCCTACAACCTACAATTACTCTCAGACCAGGGACTGCAGATAGCGCTGTTATACTACTGTAGTGCCACGTGGTGTCCATAGGTTCCCATAGGTGTACATAAAGTAGACGGCTAGACACAGGCCTTCATTGACCGATTACATCTTATCATGTACTATCCAGACCATACACTTTATGAGGTTATATTTGGGTGAACATTGTTCCCCACGTGGCATTTTTCCAACTATGTGCTGACAGATATTGATAGATATTTGCAGAGAGTCGCATTACAAACCTGGAATAACCTTGAAAGGGTATTCATCCCTAACGTGTTCTCCCTTAAGTCAGGAAATTCTTGCAAATATTTATTTTACAGGATGACTATCCCCATCACCTTCCTCTTACTTTGCCACATCTGCATGTAATAGAAGGATATTACTGGTCACAGTGGAGCACTCTGATTGTATCCGTGAAGTTTTCCAAGGAAGCAGCTTCATGATAAACTGTTTGGGAAAAAAGAATCAATCTTTCCCCGGAGAGTTACTAAATAATTCAATGTCAGTTTATTCTCTTTTCTAGTATGTATTAAAGAATGCCCGATGACATATGCTGGAGGTAGCCCATTTCTGGGTGGGACTAACATACAAAAGAATTCGGATTGTTAATTCTCTAGGAACCAGCGGCTCATTAATATTAATCTTGAGCAACTGTTTCCGGAACATATCTGATTCTTTTGTGCTCACATATCGCTCTTGGGTAAATAGCTTACATACATGCATGGCAGTTAAAGCTCTTTAATTGTGGAATAGACCAAAAATAGGTGAGTGGAGGATGGGATAAGGTGCTTGGGGCAAAATATTTATGTGTTTCATGTGTCTAGGGTGAAAAATGGAAATATTGGGGGGTTTTTGGAGTCTCTGTTTGTGGCATAACTAAGTTAGTTTTATTCAGATGCCAATGCAAGGTATGATTGGCCTCAGAGGACATAGGACAATCTCAGTCAAGATTACTAGGAGTCCTCACCTACTCTCTGTAAGCAATGTACCAACTCCTCACACCTACTCTCTACAAACAAGGTATCAACACCTCACACCTACTCTCTACAAGCAAGATACTAACTCCCCACACCTACTCTCTGCAAGCAAGGTATAAGCTCCCCACACCTACTCTCTGAAAGAAAGTTATCAACTTCCCACACCTACTTTCTGAAAGCAAGGTATCAACACCTCACACCTACTCTCTGCAAGCAAGGTACCAACTCCCCACACCTACTTTCTACAAGTAAGGTACCAACTCCTTACACCTACTCTCTGCAAGCAAGATACTAACTCCCCACACCTGCTCTCTGCCAGCAAGGTATCAACACCTCACACCTACTCTCTGCAAGCAAGGTATCAACTCCCCACACCTACTCTCTGCAAGCAAGGTATCAGCTCCCCATACCTACTCTCTGCAAGGTACCAACTCCTCACACCTACTCTCTGCAAGCAAGGTACCAACTCCTCACACCTACTATCTGCAAGCAAGGTACCAACTCCCCACACCTACTTTCTGCAAGCAAGGTACCAACTCCCCACACCTACTTTCTGCAAGCAAGGTACCAACTCCTCACACCTACTCTCTGCAAGCAAGATACTAACTCCCCACACTTACTCTCGGCAAGCAAGGTACCAACTCCTTACACCTACTCTTTGCAAGCAAGGTACCAACTCCCCACAGCAAGGTACCGTACTTGCAGAAAGTAGGCGTTGGAGTTGGTACCTTGCTTGCAGAGAGTAGGTGTAAAGAGTTGAAAACTTGCTTGCAGAGAGTAGGTGTGGGAGTTGGTACCTTGCTTGCAGAGAGTAGGTGTAAAGAGTTGAAAACTTGCTTGCAGAGAGTAGGTGTGAGAGTTGGTATCTTGCTTGCAGAGAGTAGGTGTGGGAGTTTGTACCTTGCTTGCAGAAAGTAGGTGTAAAGAGTTGAAAACTTGCTTGCAGAGAGTAGGTGTGGGAGTTGGTATCTTGCTTGCAGAGAGTAGGTGCGAACTTGTTCTAGTAATCTGGACTGAGATTGAAAATAACCTCGGCTGTAGCATGGATGTTAGAAGTAAAAGAGAGGATGATAAACCCATGGCTGGTGCTGGGCCACATGAAGTAATTGCAAAATCCGGACAAACTTGAGGTAACTGTGGACCATACTACTTAATCCCCAAGCACCTGGATTCTACCTGATCTGGACTAAGGCCAAAGGTGATGATGTCTGAGGAGTTTGTCGGGTTACCAAAGAAACCTGGTATGGACAACTTCAGAGGGAGATGGCCATGAAAGAAGGGAGCAAAGCCCAGCGCTGGTGGCCAAGACAGTTAGATCCCTACCATTGCCCAGTGACCAGACGTTGCATATGTCATTATTTATTGATCATATTTTTTATATTTGCAAAAACATATTTTTGGTCATCAGAGCATTCCCTCATGTAAACAGGGATGCGCTCCCAAGAACGTGAACGGAAACAAAAGATCGAATGAGCGATTATGACGACTTGACGAGTGAAACATTCGAGCACCAATTGACTTCTTCCAACCCTACATAATTTACAATGACGATATACCCAATCTTCATTTTTGTATATAAATGTTCCCAAATTTCAGTCAACATATATGTAAAAATCTCACGATGCTGTCTTGGAAGTGGCGGCTTTAACCGCTTTGGAATATTCCCTTTGTAAATACGACAAACCACTATATTTCTCTTAATCGCTAAGAAAACATTTTCTGGCGGGGGATTTGCTTGTCATACCCAGCTTAAATAAAGAGTTATATGATCACCTATAGCATATATAAGGAGCTTCCAACACGCCTTTCATCAACATGGGGCTGAAACCCTTCTTCCTCTACACCAGTGTGGTCTGTATAATGCACACAAGGAATTGGCTTGAATTAGCCAGGAATGCAAAGGTTAGACAGAGGGCACAAATTGAAGTTTTGTCAAAATGTTGTAGTAAATGATGCCTCCGGGAGATCTTCTTAAGGAACAAATGTGATCTGGGAAGGCTTTTTAGCTCAAATTCACATTTTTTTTCATATTTTTAAAAACATTTTTGTATTTTTTCCATTTTATTTTTATTTATAATTCCATTCAATTTAATTTTTCCTCCTTTTTTATTTTTTCCTTTTTTTCATAGATTTTTGTTCATTTGAATTAGTTTTATGTGCAAAAATTAATTTTGGTCTCAATCAGCTTGTCAGACTTAGTGATAAACCCATCCATATTCCATATGTAAAGCATCATAGAATAAATGATGGTAGAATAATAAAATAATAATAATAATAATAATAATACATAAAATGAATAATAAAATTAATACTACAACTAATATCAATAATAATAAAATGAATTCTGCTAAATTATTATTATTAATAATAATAATAATAATTAATTTCTTAAAGGATACAGTTATTTTTAAAAAAAAGTATGACCAAAAATGCTTTTGTTTTCCTATTTCTGAGTGTGTGTGTGTATATATATATATATATATATATATATATATATATATATATATAGAGAGAGAGAGAGAGAGAGAGAGAGAGAGAGAGAGATACTGTGTATATATATATATATATATATATATATATATATATATATATATATATACACATACAGTATATAATTATAATATGTCTTGCTTTTTTCTTTCTTTTAATATGATTTCTGAACTTTTCCTGAGTTAAAACATTAGCAATGTTGTTTCTAAATGATTATGAACTTGTTTTCTTTGCATTATTTGAGGTCTGGAAGCAATGCATTGTTTTGTTATTTTGACCATTTCTCATTTTCAGAAAATAAATACAAAATGTATTGTTTGGAAATTTTTCAAAAGTTTTTTCAAAGGGAGAGGATCATGCCTTCCTTCAGTATGTAACTGTACATGGTGGCATTGATTAGTTCCTTAAATGACCTTTAGCCCCCACATGCAGCAGCACTCATGCAGCCCCAAACCATGACACCCCACCACCATGCCTGACTGTAGGCAGGTCACACTTGTCTTTGTCCTCCTCACCTGGTTGCTGCCATACACGCTTGACTCCATCTGATCCAAATAACTGTATCTTGGTTTCATCAGACGTTAGGACGGTTCCAGTAATCCATGTGCTTAGTCTGATAGTCTTCAGCAAATTGTTTGCAGCTTTCTTGTGCATCATCTTTAGACGAGGCTTCCTTCTGGGGTAACAGCCATGCAAACCAATGTGATACAGTGTGGGGCATATGGTCTGAGCACTGACAGGCTGATCCCCTACCCCTGTAAACCCAGTAATGCTGGCAGCCCTTATACCTCTATTCTTCAAAGACAACCTCTGGATTTGACGCTGAGCACATGCACTCAGGTGCTTTGGTCATGCATAGTGAGGCCTGATCTGAGTGGAACCTGCCTTGTTAAACTGCTGTATGGTCTTGGCTACCGTGCTGCAGCTCACTATCAGGGTGTTGACAATCTTTTTACAGCCTCGGCCATCTTTTTTTCAGATCCTCAGAGAATTCTGTGCCATGAGGAGCCGTGTTGAACTTCCAGTGACCAGTATGAGAGAGTGTGTGAGAGAGAACACCAAATGTAACACCCCTGCTCCCCATTCACACTTGAGACCTGGTAACACTAATGAGTCACATGACACCAGGGAGGAAAAATGGCAAATTGGGCACAATTTGGCCATTTTCGCTTATGGGTGTACTCACTTTTGTTGCCAGCGGTTAATGACTGTGCTTTGAGTAAAGTCTACTTTACACACTGCGATATCGGTCCCGATATCGCTAGTGTGGGTACCCGCCCCCATCTGTTGCGCGACACGGGCAAATCGCTGCCCGTGCCGCACAACATCGCCCAGACCCGTCACACATACTTACCTGCCCGGCGACGTCGCTGTGACCGGCGAACCGCCTCCTTTCTAAGGGGGCGGTCCGTGCGGCGTCACAGCGACGTCACTGAGCTGCTGCCCAATAGCAGCGGAGGGGCGGAGATGAGCGGGACGTAACATCCTGCCCACCTCTTTCCTTCTGCATAGCGGCCGGGAGGCAGGTAAGGAGAGCTTCCTCGTTCCTGCGGTGTCACACGGAGCGATGTGCGCTGCCGCAGGAGCGACGAACTACATCGTTACTGCTGCAGTAACGATAATCGAGAATGGACCCCCATGTCACCGATGAGCGATTTTGCACGTTTTTGCATCGATGCAAAATCGCTCATCGGTGTCACACGCAACGGTATCGCTAATGCGGCCGGATGTGCGTCACCAATTCCGTGACCCCAACGACTCCGCATTAGCGATGTCGCAGCGTGTAAAGCCCACTTTATTTAGAGGACACCAAATTTACCCTGTTATACAAGCTGCACACTGACACTGTACATTGTATCACAGGGTCAGATCTTCAGTGTTGTCCCTCTATTGGTGGCTGAAACATCCATGAGGGGTTTGCTTAAAGAACCTGATTTGGCCGGTGGCTAAGCTGGATGGACACAAAGAGCATCTTTTACTTATGCAGCTATGAATTCTGAAGAACCACCTACATTTATGAAGACCATAAATATATGAACACTCCAGGAAATCTCTGGACATTACTGGAAATCACGTCTGTGTATTTCTTCTATTCTCCCTGACTAAGGGATTCCCATAAACTTCTAAGGTGGAATGAAGGCCATTTTAACAGTCTACGTTGACTTCTCGATAGAGAGGGAAGGTGTTCATAGGGCCTCCAAGTAAGGATGCTACAATGAATAAAAAACTCTTGAAAATTAAAAATTACACCAATTTTTGAAGGGGCCAGGAATGGGCTTACCAGTAGTATTAGTGCCATGTAGTGTTACTTTGCTACTATTGAAACTAAGCATAGGAATTACTTAAAGGGGTTGTTCACTACATTGATATTGATTTCTTAGCCTTAAACGGGCTTTACACACTGCGATATCGGTCCCGATATCGCTAGTGTGGGTACCCGCCCCCATCTGTTGCGCGACACGGGCAAATCGCTGCCCGTCCCGCACAACATCGCCCAGACCCGTCACACTACTTACCTGCCCGGCGACGTCGCTGTGACCGGTGAACCGCCTCCTGTCTAAGGGGGCGGTCCGTGCGGCGTCACAGCGACGTCACTGAGCGGCCGCCCAATAGAAGCGGAGGGGCGGAGATGAGCGGGACGTAACATCTCGCCCACCTCCTTCCTTCCGCATTGTGGCCGGGAGGCAGGTAAGGAGAGCTTCCTCGTTCCTGCGGTGTCACACGGAGCGATGTGTGCTGCCGCAGGAACGAGGAACAACCTCGTTACTGCTGCAGTAACGATATTTGAGAATGGACCTCCATATCACCGATGAGCGATTTTGCACGTTTTTGCAACGATGCAAAATCGCTCATCGGTGTCACACGCAACGGCATCGCTAATGCGGCCGGATGTGCGTCACAAATTCCGTGACCCCAACGAGTTCGCATTAGCGATGTCGTAGTGTGTAAAGCCCCCTTTAGAATAGGTCATGAACATCAGATCATTATGTCACGGAGACTATTGGATAGCGGGGAACTGGGGCTCCTAAGCTGTCCCTCAAGCTGGGGGGGGCCCTATGTTATCCTTAATCTCAGGGATACTCCTGATGGCGGAGATGCCTTAAGGCCACTTTACACAGAGCGACATCACCAGCGAAGTTGCTGTCGATCGCACCCGCCACCGTCGTTTGTGCATCATGGGCAAATCGCTGCCCGTGGCGCACAATATCGTTAGTCCTCGTCACACATACTTACCTGCCTAGCGACGTCGCTGTGGCCGGCGAACTGCCTCTTTTGTAAGGGGGCGATTCATGCGGCATCACAGCAACGTCACACGGCAGGCAGCAAATAGAACTGGAGAGCAGCCGAAGGAAAGTCACGCCCACCTCATTGCCGGAGGACGCAGGTACGGTGTTGTTCGTCATTCCTGGGGTGTCACACATAGCGATGTGTGCTGCCTCAAGAACGACGAACAACCTGCGTCCTGAATCAGCAACGATATTTGGGATTTGAATGACGTATCAACAATTAGGTGAGTATTTTTGATCGTTAGCGGTCGTTCGTACGTTCCATATGCAACGACGTCGCTAACGAGGCCGGATGTGCGTCACGAATTCCGTGACCCCAACGACATCTCGTTAGCGATGTCGTTGCGTGTAAAGCCCCCTTTAGTCTCCTTCCTGGTGCTGCTCCCGACCAGTCCTGATCTGATTTCCCCTCCCCCCAGGGAGGGACAGGACAGGTGTGTGATGAAACCCAGATAAAGACAGAGAAGGGAAAACCAATACTCTGTCAAAAAGCATGAACACACAAAGGTAAAGACAATAAGAGGTTAAGGAGGAAAATGAAGAGCAGGAAGAAAGCTACAAAACAACATGGGTAAACTCCACAATTTCACCAAACTATGAGCACAACTTCCACCAAACAGTCTGTGACACCACAACTCACAGACCAACATAGAAGAAACCATAGCTGGCATGGGTGGAAGGATTCAACCAGCATAAATAGGAAGGGAGCAGATGTGATAGGTCTCCCCACAACATGTGACCAAAGGAGCAAGTAGACCAGCAGAGATTAACTCTGGCTTGCCTGTCTATGAATCACCACACAAGTTGACGCCCAAGTCTGTCAGTATTGATCCAAGACACCAGAGAAACTATTGGGTGGGGTGTCAGAATCTGCAATCTGAACAGAACCCAACGCCACCATGACAGTCGGCGAAGTTTGTGCACAACTCCGTGTGACACGTTAGGGGTCTAATGCCAAAACCTTTTTTGGCGATGCACAGATTTATGTATGGAGCATTGCCATTCCTAGATACTACAGCTTAGCTCCAATTCACTTCAATAAGAGCTGAGCTGCAGTACCTGGCTGTGGCCACAAAACGGTGAATGGCGCTATACTGTTCTTTCACCATACACTTTTTACATTTGGCCACTACAACTGATGATATCTGATTGGTGTAGGGTCCGAAAATAGGACCCCCCCCCCCAGAAATTCATGACTTATCCTAAGGCTACGTCCTTAATTTCCAAGTAGCAGACCACCCCTTCTACTTCAGATAGAAAAGGGCCCTCTGATGCAGAATTTTTCTCCATTTTGGCGTGTGGAGAAGGGTCCGAGTGGTGGACCCCCTTTATAAATTTTATGGTTTAATTGGGCATAGCGCTGGTAGTTGTTATCCTAACGAGGAAACCCCTTAAAATATAAATTTGGCAAGTTAGGTTGCTTATGTCCAAGTGTGACGTGGTAATCCACAAATCTGAAAATGTACCCACAAATTGTTTTTCTCCAAATTTTTCACATCACAATGCAAAAAGAATCGCTGGACCAAACTGTATATGGGCAATTGAAATAGAAGAAACTGTCACATTGCAAGTTTGCAACCATCATTTTGCAACATGTCATGAGTGATCATCTTTCTTACCTCTTCCTTCCCTGTTCTGGATTTCACAATCGCTTTACATCTACTTGCCTGAAAAAAAAATGGTCAAAGAGCTAGCGAAAAATTGCTATTCGGAATATCTAAATTTTGCTTATAGAAAAGGAGGGGGGCGCTGTTGCATTGATATTTATAGAAAACGTTTCTCTACAAGTAGTGGTGGAAAGTGGTACTGCAAGTGGAAAACGTAACGGGTAATGTCATAAGAAATGTAGGAAGAACAGCTCAAGCTGTTTGTCATCCTCTCCCTTATACTTTACACTGCTGATTGTTGCGCTACCCACGGGGCTTTTGAACCCACAGGACCACAGAGGATTGTGGCAGCTGACCCCAGGAATGGATTCAGACAAAGTTTGAGGGAAAGGAAGAGCTTTATTGACCAGTGTCAACCAACAAGAGTCATTGTGAAGAGTCCAGAGCGCACATGCTCTCAGCAGAACAGATGTCCAGATACCCGTAGGTATGGAAGAGTAGAAATGCAAGTGGGTATGACCTGAGCGCCAGTCCAGGCCTAAGTGGAGGTAGATGGTAACACCGAGCCAGGTTTAGATCCAGTACCAGGAAGAGCGTAGATGCCTGATGACTCAGTATGGACCTCCACAGGTGGTGTTTGGTCCGGACCAGCAAACTGAAGCAGGGTAGTCATGGCCGACCCGGTGTGGACTCTGTAGTGAGCAGGAATCCCAGGCAAGGACTGGAGCAGCAGGCAAGGACTGGAGCAGCAGACAAGGATGACCAGCTCTAAGCAGAGGCAAGGAACAGTGATTAGTAACAAGGACATAGATAAACAACAAAGACAGGGAACATGGACAGGAAGACATTGTTCAGGCACCTCCCCGAAGGGGAGGATGCCTTATATGCCCAGAGCCTCTCTATAATAGGCCAGGAAACACTTCCAGGTTAAGGCGAACTGGTCCTTTACACCCCTGCCAAATGCGGTGGGTGTCGCTCAAGGAAGGTCCTGGTAGGTCTGTTTAGTTTTCTGTAAGAACAGGCCACAGGCGGAGAACTGGAGGAAGGTCCAGAACAGATATGGGTGAGTACCCTGTATGGAAGGAAACACAGCGGGATGGGCAGACTGTAAGGAGCTGCATGTAGGGCGCCGATCCCTTTGCCCAGTAGGGGTTGACCCCGTGGCTGGAGGCATGACACCAATCTGTTCTTTCAGACTGAAAAATAAAAAAATTAATGAGAAAAATCTAAAACTCTGGATGTTTAATTTTTGGGGGAACCCAAGAAATCCGCCATATGCCATTGATAGTGTTGTCTTCCTATGTGAAGCCCATTAGGCACCCCGGCCTGCATTCTTCTGCATCCCTAGATTTGCATCCATGCATAATGGCAATAAAACATTTTTGGTGACCAGATATAAAAAAAATATTAAAAAAATTTAAAAAAAATTGGCTACATAAAAAAAGACGTCACACGGACGGATCTTATATTTAAAGGGAATTTTCTGATCGATTTACCATCTCTTTAAACGGCTCACAGAAGAATCCGAGAACACAGTCAGCCTTGTGGTGTTACTTAAAAATTTCGGCTTTTCTCAACTCAAGCCAAACAAATATTCTTAATTAGAGGGGATAGCTTAAAGATGCCTGGCCTGCAATCAACCTCCCGGTGCATCATGGGAAGACAAGTCATTTTGTTGTGAAAAGGCCGTAGGAAGGGAAATCACAATGAGCTGATGGTTTGCAGACACCGACATTCAATGCTTTCTCATCTCCTGAGACTAAATAACTGCAAATCATTTCTCTCCCCGGTAGAAAACACCTCAGGTTTTAATTGTGTGTTTACATTTCAACATACAGACGTCCAATCATATAGTATAATGCAGCCCACCACCCAGTCACTATATGGCAAACCAAGGAAGATTTGCATCCATTTATCTCCATTGTAATCTATTCTGTGTAAATTATGCTCTGTGTTAGCCACCCATGTGTTCTCTGTGTGGTCTTTAGGATATATGAGCTTTAAAATACAACCTGAAGATAACAACCTAATGAAAAATGCATTTAAAGTGGACCTGTCATTTGCCATAAATATGTAATTGTTTTACTTGGTGTAAACGCTGCTGTTCTCCCGAGTCGGGCAAAGTTTTTTTTTCATTCCTGTGCCGCTCTGTTCCTGAGATATGGCCTCCTGTTGTGAATACATTTTCCAGTTTAGGGCTCCCTCTTGTGGTCAGTGCTGGCGGTGGAGTTGATTTGTGGAATGAAAGTCTCACACCTGTGGAGGATTGGCAATCAGGGTCAGATTGGGACTATATAACTGAGTAGTTTTCTCTTGTTTCTTGCCGGTGTCCAATGGTCTCCTGTGTGTTAAGGACATTCTGTAACCAGCTCTGCTTACTACCAGAACTCCTCTCAGATAAGTGGTCTTTGTACCTCTGCTGTTTGTTTTCCACTTTCTTGTTGCTTTTTTTCTGCTTTAATACTAATTCTTGATTCCTATTTTGTCTGTGTGGAGTTCTTGGTGGAATTGGATAATTCCCTGCTGGGAGTGTCTGTATACTTAGCTCCATGATTCTGCAAGGTATTGTGTCTGTCATGCTTGGTATTAATTCAGTCCCTCATCTGTATTAGTGTTTTTGGATCCCAGTAACATCTGAGTGCTGGGAGAGGTTGTGTGACCTCAGGATTTTTCCATGTCAGAAGTGCTGTTATTTATTAGGGGTTTTTTTACGGTTGCAGACAGTGCTCCTTCCTATCCTTTTCTATAAAGATAGTTTGGGCCTCACCTTTGCCGAATCTGTCTTTTCTGGCTTTGTATTGTGTTCTTCTATATCACCGTAGCCTTTACATGTGGGGGGCTATCTGTCTATATTTGGGGACTGCTCCGAGGCAGATTAGCTTTCTCATATTTCTATCTGTGAGAATATGTAGTTCTCCGGCTGTGTCGAGACGCCTAGGTCATCGTATGCTCGTCCCACGGCTACTTCTAGTTGTGTGTCAGGATTAGGTCTGCAATTCATTAAGGTTCCAGCCACTCTGTTACTATTTGGGATTCTGTATTTTTTGATCCTTCCCGGTCCCTGAATCATAACAGCCTCCTTTTTCCTGTATTTAAATCTACTCTGGTTATCAAAGTGGGCGTGGTGCTTACAAATAAGAGTTGAGGGCCACACCCACTTAAAAAATCCTAGTTTTGCACTCAGTGAAGAGGAGGCCATATCTCGAAAACGGAGAGGCGAAGAAACAAAAGAAAAACAACGTTGGATTCAGGGAAAACAGCGGCATTTACAACAAGTAAAAAAACCTACATTTATTGAAGATCGTTTTTATAGATAAAGGAACTATTGAGGGAGTAATAAAGGCGGACATTTATTTAAAGGGAACCTGTCACCAGATTTGGTGACTATAAGCTGTGGCCACCACCAGTGGGCTCTTATATACAGCATCCTAACATGCGGTAGGGGAATAAAGTTGTATACTCTTAGATGCCACTAATTGTGGTTTGTCTCCCAGATGAACATAAGTAAATGAATGGGGTGACGTTACAAAGAATATCTAAACTCTACCTTTAGGATAATCCCTTTTTGTTAGAACGTTCCCTCGACTGAAAGTGGATTCCAAAGTTCCCAATTACTGTGGTCCCCAACGATTGTCTATAAACTATAGGAACCTACCAGCAAGTGTTTGATTCTCTTGCAGCGCCACCACTTGAGACATGAAGCATTACAAAGTTTCTATTAAAGTGATTGGACAGGTTGGGTCTTCGAGAACAAGTGAAGCCATCCACAACCTGTCTCCTCCCTACATCTGTGACCTAGTCTCCCGGTACTTACCTGCACGTAACCTTCGATCCTCACAAGAGATCCTCCTCTGCTCCACTCTCATCTCCTCTTACCACCATCGCATCCAAGATTTCTCCCGTGCCTCCCCCATACTCTGGAATGCTCTGCCACAACATATCAGACTCTCGCCTACCTTGACAAGCTTCAAAAGGAACCTGAAGACCCACCTCTTCCGAGAAGCCTACAACCTGCCGTAACCTTCAGTCTGATACAGCACCGCACAATCAGCTCTATCCTACCTACTGTATCCTCACCCATCCCTTGTAGACTGTGATCCCTTGCGGGCAGGCTCCTCTCTCCTCCTGTAGATTGTGATCCCTTGCGGGCAGGCTCCTCTCTCTTCCTGTAGACTGTGATCCCTTGCGGGCAGGCTCCTCTCTCCTCCTGTAGACTGTGAGCCCTCGCTGGCAGGGTCCTCTCTCCTCCTGTAGACTGAGTCCTCGGGGGCAGGGTCCTCTCTCCTCCTGTAGACTGTGAGCCCTCGGGGGCAGGGTCCTCTCTCCTCCTGTAGACTGTGATCCCTTGCTGGCAGGGTCCTCTCTCCTCCTGTAGACTGTGATCCCTCGGGGGCAGGGTCCTCTCTCCTCCTGTAGACTGTGATCCCTCGGGGGCAGGGTCCTCTCTCCTCCTGTAGACTGTGAGCCCTCGTGGGCAGGGTCCTCTCTCCTCCTGTAGACTGTGAGCCCTCGTGGGCAGGGTCCTCTTTCCTCCTGTAGACTGTGAGCCCTCGTGGGCAGGGTCCTCTTTCCTCCTGTAGACTGTGAGCCCTCGTGGGCAGGGTCCTCTCTCCTCCTGTAGACTGTGAGCCCTCAGGGGCAGGGTCCTCTCTCCTCCTGTACAAGTTTGTTCCTTGTATTGTTTATGATTATTGTACTTGTCCCTATTTTGTATACCCCTTTCACATGTAAAGCGCCATGGAATAAATGCCGCTATTATAATAAATAATAATAATACTAATAATAAATGCTGTTCTCCTAAATCTGAATTCCTTGATACGGTGTCTAAAATTGTTTTTCAAACTTGATATTCACATTAAAATTCCGATGTCAGATATTTATATATACCTTTCACTATAATAAATGTATTATAGAATAAAAATATGGATGTTATGATGTCCTTGCTCTAAGGGGTCACACATTGCTATCACGAAAGGGCCCTCTGGAGGACAAAAAATTAGAGAGGAGACCAATACTGAGTGTCACGAATGACAGACAGACATGAGGTTTATGACCTTAGAAGGTCGCAGTGTTTGGCTGAGCAGAATACTCCCTGACTTTCTGTTGTTCCTGCTGTCAGTATTCATTGGTATAGGTAGCGTACTCTCCCCCTCTTAGACCCAGCAGGAGCTCTCCTTCCACCCAGCTGTTGATGGTCAATATTGGTGCTTATATACTCCTTTCTTCCTTGGACTGGTGCTGGTGATGTTTTTCAGTTAAAGGGAATCAAACATCAGGATTTTGGTATATCAGGTGCAGCCAGTGCAGTACTGGCACTATCAGGCACAGGCTGTACATACCATTAGTGGGCAGCTCGGATGTTTAGGCTGTAAAATCCAAGTTTATGAAGTTTGAAAATTCATCCAGTTTTTGATTGACGTGTGCACCTCTCCAGATAATATCCAGGCGGGCCATGCACATGATCCCCCCCCTCCCCCCGCCGCCTGTTCCTCCCTTCCTCTGGCTGTATGCAAATTTATCTCTTCAGTTACACGGCGTCCGAGTTATCACCTGCGCATAGCGCTTATCTCTAGCGCCATGTTTTTGAAGCCCGCATTACACAGTTTGGTGTCTGAGAGGGCGGCGCATGCGCCCTCGCTTCTTCAGATCTCGTTGTGACCGCGGGAGCGCGTGCGGTCACAACAGGACTGGAGAATAGCTGATCTTACTGATTAGCTGCAGCAGACGATATCGTAGCAGACATCTGCTGCAGCTAATCGGTAAGATCAGCTGTTCAAAAATGCTTTACACACGACGATGTCAACAGCGACGCCGGATGTGCGTCACTTTCGATTTGACCCCACCGACATCGCACCTGCAATGTCTTAGTGTGCAAAGGGCCCCTTAGTGTTTAGTGGGGCTGACGAAGAGCTCATCCCACCCGGTCCCTATATATGGCCCAGCACTAGGGATACTTAGGGTCAGGTATCAGGCTCGGCGCATAGGGTGGTGAAGGACCTCAGGGACCAGCAGTAGATTTGGTCAGAGGTCACCATCTTCCCTTTCCCTAGACACAGGGTTTCCCTTCCCTTTCGCCGTACCTAGCGTGACACTGAGGGGCCATGTTCTGAATTTTTCATTGGGAACCCCAGAATTTTATGTTACACCTCTGTCAACTTCATTTTTTTTACCCGTTTTATCAACGCGATCTTTACAATCTTGAGTTCTATGAGAAAATCTCATTTTCCCTTTGTATCTTCGTTTTCTCATACTTTTAGAATTCATTCAAAAATGAGCCTGAGGGAAAAAAGTCTTAAAAGCGAGAGAAGTGAAACGTGAGATAAGATTATACCAGAGAGGGAGAAGGAGAGACAGGTGGAAACTCTGGGACCAGGTCTGGTGAGTGCTGCTTGTGATTTTCTCACGTCTGTTGCATGTGAGATTCGGTTCTTCTCCAGGCCTCATAACATATCACTGTACAAGACAGCTGGCAGACGCTTGGGACATTATTCAATGACAAGTGAGAAATTAATTTTTTTTTGTGGGAGATGTTTATGAGCGTTTTAAGATGTCCGTAAAAAATCACCATGACTGTACCGCATAATGGATAATAGTATAAGACGACCAAGACGTTGGTTGGTGCCCGGTAGGGTGCCTTTTGTTGGCGTCAGCCCTTCACCGTATGGTCTACTGACATACATAATAAAAATCAGTGACCCAAGGAAGAGTGCTACCGGATAGGTGCTGGGACTCCCACCGGTCCTTAGAATGAGGTTCTGCTGTCAAAACTGGGTTGTGGTCCCAGCCAGGTTATTGCCTATCCTGTGCTCATCAATCAATATTAAGGTTTGTGGTGGTCACGAGCGGGGAGAGAGAAACTGATGTTGACCGGACTTGGGGCTCACGTGACGTCACGTGAACCCTGGCACCACTGGAGGTGAGTATAGTCTTTTCTTTTTTTTTACCTGAAGGAATTGTGGAATCAGAAGGGGTTGTCCTACTAGTGTTCAATGTGAACATCCAGAGTTGAATTCTACTCAATTTTACAGTTTTCACTTTTCCAGCCTCTCCGCTCCTCACCGTCCCCCATCCAGAGGGCTCCCCCGAGCTGGGGGACAGCCACTATTGATATGTTAGACTTGGAAATAATATGTTTGATGGCTACTGATAATGCCAAGAGCTCAGGATTGGGGCAAAAGCCTTTTATGACAGAGTCACAAAACTGCTTGGGACAATCCCGACTTGTAAGAAGGTTCTTTGACAATTGGATGGTCATCAAGTGTACCCCAACAATCAAATGCAATCTGGCTGTAAGTTCAATTTACCTACAGCACCCCCACAGATGAAATTAAGCATTACATCACGCCCATTGAAATTGGTGATGGTCCTTGAGACCTCTTAGCTTTTTATTTTCAATTTGACCAAGAGATGATCCCTCCTTGATTACCGTATCTAAAATGGATTTTCCACACAGTGCCCACCGCTGCCAGCATAACCCTGCACCGTCGACAGAGCATCTTACCCGCCGCAGCCAGCAGTGTCCCGCACCACCGACAGAGAATCTCACACACTGCAGACAGCAGAGTCCCACACCGCCAACAGAGAATCTCACCCGCCACAGCCAACATAGCCCACACACCACCGACAGAGAATTTCACACGCTGCAGCCAGCATAGCCCCACGCTCCCAACAGAGCATCTCACCCGACGCAGCCAGCACAGTCCAACACCGCTGACAGAATATCTCACCCGCCACAGCCAGCACAGCCCTGCACCAGCAACAGAGCATCTAACCTGCCGCAGCCAGCACAGCCTCGCACCGCCGATAGAGCATCTCACACACCGCAGTCAGCACAGTCCCGCACTGCCGACACAGCATTTCACCCGCAGCACTGCCCTGCTCCACGCAGCGTCCACCGCAGCCAGCACAGTCCCGCACTGCTGACAGAGCATCTCACCTGCCACAGCCAGCACAGTCCTGCACTGCCGACAGAGCATCTCACCCGCCACAGCTAGCACAGCCTCGAACCGCCGATAGAGCATCTCACACACCGCAGCCAACACAGTCCCGCACTGCTGACAGAGCATCTCACCCGCCACAGCCAGCACAGCCTCGCACCGCCGATAGAGCATCTCACACACCGCAGCCAGCACAGTCCCGCACTGCCGACAGAGCATCTCACAAGCTGCAGCTAGCACAGCCCCGCACCGCCGGCAGAGCATCTCACCCGCAGTACTGCCCTTCTCCACACAATGTCCACCTCAGCCACCACAGCTCCCATTCTCCACCCCCCGGTAAGCTACATTCGGATTTTAAGACGCACCCCTCATTTTCCTCCTAAATGCTTGGGAGGAAAAGTGTGTCTTATAATCCGAAAAATACGGTATCTAAAATGGATTTGCCACCTTGGAAAAACCCTTTTCATAGACTTAATGATCTAGTCACTAAAACAGAAAGCATCTTGATAGTCCTTAGCTGGTAAAAAAAGACCTTCAGAACTATGGTGGACCCTACAATCTCATCTCTCGGCATCCCTTACGGATGTATTGAGTAACGCAGATAATTAGTCCGGTCTTATAATCACAACCTACTCCGTGGTTCTAATTTGGGGTTGACCAATATTTCTGCTCTGGATTTTCTGAGAAGGTGGTTCTCATGAAGACTTTTAGATGTTTGAAAAGGAAAAGCAATCAGGATGTGCCTGAAGGGAAAGCTGGTTTTCTTCTGATCAAAAAGAAGGTCCAGAGGACAATTATATAGGGCCAAGTGAGCAATGGAGGAAGAAAAAAAAAGATAAAGGCATGTCCTTCTTAATATTCTCGGCTAAATTAATCTTTCCGGATGGTCCCTAACAACTGTGCCACATTTGTAACATTTTAAGGTTGACATCTAAATGGATCAGAGAGCTGAAAAAATACTGTTTCGGGCTGATGTCATTGTGTAACGGAAGTATGGAAAGACTTAAATGAAGTATTCCTTTGTCATTCGGCAATCCGAGCAGCCCTTCATGTGAACATCAGCTGCTTTTTAATATTTCGAGTGGAATGCAAGAGATGGGACATGAGAAAATGTGATATCAAAAGAACCCGTGACTTTGGTATTTCATAGACTAGAAAAAAAGATTCTTGAGTGTCTCTCCGCTTTCGAAAACCCATTTTTATATAAATTTTTTTATAGAATTCTGAATTAATAGATGAGGACCTCCAATTCTGACCTTCCTCATCACCATACAAAGAGTGTCTCTCATCTTGGAGGACCAGACATGTCCATGCCCTTTATGGACGGCACGGTGGCTCAGTGGTTAGCACTGCAGTCTTGCAGCGCTGGGGTCCTGGGTTCGAATCCCACCAAGGACAACATCTGCAAGGAGTTTGTATGTTCTCCCCGTGTTTGCGTGGGTTTCCTCTGGGTTATCCGGTTTCCTCCCACACTCCAAAGACATAGAGATAGGGAATTTAGATTGTGAGCCCCCAATGGGGACAGCGTTCCTGATGTATGTGAAGCGCTGCGGAATATGTTAGCGCTATATAAAAATAAAGATTTATTATTTTTTTTTTTTTTTTATGGACCGTCCATTCATTTTTTACACACTGTGTAATACCTAATTTCACCTGTGGTGGCGCTGCAGTAGAATTTAACACGTGTTGTCCGATTATCCTGCAAATTACAAGTAGGCACATTTTATTGATTATGTTCCCAAATTCTGTGGACCCCGAAGCCAAAACTTTAAAGATGTTATTACCCATCAGAAGCCTTTTTTTATTATGATACTTTCTGAAGCTCATATTCATGTTCATATTTAAAAGTTAATGACGAGGATCCAAATAATACTTTTATACAATATAAAACATTTTTGCTTTTTGGTTTTCATTAACATTTTTTTTCAGATGATGTGTATTAAAATACACTGCATGCTGCTCAATGCTGTTTAGTTCAGTCAAACCAGTCTCCTGCCACATAAATGCTCATCTAAACTCAAATCTAATGAAACCAAATATATTAGAATCAGATTTATACCTGAGCAAGCGTTAACAAGACAAGAGAGAGGGGTTGGAGATAGAACCTATAAAGAGACCTCAGTTTGGATTGAGATTGAACAATACACTGTATGCTACTCAATGCTGTTCAGTTCAGTCAATCCCGGTCAGTCCAGTCTCCTGCCACATAAATGTTCATTTAAACTCAAATCTAACTGAACCAAATAAATTAGAATCATATTTTAACCTGGGCAAGTGTTTACAAAAGAAAAGAGAGTCTCTGGAGATAGAACCTATAAGGATACCTCTGTTTGAATTGAGACTAAACAATACACTGCATGCTGCTCAATGCTATTCAGTCAATCCCTGTCAGTCGAGTCTCCTGCCACATAAATGCTCATCATATCTCAAATCTAATCAAACCAAATAAATTCTAATCAGATTTGAGCTTGGGCAGGTGTTTAGAAAAGAAGAGAGAGTGGCTGGAGATAGAACCTATAAGGGGATCTCTGTTTGGTTGAGACTAAACAGCATGCTGCTCAATGCTGTTCAGTTCAGTAAGTCCCTGTCAGGCTAGTCTCCTGCCACATAAATGCTCATCTAAATTGAAATCTAACTGAACCAAATAAATTAGAATCAGATTTTAACATGGGCAAGTGTTTACAAAAGAAGAGAGAGAGGCTGGAGATAGAACGTCTATTTGGATTGAGACTAAACAATACACTGCATGCTGCTCAATGCTGTTCAGTTCAGTCAATCCCTGTCAGGCCAGTGTCCTGCCACATAACTGCTCATCCTATCTCAAATCTAATCAAACCAAATACATTCTAATCAGATTTGAGCTGGGTCAAGCATTTACAAAAGAAAAGAGAGGGGCTGCAGATAGAACCTATAAGGAGACCTCTGTTCGGATTGAGAATGAACAATACACTGCATGCTGCTCAATGCTGTTCAGTTCAATCAATCCCTGTCAGGCCAGTGTCCTGCCACATAAATGCTTATATAAACTCAAATCTAATTAAACCAAATAAAATATAATCAGATTTGAACTTGGGCAAGCATTTAAAAGAGAAGAAAGAGGGGCTGGAGATAGAATTTATAAGGAGACCTCAGTTTGGATTGAGACTGAACAATACACTGCATGCTGCTCAATGCTATTCCGTTAATCTCTGTCAGTCCCGTCTCCTGCCACATAAATGCTCATCTAAATTCAAAGCTAACTGAACTAAATAAATTAGAATCAGATTTTAACCTGGGCAAGTGTTTACAAAAGAAGAGAGAGTGGCTGGAGATAGAACCTATAAGGATACCTCTGTTTGGATTGAGACTAAATAATACACTGCATGCTGCTCAATGCTATTCAGTTAATCTCTGTCAGTCCAGTCTCCTGCCACATAAATGCTCATCCTATCTCAAATATAATCAAACCAAATAAATTCTAATCAGATTTGAGCTTGGGAAAGCGTTTACAAAAGAAGAGAGAGTGGCTGGAGATAGAACCTATAAGGGGATCTCTGTTTGGTTGAGACTGAACAGCATCAAGCAGCATGCAGTGTTTTCTAGAACATAAGCAACTTAAACCAATTTCGATTTTTTTTTTCACTTAATACAATGCACACAAAAAATATACATTGACTTTAAGGTACTACTTAACTATCATTACTCTATTCAATTATTTTTACATCTATAAGAGTTGTCACTTCACTTTCTAGAGATCATATATGGCTTTCATGCTTGGATATTAATTCATAACCTCTTACTACTTTGTGTGTCAGCCTTTATGCTTGGATATTGAAGCAGTAGGAGGTTATGAATGTGACACTGAATAGTGTGTCAGTCTTTACTGCAGTTTCAGAATTCTATTCATGAACCAGTAATCTCAGGATGGGAAACATTATAGTTCCTGTTAAGAAAGGAAACTTTTGTTAGCCTGTAAAGGGTGTAATTTTACCTATTAATATAAAAATAGCCATATAGTTTACATAATTTATCAGAATAATGAGTCCTGCACTTCTAGAATTCGAGCTGATCTGCTTCACCCAGAGAGCTGAATGGAAGGGGAGAGAAAAAGATGCTTTTCAACAAATGGAGGTTGCAAACATCAAACAGATCCTTGTCCTGCAGCCAGGAAACAAGCCGCCTTTTAAGGGATGAAGGTGGGGACGTGAGTTAATGAATAGGAAACGAGGAATAGAAGCCAGTCAGCTAAGCAGCTTTCTCCATTCAGGAAAAACAAGACTGGGAGGCTGGCTTCCTTATTGCCAGAGGTCCTTTCTTCGGAGACTCCAAAGACGGCCCTCAGACCCTGCCAAGTCATAAATAGAACTCTGTTGTGAACAAAAGTGCAAATCATGGATAAAATAAGTGATCCAGTTATACGGGTCATTTAAGTATAGGCAGGTCTGACGGATACGGCCCGTTAAGGCATTATTCCCCCTTGTCTTATTAGTATTAAAACAATAAGTTCAGGAACTTTTGTGTTTCTTGCTACCTTTAAAGGAAATCTGCCACCAGGTTTTTACTACCTCATCTGAGAGCAGCATAATGTAGAGGCTGAGACCCTGATTCCAGCGATGTGTCACTTAGTTTACTGTGTGAGTTTTTAGATGTAGTATAGCTCAGAAAGATAACCTCGCCCACACCACTGATTGGCTGCTCTGCTCAGTGCTGGGGGTGGGGATGGACCAGGGAGCATGCGACAGTTAGGGCGGCGTCACACGGTACGATATGTCGGCGGGGTCACGTCGTAAGTGACGCACATCCGACATCGTTAGACATATCGTAGCGTGTGACAGCTACGAGCGACTGTGAACGAGCAAAAATACTCACCTTATCGTTGCTCGTTGACACGTCGTTCATTTTCATAAAGTCGTTCCTCCTTCTGTGCGCCGGTTGTTCATCGTTCCCAAGGCAGCACACATCGCTCCATGTGACACCCCAGGAACGACAAACACAGCTTACCTGCGTCCCGCCGGCAATGCGGAAGGAAGGAGGTGGGCGAGATGTTACGTCCAGCTCATCTCCGCCCCTCCGCTTCTATTGGGCGGCCGCTGTGTGACGTCGCTTTGACGCCGAACGTCCCTCCCCCTTCAGGAAGAGGATGTTCGCCGCCCACAGCGAGGTTGTTCGGGAGGTAAGTACGTGTGACGGGGGTAAACGACTTTGTGCGCCATGGACAACAAATTTCCCGTGACGCACAGACGACGGGGGCAGGTGCGATCACTCATGCGATCGCCCAATATATCGTCCCGTGTGACGCCGCCCTTAGTCCTGTAGTGATAATCTACGTCTGATAAAACACTCATTGTATTGAAAATACAGTATACAGCCTAATAAGTGACACATCACTGTAATCAGTGTTTCAGCCCCTACATCATGGGGCAAAAACCTGCTGACAGATTCCATTTAAGAAATGGGGCATCCAGGATTAGATTATAACAAGCATCTTAATTGAGGTTTTCTAATCCCCAAAAGTGCTGTTCTGTGTACATTGTATATTGACAAGAAGCTGCTGGTCAGTCCTGGGGGCGGGATTAGTCCTGAAGGCACGCAGCAGCTAGTCCTGTAGTGATAATCACCTTTTGATAAAACACTCATTGTATTGAAAATACAGCACACAGCCTAATAAGTCATACATCACTGAAATCAGTGTTTCAGCCCCTACATCATAGGGCAAAACCTGCTGACAGATTCCTTTTAAGAAACGTGACAACCAGGATTAAATTATAACCAGCATCTTTAGTGATGGGATATTGCCAAGATTCCTTTATAAAGTGTCAGAGTCCATCTGTTAGAACCCTGTGAATTAAAGTCGTTATCTATAGTGATGGGCGGACCCGGGCTGTGAAAGTCCAGATCCACTCGCTTTCAAAGGTACCCAAGTGCCGGTCCTGGGTTGGTTGCAGTCAGATACGTCCACAGCCTGGGTGACAGCGTCTGACTGCGACTAGACCTTGTCTGTGGGTCAGTAACGTGGTAAATAAAAATAAATAAATAAAACAATTGGTGTAGGGTTGCCCCCATATTATGATATCCAGCACAGATTAAGCATACGCCTACAGGCTCCAGCCCCAAGCTGTGCGCTTATCTTGGCTAGGTATCAAAATAAGTAGAATCGCATGTGGTTTTTTAAAAATTATTTAAATAATAAAAAAAAAACGGTGTGCGGTTCCCCCTAATTTTGATACCCAGCCATGATAAAGCTCAACAGCTAGGGGCTGGTATTGTCAGGTTTGGGAGACCAAATCTTATTGGGCCACCCCCTAGCCTAAAAATAGCAGCCTGCAGCCGCACGAACGTACCCTCCAGAACTGCCTCTGTCAGTCTTTGATGATCTCAGTGTTTGTTGATTGCCTGCAGCGTTAACGTCACTCAGAGACTCGTACTCAGTAATTAGGCAGCAGCGCTACTGGCGTGATCTATGACAGCTGCATCCGATCAACAAGGTGCAGAGCAGCGGAGACGCAGTGCTGGACCCGGGAAAGGTAAGTAAAGCACAGTTTATTACTTGATCCTGTGTGGTAAAAATAGTTGAAGGGGGAAAACCCCTTTAAGAAGTTGCTTCAGTGCTGACCTCAGCTTTTGTGGGGGTCTCACTACAGTTTAATGGTAGATCGATGGCTGAGCCGGGCGTTACCCATGTACGTTTCTCATACTTGTGAGTAAAGGAAACACCTGCCCCCTGTATCTCGGTGATAAGAGGATGTAAGAATATTTGGGATCTCACTTCTTTTATTTGATTACTTAAACACAGTACAAATTTCATAGGAATTATAGACCACAACAACAGTCACTCATATCTGTAGGCTGAGAAAATATGGTCCCCGGCTTACCGAAAATGGTAAAATCCTCTTCATTATTCACTGACGGTACATCTGTAGTCAACTTTTTAAAGGGATTGTTTTATGAGTTCATGGGGTTGACTCAACAGTTAATTAAAATGGGTCAGGTCACTGAAAACCCCAGCAATCAGTTGTCATCACTGAGTAGTGCTCCCACCGCCCACGCATTTCTTCTATAGTGGCCTCTAAAGGTAAAAAACAAGTACATACATTACATAATGCTGTCATTGGCTTGGCTATTCATATGGCGCAGTCAGCCAGCCCCCTTCACACACCACTTTGATGAAGGGTCGGCATAGTAAACTATGTTATGTGTGGAGCAAAAGTCAGAAGTGGAGTGTCCAGATCCATGACCCAGTGCATGTATCCTGCCTTTAGGGTTTAGGTCCCTTGGGAGGGGCCTGTCCATTCTGGCCTCATGCTGGGGGTCGCACAGCGATATCTTGGTGCTGCTACCTTCCGGACGCCGCCAGTAATATTTCCGGCTCTGCTGCGTGCACTGTTCCTGAGAGAAGTTCTCTGTTTCTTGTCCTACTACCCGGAACTGTACATCCTGACCTCCATCCCTCCTGCCCCACCTGACCTGACCTCCGTTTCCCCAGCCTGTCCTGACCTCCATCCCTCCTGTTCGTCCTGACCACCATCCCTCCTGCTCGTCCTGACCACCATCCCTCCTTCTCGACTTTACCTTTGTTCCTCCATGACCTCCGGACTCCGGTCCTGTTCCGTGTCCTCCACTCTCTCCCATGTGCTTACGTGCTCTCCTGGTATCTGACCTCGGCTCTGTTCTTTGACTTTTGCTTGTTTTCCTCTCAGTACAGACGTGCGATCTCGGCATAGACCCTGACTGATTGACTATCCCCGCAAAAGTCAGAAGTGGAGTGTCCTGATCCATGCATGGCTCTGATGTTCCTGAGCCGATGCATGTATACCGCCCCGGGGCTTGGCCGGCTGCCGAGCCGCTTGGATCCGTGATCGTCGGTGGGTGGCTCAAGCTTCCCACAGACCCGGGGGTCCCGCCGCCTCTCTGAAAAGGGAGGGGGAGTTAGGATGTTGGGGGAGTCGTTGCTTTGGCGCTACGCGCGCAGGTGGGGTGGTGGTTTTGGGGATCGAGAGTTCGTGATGCCACCTACAGGGCTGTGGTGAATGGATGGACACCACCGCTGCCATTGACTATGCTCCCGGGGACGGTGCTACGCAGCTTGGTGTTAACCCCTCCGTGGGCAGGGGTGATGGTCCCGGGGCCCGAGGGGTCGCTGTAAATTGCTGGTGTAGGGCAGTGTTTATGCGCGCGGTGCTCGGCCCGAGGGCACTGGTATACTCACTATTACAAATACGCTGGAGTCTCTGGTGAACCAAACAAGATGGTGGACGGTGCCCGCAGCCGGCTGCGCTTCTTCCCTTTTCTCGGGCTGGTGGTTGCCTCCTTTCTCCTGTACCTTTTGTGTATGTGTTCGACTGCCTACGCTTCAGCGACGGTAGTCCGATCCCCAGCTGAATGTGTGCTGAGGAACCCGTTTGCCTGCAGACCCTGGCCCTTTGGATCTATTTGCCTTGGCGGTGGCTTTCTATCCTTGTTGGGTGGGCTGTTGTCTTCAGTCAGGCCTTGCATGTGAAGGAACCTCAAGTCCAGTCCTCAATCTTTGATTCGACTTAGCCCAGTTGCTTCTGGGCTTTGTACTGGGTCTGAGTACCCCTCCTGGTGCTCTGGTTTCCAATCAGTTCCCCGTTTCGGTACCGGCGGGCCACCGCCCATCCCCGGTCCCTACGGTTCCACCGGCTGTAATACCAGCTCCTGCAGGCGGCCACCACCGTCTGCCTCCTGGCCACAGGATGTCTGGGCTACGATCCGGACCCCTGACAGACGTTCTCTTCTCATCTGTCCCTCCTGCTCGTCCTGACCACCATCCCTCCTTTTCGACTTTACCTTTGTTCCTCCATGTCCCCCGGACTCCGGTCCTGTTCCGTGTCCTCCACTTGCTCCCCTGTGCTTACGTGCTCTCCTGACTTTTGCTTGTTTTGCTCTCGGTACAGACATCACATACCGGCATAGACCCTGACTGATCGACTATCCCCGCTCTTGTGTTAGCGACCTCTCGTGGGCTTCTGTCTTACTGCACTCAGGAGTTCTCTTCCTACATGAACAGCCCCAGCGCCCCCTAGCGGTAGCTTGACATCGAGCTTCCGGAACACGGAATCCTCGCAAATATTTGAATATTAGAAGTGTATTAGTAGGTCATGTAACAGATTACAATTTTTAATGGACGACTCATTTTAGGGTTCTGTTTTGTAGTCATCATGTCAGCTGATGGCTTGTCCATTAATAGACCGGAGGCTCCCCATAGCAAAAAGTACAGTTGAAACCTTTCTGGGGCTTATCTCTACCGCAGTCTTCAGAAGAAAAGAAGTATTTTTTTCGACCCATCGCCATCTTTTAAGATCACCGGTTCCATTTCTTGGTATCATATTTGACCCATTGAGTGGAAATCCCGGCACAGGTTGTCACATTCCGTAAAAATGGGGATTAAGCCAACTGGAGCTGGGCCCCTCCATCTATTGTTTAATACCAGATAAACCTGGAGGCCAACAACTAACTTGGCCAAGCTGTCTAAACAAGCTTAATCCATGGCTTCATTGAAAAAGGAGTTTTCTCCAAAAGCGTAAAGAAAAACCCTATGTCTTAAAAAAACATGAGCACGTACCCTGTAGTAAGTCGATAAATAGCAAGTAATAGAGCACGTAAAATAACAGGGTATATAGTTGACACTATTTTGATCCAAAGTCTGTAAAAGCCATCCCAACGTGACAAGGTGTGCCCAAATTGGGTTGACCCTAAGTCTTGTACGTCACCTAACTATGTGTCTTCAGATCTCAAAATAAAAAGAGGGTAGAGCAGGTCCCAGACCTGACTGTTTTGTACATTTTTGTGGAAGGCTTTATAGACCAGATTCACAGCCCAAAGAAGGGAGCTGTAACAGTCACCGCAGGAGATGGTAAAGTGGCGAGCAGGAGTGGACCTACTGGACCACAGGGGGACCCAGGGCTTACCCTAAGTGGAAGGGGCTTAACTAAGCACCCACTGTGAGGCAGACACCAGGTGCCACTCCCAGGGCAGTGACCGAGACTGTAGCAGCTGACTCCTCGGAAAGGGACGGACACAGGAATAAGTGGACATAGTCACTAGTGGAGCAAGGTCCTCCGTGGTAGCTGAGGCTGGTGGAATGGCTGGGGTGGACAGTCACAGTGTCTAGTATAGTAATGGTCTCTGGGGTAGCTGAGACTGGTGGCGCGGCTTGAGAGTAAAGGCCCTGTCTCTAGTATAACAAGGGCCTCCGGGGTAGCTGAGACTGGTGGATCAGCTGGGGACGACAGGCCCAGTTTCTAGTATAGCAAAGACCTCCGGTGGTGAGTAAGTACGCATCCCTGAGGGGAGGGGAGTGAGGAGTGAGGAGTGCAAGGATGCCAGCATTAGAGGAGCCCTCACCCCTGTATGTATAAAGTACAAACAAAGTACAAGATTTAGGGTCTATCCTGATTGGGTACAAATTGTCACGATGGCTTTTATACTTTTTTGATCAAAATAGTGTCAACTAAATATCCTATGTTCTTTATATGTACTATTACTATTTATTTACTTACTAACCCAGACCCAGTGCATATAGGGGTGCGGAGGTGGTCATTGTACCCAGAACCAGTGTGTAATGTGACTATAGGGGTGCGGAGGTGGTCATTGTACCCAGACCCAGTGTGTAATGTGACTATAGGGGTGCGGAGGTGGTCATTGTACCCAGAACCAGTGCATAATGTGACTATAGGGGGTGAGGAGGTGGTCATTGTACCCAGACCCAGTGTGTAATGTGACTATAGGGGTGCGGAGGTGGTCATTGTACCCAGACTCAGTGTGTAATGTGACTATAGGGGGTGAGGAGGTGGTCATTGTACCCAGACCCAGTGTGTAATGTGACTATAGGGGGTGAGGAGGTGGTCATTGTACACAGACCCAGTGTGTAATGTGACTATAGGGGGTGAGGAGGTGGTCATTGTACCTAGACCCAGTGTGTAATGTGACTATAGGGGGTGAGGAGGTGGTCATTGTACCCAGACCCAGTGTGTAATGTGACTATAGGGGGTGAGGAGGTGGTCATTGTACCCAGACCATAAATGTACCCATGCATGATTGCGGTCACGTTATCATTTGGGGTCATCTTCTCTGATTTCCAGACTTTTTTCATTTAATTTAAAGGCCTAAACTCTGTAACTTCTAAATATTCACAAAATCCCAAACATTTAAAGTCCCATTTGCCCTTAAATGTCCTTAAATGAATCTGTTCCTGTTTAATTTCAGCCTCGTGTAACACCGAATGTCCGCGAGTCTCCATTCCAGCACAAAGCGCCTCACTCCTCGAAGGATTGGCCATTAGTGTCTGGCCTGAAATGTGTGCGTCTTGTTTCTTTAATCCGACATGCGGTATACAGCAGCGTTCTGCCAAATGTTCTTTCTGCGAGAGTGCCGTGTGTGATTACCCGGCCTCATAACAGGCTGCTTCATCTAAATATCCGATAAACACAGGCCCAGTGTGTACAATTACAACCCTCAACCCAACTACACCTCACAAGCAGCTTGTACTCAGATGTCCTCTGGTCCAACAAACTCTGCATTACTAACGAGACGCGGGAAATACTCAGCTTTTCACTGGACGCCTTCAGAAAACCCAATTCCTATTGTAATTGCACCAAATTTACTAATAATATGTTTTCCGCAGTTGACTACATAGTAGACACCTCACTGCCGGTCTATGGCGGTCCTATAGGGGTAAAAAATGGCCAACGTCATATCAGCTACCATGAAGAATTGCCTAATTAGCAATTCCCTAAATTATGTTCTAAAAATGCCGTTTTGATGTTATTTACGACACTCAAATTTTCAAGTCCGCTGCTTATTTCACCTCGGTAGGGACAGTTTTGGGCCATGTGTCACGTTAGGTATGGGAAAGTACCAAGCAAACGGCAAATGGTAAGTGAAGGGGACCCCTGCGTCTAGGGAAGGGAGAGATGGTGACCTCTGACCAAACTTACAGCAGGTCCCTGGGGTTCCTCACCTATGTGCCGAGCCGGATACTTGACCCTAGGTATCCCTAGTGCTAAACCCTAAATAGTGAACGGGTGGGATGAGGTCTTCGTCAGACCCCATACGCTGACCCGGATACCTGACCCTAGGTATCGCTAGTGCTAAGCCCTAAATAGGGAACGGGTGGGATGAGCTCTTTGTCAGTCCCTATGCGCCGAGCTGGATACCTGACTCTAGGTATCCCTAGTGCTGGACCTTAAATAGTGAACGGGTGGGATGAGCTCTTGGTCAGCCCCTATATGTCGAGCCGGATAAATGTCCCTAGGGATTCCTTGTGCTGGACCCTAAATAGGGAACGGTTGGGATGAGCTTCTCGTCAACCCCACTAAACGCTAAAGAAGACACATGGAGTACACACAGGGAGAAAAGCATTAACTATTTATCCACAGACTTATCCACAGATGACTGAAGCAGAAGTTCAGCAAAGCTTCAGCAATGATACTACAGATGAAAGCAAGCCACCTGCTTGCAACCAGAGCTTGAATGAACTGAGTAATATCACCAGCACCAGTCCAGGGAAAAAGGGAGTATTTACGCACCAAGAGAATACTGATAATCAGCAGCTGGGTGGAAGGTGAACTCCTGATGGGGCCAACAGGGGAAGAGATAAAAATCCAGCAGGAAAGCTACCTATACCAATGAATACTGACAGCAGGAACAATAGAAAGTCAGGGAGCATTTTGCGCAGCCAAACGCTGTGACCTTCTATTGCCAGAAACCACATGACTGTCACCCGTGACACACCCGTGACTACATGTCAATTCTCTCTGTACTACGTCTTCCAGATTGCAAGGTGTTTACAGTCATGGTCTACCCTGCAACTCCCACATTCCGAGTCTTCCATCAAGCATGCACTATGGATTTATTGCGCATGCGCAATAATGATGCATAGCTTGAGACTTTCCATATACTTGATGTCAGTACTGACAATACTTACATTGGGGCAGCAGTTAGCAATTCATTAAATTATATCCTAAACAATGGCTACCTTTTGGTTCGGTTTTTAATATTTTTTCATCATGCTCTCTTCATGGCATTTTTTGAAGTTTTTCGCAGCACCCTATCTTCTTGACAGGCAGACTTGGACAATTTGAGGCATGTTAACTGATCCTGTTCTCAGTTATTTCCCCATTTGTAACCTACGGTGATCTATGCTAGTAGCTGATGACTATTGCTGTGCATGCGCTGTGGATTTCCTGCGAATGCGCAGTGATAAAGCTTGAGGATGTCGACTGATGTCAGTGCTGAGAGCACATACATTGGGGGGTGAAAGCAGGTACCTTAGATCACTGAGATGGTGGACCTTATGTATGCTTCAGTGGAAGTAGAAATAATGGGTCAAATGATTTATCCAATTCAGCTAAAAACTGAAAAATTAATTATGACTGATTGATCCTTCAAATAAAAGACACCCATCGATCTATCTGCTCTCAATGTCTTTTATAGTTTTTGGAAAATATACAAATAATTTGACAATCAATCAAAAAATCCCCAATCTAGAGCCAGCATGTAATGCTCAAAAAAAGGGGATAAAAAATATAAATAAATATATTAAAAATACAGATTACATCCCAAAAATTAATTCATCGACAAAAATTATTCATGGACAGAAATATTCCCTGAGCAGCAGTGAAACAGTAAGATAAAGTGAATCTTGCAATGACCAATGATTAAATGTAGTGTTTGATAATGAATTATATTATATCAAGGTGTAGATATTCTAATACTATGTTATACAATGCTGGATCAAATAAATACTATTTTTCAATGTGAGGGCAATCCCATTATATGTCCTGCATATGTAACAAGTTATATAGACAAAATTAACTACCTTGATATATGGTCCTGTTAACTGCATACCCCGACGCGCGTTTCGTGCATTATTCTTCCTCAACCAGGCATTACTATTCCTCTTGTTAATGGGGTGTCAAGGGGTTCTATGCATGGTAGCCTGGCATATATGGGTTCCAAGGACAGGCTTTGCACTAGCTACCCACATGATACTCTGGGCTTCAACCTTTAACCCCTGTACAAGGAGCTGGACTTACACAGGGGCCCCTGGGTTGGTTCAACGGAGAGGCTGCTTGCCGAAAGAGCGAGATGGCAGGTGATGGTCCGAAAACTGTGTCAATAACAGGTCAGGAACATAGTATTCAGGCAGAAAAATAGTCTAAACACAGGCCGACGTCTCAAACAGGAAGGATAGTAGCAGAAAAACACATGTTAACCAGAGTAAGGAAACCTATAACTGGCAACTAGTGCAGGAAGCCAAGAGTTTAGATAGTATAAGCCTTATCCAATGGTCATAGTAGGTAGATACTTAGATGACCCCATTCAGAAATTATTAACCCAACATCCCTTGCTGAACAGCCCGACTAGTCCAAGAATATTACTGTAACCAAAAATCATGCAGTCACCCAGCTCTACTCGAGTTAAGAAGTACAGACACTGACACAACAGTTCGACTGCACAGTCTAACAAAGGAATGACTTGACGTCAAGTTGCCCCGAGCCTATTTACTTAACGAACACGTCGGTCCTCCAAATCACGAGACAATCTGTGTAGCCACCCTTAATTGTGGCTAAAGTAAGAAGGTCCTAAAAGGGAGGGCATTTATTAATAGAGTTTTCAAAGAAAAAACAATAAGCTAAGCCTACTGAAAGTAGTAAAATATATAACTTCCCAATTTAGGGATTTATTTGCCCTGTTACCCTCATAAAAAATTCTGGTTTTGGGGCATTTTCTGAGTTAGCATGCGAAGTGGGCTAGCTAACTGCTTATTTCAGTAGCCTGGCTGCACCAATTCTCTACCTTAGCTAAAGCAGTGAAGGGGGCTGGTTTAATTATTGAAAACAGCCAGCCCCCTTTTCACACTGCTGATGTTAGGTGCCATTGATTTATTTTCACTGGAAAACCAATTTAAATAGAACTTTTGCCAAACATGCGTAATGTTTTTCCAGGTGGCCACTTTTCTCGTGAATCTAGCGTTATTTTTCTTTTGTCCCTGTGCCTCTCCATTTCTTAGATATGGCCCTTTTTCAAGGCATGTAAAATCCAGTGTGTTTAAGTGGGTGTTTGTGGTCCTTAAACTTTTTTTTGTCAGAGTAGGCCTTACCCACTTGGCTAAAAAAGCTAAATTGATATGCAGTGAAGAGGGGGTTATATCTCAGTAAAGAGGGGGTCATATCTCCCGAAAGAGGGGGCCATATCTCAGGAAAGAGGGAGCAATATCTCTGGAAAGAGGGGGCCATCTCTCAGGTAAGAGGGGGTCATATCTCAGGAAAGAGGAAAGAGTGGGCAATGTCTGAGGAAAGAGGGGGCAATATCTCAGGAAAGAGGGTGCGATATCACAGGAAAGAGGGGGCCATATCATAGGAAAGAGAAAAGAGAGGGCCATATCACAGGAAAGAGAAAAGAGGGGGGCATATCATAGGGAAGAGAAAAGAGGGGGCCATATCACAGGAAAGAGGAAAGAGGGGACCATATCTCAGCAAAGAAGAAAGAGAAGGCCATATCTCAGAAAAGAGGGGGCCATATCACAGGAAAGAGGGGGCCATATCACAGGAAAGAGAAAACAAGGGGACATAGCTCAGGAAAAAGGAAAGATGGGGCCATATCTCAGGAAAGAGGAAACAGGGGACCATATCTCAGGAAAGAGGGGACCATATCACAGGAAAGAGGAAGGAGGGGGACATAGCTCAGGAAAAAGGAAAGAGACTGCCATATCTCAAGAAAGAGGAAAGAGGGGGCCATATCTCAGGAAAGAGAAAAGAAAGGGTCATATCTCAGGAAAGCGGAAAGAGGGGGACATATCTCAGGAAGGAGGGGGCCATATCTCAGGAAAGAGGGGGTCATATCTCAGGAAAGAGGAAAGAGTGGGCAATGTCTGAGGAAAGAGGGGGCAATATCTCAGGAAAGAGGGGGCGATATCACAGGAAAGAGAAAAGAGAGGGCCATATCACAGGAAAGAGAAAAGAGGGGGGCATATCATAGGGAAGAGAAAAGAGGTGGCCATATCACAGGAAAGAGTACAGAAGGGGACATAGCTCAGGAAAAAGGAAAGATGGGGCCATATCTCAGGAAAGAGGAAACAGGGGACCATATCTCAGCAAAGAAGAAAGAGAAGGCCATATCTCAGGAAAGAGGGGGCCATATCACCGGAAAGAGGAAGGAGGGGGACATAGCTCAGGAAAAAGGAAAGAGACTGCCATATCTCAAGAAAGAAGAAAGAGGGGGCCATATCTCAGGAAAGAGAAAAGAAAGGGTCATATCTCAGGAAAGCGGAAAGAAGGGGACATATCTCAGGAAGGAGGGGGCCATATCTCAGGAAAGAGGGGGCCATATCTCAGGAAAGAGGAAAGAGTGGGCAATGTCTGAGGAAAGAGGGGGCAATATCTCAGGAAAGAGGGGGCGATATCACAGGAAAGAGGGGGCCATATCACAGGAAAGAGGAAAGAGGGGGCCATATCTCAGGAAAGAGGGGGCCATATCTCAGGAAAGAGGGGGCCATATCTCAGGAAAGAGGGGGCCATATCTCAGGAAAGAGGAGGCCATATCTCAGGAAGGAGGGGGCCATATCTCAGGAAGGAGGGGGCCATATCTCAGGAAGGAGGGGGCCATATCTCAGGAAAGAGGGGGCCATATCTCAGAAATGAGAAAAGAGGGGGGCATATCTCAGAAAAAGGAAACAGTGACCTATATCTCAGGAACAGAGAGGCGCAGGAGAAAAACATTATGGCAGTTTCTGGGGAATAATGACATTTACACCAGGTAAAAAAAAAATCACATTTATGGCAAGTGATAGGTCCTCTTTAAAGAAAAGCCCGGACGTCTGCCCTGAAAGGGCTCAAGGGAGGGCAACATGACTGAGGAGGGATGCTAGGCCTGAGGGTTAGCAAGGGGTTAATGTGCAGGGTATTTTGTGCGGGAAAAGTGGGAGGTGGAGTTATAGGGCTGTGGGGCCATGTAATTGGTCAAGGGGTTGCTAGTGTAGGGGAGTATATACAGGGCTGGATTAGGAGGTGGGAGGTCATTCACTACCTGGAAGACGTCTTGAATTGTTGCTGAATCGCTTGGATCCTGAAGATCGAGGGCTTCGGGGTACAGATGAAGAGGAGGAGGAGCAGCTGCAGCGATGGCCCGGCGAAGTCGGCGGCTCTGCAGATGGGACCCCTCTGCCTCCGAAGTGGCACCGAAGACCGCGGTTTCCTTAGCGCCTCAGCCCGGAGACGCCGCCGAGGACCCGACGGCGGAGAAGGAGCCCCAGCGGAAGACTCACGGCAGCGGCGGCAGATCCAAGAAACGGGACAAAGCGGGGCCTGGGCCGGAAGTCGGGCCACGGGCATCAAGGCAGCGGGGCGGTGAGTGACATGGCCGGCCTCCCCTCCACTTCCGGTTCGCGGGGCGCAGTGTGATGCGCGCGTTGCGGCTGCGTGGCCCGTCGCGCTCACCTGCCCCGCCGAGCTCGCCTGACCCGCCGCGCTCGCCTGACTCGCTGCGGTCACGTGGGTCGGCGGTGTCACGTGGGTCGGCGGTGTCACGTGGGCGGGCGGCGCGGTTCCGTGGGCCGGCGGCGCGGTCACGTGCGGACCCAGGAGAGAAGACGTCGCGGTGACCTGCATCAGAAGTCGGCAGCGGGGAGGTGTGACGTGACCGGCCTCTCCTCCACTTCCGGGTTGCGGCGCGCACTGGTGACGCGCGCGTCGCGGCCACGTGACCCGACGCGGTCACGTGGTCTGGCGATGCGGTCACGTGCTTCGGCGCTGGTGTCACCTGACCCGGAAGTGTCGGCGATGAATCCTGCAGCGTTCGGCGGCGGCTGCAGAGCAAGATGTGGGGAGGATTTCGCAGACCCAGACGATCGTCCAGCAGCGGTGCGGGCAGTGGTAAGTGACATCACTGGCCCTGAAAGCCTCAGATCGGTACGGCGCGGGGGTCAGCGTGATACCGTGGGCGGGCGCGGCCACGTGACCCATGGCGCGGTGCGGGGTCTGGCGGCGCAGTCACATGCCCCTGGCATCTCGGTCGTCTACTACTGCCGGGGATCTAGATGGAGCAGCCTGAACGGGGTCCAGCAGGTAGTGGCGGCACGTCTGGCGCTGGCTCGGGGGGTCAGCAAACGACAGGGCTGACCCAGAGCTGGGCTTGTCGCGCGATCGTCTGCATATGCCAGGTGTGCGGCCTGCGCAGACGTGTAGGGTCTGGTCAGCGGCTGGGTGGCAGCACGTGTTCCAGCTGGCGGATGTGCGGCTAGAGCGCACCACCCCCCCCTACGTTGTGGCTCCGAGCCGGTGACTACTTGACAAGCGTCCCCGGCTGGCCGGCCAGTCCGGCCGGTTGCGTTGCGGCCCTGGAGGGCTGCAACCTGCGTTTACCCGTGGAGAAGATGGCGGTGCTCGACGCGGAGGACATGTGACGGCTGTTCCGTGGGATCCCACGGAGTCAGCCTAGTAAGTTACGGCTCACTTAAAACCTTATATTAATGCTTGAATTATGGTGGGTGGTAAGGGTGTCGATAGGTATGATTTTGGGTGCATTAGGGCGGTAGTTTGTTTGTCAGCGGGTTTCGGAAGGAGGTTGGGGGCCCTGTGTACGGCGTTGAATTTTGTGTGTGAGTGGTTGCTACGTGGTCCCGGATGCCTTGCTATGCACTTCATGAGCGTTGGGGTTTTTTCATGCTAGGGTGTCTATCTATAGGTGACGACTTTGTTTATTCTGGTTGGCATAATTGCGCTTGCATTCTCTGGGTGATTTTGTATGATTGGGTGATTTCCAGGTGGTTTGTGACTGATTCAGGTGGAAGTCGGCGGTGGGGCGGTGATTGAGGTAGGGATACGAATACTTGCAAAGGGGTTGTGGATAGCCATGGTCACGGCAATTCCATGGTTTCTGTATAGTCATGGGGGTCTTTTAGCTAGAGGATTATTGCGGTTCATAATATTTGATAAGAGTTCGATGGTAGTCCACTGACATGGTGGCCCGGCATGTGGGGGCGCATTTTCATTCGGCGTCTTACTCTGGAGCGTTGCATGGGGTGTGTGCTATTTGAGAGGTGAAGGGGAAGGTGGTTGCGTTTTAAGAAGGGTGTTTAAGTTTTATGGGCATCGGGCTAGCCCGGTTCTCCAACTGGTGTTGTGTGAGTACTGGGGGTATTTTGCTGGTCCACTGGGGCGCGGCATGTTTTGTTGCGGCCAGATATTAAGGTCGAGATGATGGGGACAGCAGTTTGTTTTTTTTGGATATCTGTCCTTCCTTGCGGCGGTGGACGACACATTTCTGGGGGTCTTGAAATTGGCCAGTCACCTGTATGCGGTGCCCAGGCTAGCCGTCTATTAACAGGAGTAATAGGCGGTTAATGTAAAAAAAAAAAAAAAAAAGTCATGATTTTGTTGCCTTTGCCTGTAATCGGGTTTTCAGTGTTTGTTTCCGATATCTTTCGTACATATATTGTGTGGAGCTGGATGTTTTATGGTTGCGCGATGTCTGGTTATTGTGGTCTATGTTTCGGGTTCGGTCCCATAGTTGGAGGATTATCCAATATTCGGGATGGTTGAGTGCTTATTTTCTGTTTCTGGGACAACCTGGGCTTGTTAAGCTGTTTCTTCATGCCCAGGGTGTATTTGCAGAGTTAGAATGTGTGTGATAAATCGGTGTGTGTGGTTCGTATAGGTGGGGCCCTATGTCTGAGGTACAATTACGGGCCATTATCAGGTTCCCGTGTATATCGTGCTACTGTTTTGTGGTCCAGTTTGGCTTCTTGAATTCGTGGGTTCACGTGCCGTTTGGGGGTTCATGGGGAGATTACGGGAGTCTGCCGGCAGTGTCTGCACAGGGGCAGTTTTAACAAGTTTTATACGCGCGGATTGGTATGCGGTTCTTAGTAGGGTTGCCGGCTTAACGTTGGCAGTCCGTATCGGGCGGCATTCGTCATGGCGGTTGATAGTAGCTCCACAGGAGTTTATTATAAGAGTAGGTGGTTCTCGTTTACGATGGGTTTGGGGTGTTTCTTTCGGGTACAGCTGACTTGGCTTTGCCTGATGGGTATATGGTTCGTCTTGGTGTGTTTCTTCCTAGTGCCCCCAGGGTTGGGGGCTCGGGTAATGTGTCGGTGCGAGGAATAAGTGACATTTGCGTTGGGTGATCCAGTGTGTGGCTTATTGGTGTCGGGGGGGCCTCCTATTGGCGACTTGTGGGAGTTTCCAGCCAGGTAGTGCTGCTGGTGGGTGTTGTTCCATTTGTTGGTTATGTGGACAGATCGTGGGGCCTGTTGTGGGTTTCGCTGGCTGTCACGCGGTGGTGAAGCCCCTCCCACCAGTGCATTGCCGGGCGGTTCCTTTGGTCTTACGTATTGGTCGGGACCGGCAGGTATCACGGGTACACAGTGGCGCGGCGCAGCTGCGGGTGAGGTATTTGAAGTAGTGTGCGAGTAGGTCGCAACTATGCCATCACCTCCCGCAATGTCGGGCTGGATGGCTGGGGTAGCCAGTGCAGTGTGCACTGGCTCTTATGGTTTAAGGACGTGGTAATCGTCTGGGGCGGTGCCCCGATGGGGGTTGTTTTGCGGCGCTTGAGGGCTGAATGGCGGACAGGCACCAGACACTCGTGGGTGCAACGTTGACGGTTGGCCCTGGCTTATGGTGTCTGCAATTTCGGAGAAATATGGTGTCTGAGTTTTCCTGGACTACGGGTCGAGTGGGAGTTTCTGTTCTCTCATTTTGTGAGTTGTATTGAGTCTGCAGTTTAGCGGGGATTGGGCATGGTGTGCAGTTGGCTTTTGGTGAGAGGGTGGCAATGGTAGGGTTGTGCTTCCAGGTTCAAAGCGCACGGAGATACCAATGATTAACTGTGCTCATGTGCCCCCCTTTTACGGGGCTTTGAGCATTATGCGGTGATCAGAAGGGTGTATTCTGACTTAGTTAGGGAAATCATCTGGTGGTGGGGGTATCGTTACACAGTGGTATATAGTTAAGGTCTTTTCTTCAGGCCGGTGGTCGGCTTGACTGGCTTTGGTCCCGTGTTGTTGTGTCTTTGGGGTGGAATGGTTTTGGCTATTGGACTGGGTGGTAATTTCAGGATCGGTGTGATAATACACAGTTTACGGGAACAGCAGCGTTTTGGTACTGCACGTGGGTGGAGGAGACGTGGTCGCTGGGGGGGCATCCGGGGTGCTTGATCCGTGACATCGGGTCTGATTGCCCCGGGCCATTTCTTCCTGCCTGGGTGGCGTGCTCGTGTTGTTGTTCGCAGGGGCATGACTGTCTAGTGGTTTTATTATTTGGTATGTCTTAGGATCTGCCAGAGGTTGGGGAAACAGGGGAGGTTGTTTTGTTTCCAACTATAAGGGTTGGCTTTGCTTAATTACCAGCTGATATGTAATTTTAGGAGGCGCCTGCAGTGTAGCTGTCTCAACGAGGCCTAGCTTGCCCCCTTATTCCTTGGAGATGGGGGTGGCGGCTCAGGTGGCTCGTTGGGGACTGGTCGCGCAGGCGGTGCATAGGATCGGACAGCGTGGTTGGCTAGTTGCTGGTCTTGGGGCGGCTGCCCTTGTTGTACTGGTACACCAATAATGGTTGGCTTTGTTTAATTATCAGTGGATGTGTAAATTTCAGCGGCGCCTGCAGTGTAGCTGTCTCAACGAGGCCAAGCTTGCCCCCTATTCCGTGGAGATGGGGGCGGCGGCTCTGGTGGCTCGTTGGGGACTGGTCGCGCAGGCGGTACATAGGATCGGACGATGTGGTCGGCTAGTTGCAGGTCTTGGGTCGGCTGACCTTGTTGTATTGGCGGTTTGGTGCAGGTTGGCATCGTAAGGTCTATTGGGGGGGTCATTTTGCTCGATTGACATTGGTCCCGCAGTATTGGTTGCTCGACCCGAGGAGTCGGCTCGGGTCGGGTTTTGGTGGTGGGGCTCGCACGTACAAGGTGTCATACGTGCTCGCTGTGGCGGAAAGGAGGGGGGTATTTGAAGTCGGTGGATTGCACAAAGAGCGGGGGGAACCCAGTGCAGGAGCGGGTTACCCCTGGTGTGCAATGGTATGGTTGGTGGGTCCCTGCTGTGCTCGGTCACAGCGGGACATGTTAACGTGGGACCCTGCTGTGCTGGGTCACGGCAGGGCATGTTAATGTGCTGGGTGTCCTCGAGCCGGTGTGGTGCGGCTGAGGGCACATGGTGGAGCAACACTCGGCTGGGTGTCCTCGAGTCGGTGTGGTGCGGCTGAGGGCACATGGTGGAGCTGGTGTTGCAATCATGGACAAAAGGAACTCTTCACTTACCCCCCCTCCTTTGCTGGTGGTTATGCTTATGGAGTTATTTACTATACTAGAAGGTGGCCCGATTCTACGCATCGGGTATTCTAGAATTTACGTATTGTGTAGTTCATGTATGATTTTTGTTACATATATATATATATATAGAGATGTTGTTGTGTGTAGTTACCAAGTGTTTGTGTAGGCGCTGTACATGTTCTGGGTGTTGTCTGGGTGTGGCGGGGGGTGAGAGCGGTGTTGTATGTGTGTTGCGTGTGTTGCGTTGTTTGTGGAGCGCTGTGTGTCTGTAGCGTTGTGTGTGTGTGTTGCGCGGTTTCTGTGTGTGTGGTGTGTTTTGGGGGGAGGTATGTTTTGTGCAATGTGTGTGTTGTGCGGTATGTGCGTATATTTGTGTGTGCCGCGGTGTTTGTGTGTTGGGTGTTGTGTGTGTGCAGCGTTGTCTGTGTGTGTGGGTGTCTGTGTAGGGCAGTTGTTTGTGGTTCCCAGTGTGTGTGTGTGTGTGTGTGTGTGGTGTGTTGTGCAGTGCGCGCGCGTGTGTGTGTGTGTGTGTGTGTGCATCAGCCTCTCTTCTCTCAGCCTACCTCTCCCAGCCTCCCTCCTCCCAGCCTCCCTCAGCATCAGCCTCCCTCTCCCAGCCTCCCCAAGCATCAGCCTCCACCAGCATCAGCCTCTCTCCTTCCAGCCTCCCCCAGCATCAGCCTCCGCCAGCATCAGCCTCTCTCCTTCCAGCCTCCTCCAGCATCAGCCTCCCTCTCCCAGCCTTCCCCAGGATCAGCCTCTCTCCTCCCAGCCTCCGTCCTCCCAGCCTTCCCCAGCATCAGCTTTCCCCTCCCAGCCTCCCTCAGCATCAGCCTTCCCCAGCATCAGCCTCTCTCCTCCCAGCCTCAGCCTCTCTCCTTCCAGCCTCCCCCAGCATCAGCCTCTCTCCTTCCAGCTTCCCTCAGCATCAGCCTCCCCTTCCCAGCCTTCCCCAGGATCAGCCTCTCTCCTCCCAGCCTCCTTCCTCCCAGCCTCCCCCTCCCAGCCTCCCTCAGCATCAGCCTTCCGCTCCCAGTCTCCCCCAGCATCAGCCTCCCCATGCATCAGCCTCCACCAGCATCAACTTCTCTCCTTCCAGCCTCCCCCAGCATCAGCCTCTCTCCTTCCAGCCTCCCTCAGCATCAGCCTCCCGTTCCCAGCCTTCCCCAGGATCAGCCTCTCTCCTCCCAGCCTCCTTCCTCCCAGCCTCCCCCTCCCAGCCTCCCTCAGCATCAGCCTTCCCCTCCCAGTCTCCCCCAGCATCAGCCTCCCCAAGCATCAGCCTCCACCAGCATTAGCCTCCACCAGCATTAGCCTCTCTCCTTCCAGCCTCCCCCAGCATCAGCCTCCACCAGCATCAGCCTCCCTCGTCCCAGCCTCCCCCTCCCAGCCTCCCCCAGCATCAGCCTCTCTCCTCCCAGCCTTCCCCATGATCTGCCTCTCTGCTCCCAGCCTCCTCCAGCACGCCGTGCTCCTCTGCCGACACTCACACACCCGATCGCATCCACTCACACACACCTGATCGCATCCACTCACACACACCCGATCGCATCCACTCACACACACCCGATCGCATCCACTCACACACACCCAATCGCATCCACTCACACACACCCGATCGCATCCACTCACACACACAGACACTGACGATATCGCACATACGCGCTTATACTCACAACATCCGGGGATATCACATGCTTCTGGCCATGTGATCCTCCCGCAGGTCCTGGAAGCTCACAGCACAATATCGCCGCCGAGAAGCAAGCGATATCCCAGGATGTTGTGAGTATGTGGATGCGATGTGATGTGTGTGTGAGAGTGAGTGTGATCTGATTTGTGTGTGTGTATGTGTGTGCTGTTATGTGTGTGTGCTGTTATGTGTCTGTATTTTCCGGCGCTGCAGGACCTTGATGTGTGGATGCGATGTGATGTGTGTGTGAGGTGTGTATGAGAGTGAGTGTGAGCCGGTGTACACTGGTAACTATGATACACATCGGGTAACTAAGGGACCTTAGTTACCCGATGTGTATAATGGTTACCAGCTTTCACGGCCTCCGTCAAGATCCCAGCATCGCAAGGTTATGTCTGGCGCTGCCGGGATCCTGACGGAGCCGGTGTAGAAGCAAGCGATATCCCAGCATGTTGTGATGTGTGAGGTGTGTGTGAGAGTGAGTGTGAGAGTGAGTGTGATCTGATGTGTGTGTGTGTACTCACCTGGGAGTCGCGGCTCCGTGTCAGTTGGGCCAGAGCGAGCGTGCATTGCGTGAGGGGGGCGGGGCCTGCAGAGAGCCGGGGCGAGAGGCCAATCCGTGTGGGGGGGCGGGGCCATGGAGAGCCCAGCGGCCAATCAGCTTTGTGTCACCGTAAGGACACAATTTCGGAGCATGACAGACAGACAGACAGATAGACAGACAGACAGACAGACAGACAGACAGACAGACAGAATAAGGCAATTATATATATATAGATTTATGAATAAAATGTTATTGATTATGTTGGTGTTAATAAACGAGGCTGCTGTGGCCTTTACATCCAATGTCACGCAGTCTGTGTCTTATTTTAGTGGAAAAGTGGTGAAAGGTGGATAACTGGTTTGGGTCAGAACGGCAAGATAGGGCCGTCAGTCAGACGTTCCTAAGTCAAGCATATTTTCCATGTATACAAGGTTGAGGACCATTGAACTCATTAGTGCTTCAAAAAAATCCCAGAAAAGTCCCTGCATTCTAGGATATAAATAGGGACCAAAAGGTGAAATTCCCCTCTTAATTACTTGATTATTCTTTAACCTTAAACCTACCGTATTATTCAAACTATAAGATGCATTCTAGGTTTATATGTCAAAAAATGGGGAAAAAAACATATTTTACCTACTGACTAAAGGAAACCTGACAGCCGATATATTCTGCTCAATCCATGTCAGACGCTGGCTGTATGATTTCAGACATATATGTTTGACTGCAGCGTTTCAGAGAAAAACCTATTTTAGTAGTAACCGGGGACTTTCTCTCATCCTATACACGCAGGGCAGAGGGCAGGGAGAAGCCACCAGGGACCACCTGTCTGACTAACCTCCCGTGCGGTTCGGTCCCTGACCACCAATTAAGTTATGCTTTTTATGTTTTATTTTTTTACAAGCTGTTCTAAATCCTACTTAGTGTTGGTATATCACATAAAATCTCAATACAATACATTTACGTTTGTGGGTGTAGTGTGAAAAAATGTTGAAAAGTTCACGGGGTATGAATACATTTTCAATGCTCTCTGCAACGCACCCATGATGCACACAACACTGCTGCATGTATACACTCACACACCATTGCTACGTACACACACAGCTCTGCTACATAAACACACTCACATACAGCTATGCTACATTGACACGCACAACCCTGCTACGTGGGCCCACACAATCACAGCTCTGCAAAAGTATCACACACTGAAATACACTTCCTTCCATGCATGTGAATGGACAGATCCCTTTTAGTTTTCTCTCCTGCCCTGCACCAATAAGACTGATCAGTGTCGGGCAGGAGAAGAGATTGCTGTGCCACCTTATAGTTCTCTTAGTGATCAGGAAGGATGCTATGTTAGTGCTCTACTTAATCATTGGTTGCTGCCTCTGGACTACAGGACATACCCTTTTTTAGCAACTTTTTTTTATTTTAAAGGATTTGTCCACTACTAGAACAACCATCTGCTTCCACAATGTTTCCCCCAGGTAAAATAATAAAACCTATCCTCACTTCCCGTACTGGCGCCCTTCCAGCGGTCCCCATGTCCAATCATCACCGGCTTTCTTCTCCCCGCCTTCAGACCAAACAAGCAATCAACAGGAAGTGAGCGCAGCCAATGTGCTCACTTCCTGTTGATTAACTTGTTTAGTCCAAAGGCGGGAAGAAGGAAGCTGTCACTGACTGGATGCGGGGCTTTCGTGACTTCACAATCCCACGTGAGCCCCCGGCACTGCAAGCCCCACGTTCAATCAGTGCCAGCTTTCTTCTCCATGCCTTCGTACCAAATGAGCAATCAACAGGAAGTGAGAACACCTGATGTGCTCACTTCCTGTTGATTAACTCGTTTGGTCCGAAGGCATGGAGAAGGAAGCTGGTGCTGATTGAACATGGGCCTCGAGGTGCCAGGGTTCACGTGGGGTTGTGATGTCACGTGAGCCCTATGTCCAAGAAGCACCGACTTCCTTCTCCCTGCCTTCGGACCAAATGAGCAATTAACAGGAAGTGGGTAGCAGTCATTGCACTCACTTCCCGTTGATTAACTTGTTTGGTCCAAAGACAGTGAGAAGGAAGCTAGGATTGATTGAAGGTGGGATTCACTGTGTCGGGGTTCACGTGGGGTTGTGATGTCACGTGAGCCCCATGTCCAATCAGCGCCGACTTCCTTCTCCCTGCCTTTAGACCAAACAAGCAATTAACAGGAAGTGAACGCAGCCAATGTGCTCACTTCCTGTTGATTAAGTAATTTGGTCCAAAGGTGGCGAGAAGGAAGCTGGCACTGATTGAACCTGGGGCTCGCAGTGCCGGGGGTCACGTGGGGCTTTGATGTTAAGTGAGCACCACGTCCAATCAATGCCAGCTTCCTTCTTCCCGCCTTTGGACCAAAAAAGCAATCAACAGGAAGTGAGCGCCACCAATGTGCTCACTTCCTGTTGATTAACACTAGAACTACTGGACTCGTGACACCTATATAGAAATATATAGTGCAAAGTAGTCAAAATGACTACCTCAGTAGTTCTAGTGTTAACTTGTTTAGTCCAAAGGCGGGAAGAAGGAAGCTGGCACTGACTGGATGCAGGGCTTTCGTGACTTCACAATCCCACGTGAGCCCCCGACACCGCAAGCCCTGACACCACCGGAAGGACGCCAGTACGGGAGGTGATTATAGGCTTTATTATTTTGCCTGGGCGAAATATGTGGAATGAGAAGGGGTTGTCCAAGTCGTGGACAACCCTTTTAAGTTAAACAGTGCCTCATAGTCCAAAAGATCTGGTATTTTATTATGCCAGAAGCACCTTAGGCTTTATTATTTTACCTAGGTGTAACATGTGGAATCAGACGGGGTTGCCCTGGTAGTGGAGAGCCCCTTTAAGTTAAGTCCAAAAGATCTGGTATTTCCTTATGCTAGAAGCACCTATGTGTCTCCACTTCGCCCTGTCATTGAAATCACATAGCATCTCCCACCAGTGGTGCAACTTGAAGCTTGTGGGACCCAATGTAAAACCTCCAACGGGGCCCCCAACAACTAGTTTTGTTCTTCTCCAATGGGCCAAAAGTACCTTTTGGGACCCCCTAGACTCCACAGCCCGAGTGTGGTTGCCCCCATTACAGTTATGCCGCCGTCTCCCACCCTTCCGAATAATAAGCTTTGACACTAGACAACAACCATGGCATGAATTACCTCAATCAGCCCAGCAATTAGCTCCCCATTTTCCCCCCCAAGTACTAATCAACATTGAATTTGTCTTCCCCCCCCCTTTTTAGATGCTACACAAATTAGTGCAAAGGCGAAATAATGCTAATTGATTTTGCAAGGGTTTCGCCAATGTAAAGCGTGATAATGGGGCTCGCTCTATGTACTGTAATGTGCCTTTAAACAGTTACTTATTCATGAAGTTCTCCCCGGGGGGAAGACGGACCCCTCTATGCGTCTTCCCGACCATTTAGAACTTTTTTTTTTTTTTTTATTTTTGGTCGTCATTTTTCCTTCTTTCCCTTTTCTTTGCCTTTTTTTCTTTTTGTAATCCTTTCTTCCTATTGAAACGCCAGTTAGTAATCAATTACTACCCTTGTCATTCATTCCTCGGCGCAGCAGCTGGTCACAGGAAGCCCACGTATCACTGGTCGCCGGCCAGTCAGCTTGCTCCAGCTGTCCTTTATTCTGCGCTGAATCATAATGCTATTTCTTACACTTTTTTTTTTTTTAATTCCAGCCCATACCGGGGGTCTTCTTTCCCCTAATGTAACTATTACGCCATATCTAACCAATGAGAAAGCCGTAAAAAAAAAAAATGAGAGAGGGGGATTATCAAAAGTTGTATTCATTGCCGGGCATTTCGGCTGTAGAATTTTTTTTTAATTTTTTTTTTTTCTATATTCTACTTTATATTAGGCGTTGATATAAAGGCTGCTGACAGATCAAAGGTTTCGCTGGTAAAATGATATGAAAGGCAAGAACATTAATATCCATCAAGTTCCTTTTAGGATTTGCAAAATACGGGGGATCCGGGGGGCCTCCCAAGAAAAAAAAAAAACTTAGCATGAAGGTCTGGGAAGGCTGCATTTTTAATGAAAAGGAAACGAGTGAGGGCACATGGGATATGGAAGGAGGTAATGACCCACAAAACAGAGGTGACTGTTCTGCGCGCAGTTTCTCTCTTCTGTATCCTGAGTGTGCCAGGACGGGTGTCAGGGCCGAGCTTTGGGGTAAAGCCGCTCTTTTCAATAGAGGATAAAAAAAAAAAATTGCACCCCACACCTACAACTTTTCAATGGTGATCAGTCAAAAAGTTAAAGCTGTTTTCTTCTTCGGCGCCACTGGGGCATAAAATAGGGATCTGGACCCTAAATAGAGATCATTTGTATATAACCAGGTTGTCAGCTTCTGAATAATGACTCGATTCTCTATCCCGATTGTCTCACTTTTAAAGGGACGGGGCTTTTTCATGTAGATCTTTTTGTTTTTGTGTTCCATATGTCATATGTCTGAGGGTGTAACGTATTGTGGGGCCAGAAAAAGGAGAGGTATAACCTCAGTTTGGCCATATTTCCCCTCACTGTGGGTGGTATGAAATTGAGGAGCGCCCTCTACAGGGATGATCCATCTACTATAATCTGTCTCTTTATTTATTGTGTTAACATTAGTAATTATTATTATTATTATTATTTATTTTGTATTTATTTTATTTTTTATTTTTAATTTTTTTCATTATGTTATTATTGTTTTTTATTTGTTATATTTTTTTTTTCTTTTTCTTTTTTTTATTCTTATTTATTAATTTTTTATTATTATTTTTGTTTTTTCTAAATAGTTTTTGTATGCATTGTTTTATTATTATTATTATTAGTAGTAGTAGTAAAGTAGTAGTAATAGTATAAGTATTTTTTATGTATTTTTAATAATTTTATTTTTATTTATATTATTATTATAATTTATTTTGTATTTATTTTATTATTTTTTATTTGTTATTTTTTTTCTTTTTATTTTTTTATTCTTATTATTATTTATTATTTTTATTATTTTTATTATTATTTTTTTTTTTTCTAAATAGTTTTTGTATGCATTGTTTTATTATTATTATTATTATTATTAGTAGTAGTAGTAAAGTAGTAGTAATAGTATAAGTATTTTTTATGTATTTTTAATAATTTTATTTTTATTTATATTATTATTATAATTTATTTTGTATTTATTTTATTATTTTTTATTTATTTTTTTGATTTTTATTTTTTTATTCTTATTATTATTTATTATTTTTATTATTTTTATTATTATTTTTGTTTTTTCTAAATAGTTTTTGTATGCATTGTTTTATTATTATTAATAATTATTATTATTAGTAGTAATAGTAGTATAAGTATTTTATATGTATTTTTAATAATTTTATTGTATTTTTATTTATATTATTTATTTTGTGTTTATTTTATTTTTTATTTGTTTTATTTATTTTTATTTGTTTTCATTATTTTATTATTATTTTTTATTTGTTATTATTTTTATTATTTTTTTATTTTTTATTATTATTATTTATTATTATTTATTATTATTTTTGTTTTTTCTAAATAGTTTTTGTATGCATTGTTTTTTTTATCATTATTATTATTATTAGTAGTAGTAGTAGTAGTAGTAGTAATAATAGTAGTATAAGTATTTTTTTTGTATTTTTAATAATTTTATTTTATTTTTATTTATATTATTATTATTTATTTTTATTATTTATTTATTATTTTTTATTATTATTATTTTTTTTCATTATTTATTATTTTATTATTTTATTTTTTCATTATTTTTTTTTATTATTATTATTATTCTTATTAATTATTTATTATTTTTATTTGTTATTATTACTTTAATTTATTATTATTACTTCTTATTCTCGCTCGATTTATTCCATGCCACTTTACATGTGAAAAGGGGTACATAATAAAAACAAGTACAATAATCATGAAGGAGGATGTGAAGTGCCCATGAGGGCTCACAATCTACAGGCAGTGAATGACCCCCACCTTGGAGTTTTTAACCATTTCCTCTTCCTCCATAACGTAGACAAAGAAGAGATCAGCTTCAATGAGCTCCTTTCTATCTCTCTGGAGGACCCAGCCTGTTATCACATTACATTGATACCCTATTTTTTCCAGTGAGCTGTCACACTGTGTGTCATGGTGGCATCAAACGCTGTTCAGACCACAGACTCTGACACTCCACACTTCCTTTCTCTGGAGCTTCTTAGTTGCACAGGTAGGATCGGGCGTTGACCACCTGTGTGCTTATTAGTGATCAGACTAGCAGGAGTTAATTTCTTCTAGTCTGCTCGTTACCTTTTGGATCACATGTATCGGGAAACCTATCACAGTTACTCCCCACCTTTTTAAGATGGAGGAATTTGTCTTCCCATGCCGACTATAGCTTTCTACTCCACCGGTCTGTGTAATGGTGATTTACTGCGTGTTGCTTGGTGTGCTGTGTAATTCCTCCTGTCGTCTGGTTATTTCCTCCCTGCTTTAGTTTTCCTCCTTATCACTTGTCCGTGTGAGAGTGCTGTGTGATAGAGGCTTGGTTTTCCCTGTTTGTCCTTCATTGTTGGTGCTTACACGCGCCAGTACCGGCTCCCCCTGGGGTACTAGATTAGGGCTGGTCAGTAGCAGGGTTAGGAAGGTGGCCCAGACATTGTCACTATCAGACGTATCTCTGGGATCAGGGACAGCCAGTTCCCCCCCCCCAAGCCTGAGGGACAGTTTAGGAGCCCCGGTCCCCTGTTATCCCCTGCCACCCAATATCATTAGCACAATGTAATGCTTCATTTCTCCTGCGGGGGAGCTGCAGGGAAATAAAACACTTACTGTCTTTCCTCTTCAATATAAATGTAGCTGATCACTGGTGATCCTTGCAGCAAGGCACCTTATAGCCCGCGTCATTTTTTTGCAGGGGCATGCTGGGATCAATCAGAATAAAAGTGTGCCTACACCTTTAAATATTTTTTTTCTATCTTTTCTTTATTGGATTGCTCCATGTAGTAAATGGCCGTGTTACACATAAAATTTACTACACACTCAGTTCACCGGCATCTAAAGGGAACCCGCAGTCATGTGACTTCTAGTTAATGTGTCCGTTACAAACCAGTTGTTCTATGAATGGAACATTGGGAAATGAAACCTTCTTCTGCATTTACAGCGCCCTTTAACCAAGCATTTAAAGTGAACACACACAATAATAGGTAATAAACATGTAAAAGTCGGTTGTAAAAGCTCATAATTGGGATATGGAGGTCCGCAGCATCACGGTATTATAGTTTACAACACTAAAAAAATTGCCTTGCTCTTTCATTTTTGTAATTACATTACAAGGCCACTAGGGGAGCCAGAGGTCATAATAAATGTTGCCTTGTTATCTCTTGGTGTTGGCACTGTTTGGGGTTTATTTGTGAAGGTGTTATATTGGGATCGTATCTGTTATAATTTCTGGTTTTCTGTTCTGTCACAGGACACATGTGGCCCCTGTTGGGCCCTGGTGGCCATTGGTAATACAGTGGAACCTTGGTTAACGAGAACAATCCGTTCTGGGACTGTGCTTGATAACCAAGTTACTCGTTCAGCAAAGCAAGATTTCCCATAGGAAATCATTGCAATGCAGACAATTCGTTCCATAACTTGTTAAATGTCCCATCCTGGTCCCCTATTGTGCCATTCCACACACGTACAAACACACACACACACGCACAAATATGCACAGACACGCGCACACACACATATTATGCACACCTTATCTTCCGTTCCATCGCCGGCCTCCTGGAACTTGTAGTTCGCCGGTACAGGCTGTGTATCGCGACGAGGGAGGAACTTCCGCTGCCAGAGCGCCGACGTCAAAGGCAGGAGCGCTTGCCTCTGATTGGCCAGAGCGCTGCCTTTGAGTAGCGGCTGATAGCGGACGTTCCTCCCTCGTCGCGATGGTTACCGATACACATCCTGTACTGGCAAACTGCAAGTTCCAGGAGGCCGGCGATGGAACGGAAGGTACACATATTATGCTCACCTTACCTTCCGTTCCATCGCCGGACTCATAGATCTTGCAGTTCGCCGGTACAAGATGTGTATCGGGTAACTATCGCGACGAGGGAGGAACGTCCGCTCCAGAGCAAGTTCCTCCCTCGTTGCAATGGTTACCCGTTACAAATCCTGTGCCGGCGAACTACAAGAACCATGAGGCCGGCGATGGAACGGAAGGTAAGGTGAGCATAATATGGGTGTGTGCGTGCGTGTGTGTTTGTGTGCGTTTGTGTGGACTGCAAGAGCGGGTTAGAGCGCGGTGGATGTATGGAACCGGAAGTGTGTGCGGTATTTTGCTTGTTCAGCAAAGCTTGCTCGTAAACTGAGTTACAAATTTACAGCAAGCTTTGCTCGTTAAGCAGAATACTCACTAACTGGGTTACTCGTTAAGCGAGGTTCCACTGTATATAAAGGCTCTAGGTCATACTAGTTGCTGATCGTTTCTGTTTAATAAACAAACATATATTACGGTGTCAACCACAGAGTAATATAGCTGTGGCTCCTCATGGGCAGGGTCTTTAATTAGCATTGCCTGCCTTAAGCAGCCAATGAAAGCAAAGGTCCATAATCTAGGCAAAAAGACTGAAGGCACTCCCAAAATGCAGTCTGAACAGATGAAAAACTCAACATGATATATAATAACAAAAAAAGACAGTTGCACTCTGAAATGCTAAAGTATGCAAACAATGAATGTAAGAATATAGATCTGCATTACTGCTTAAAGAAATCTAGGAAAAAATGAGATATTTAGCATACAAAAATGGCCATTTCTATATCTGCCCAGTAGCCTCGTCAAGGCATATCTCGTATACTGGGAACCTACACTAAACTGAAGCCTCTCTCTATGTAGGAACCTGCTATTAGAGAATAAAATCTCCTGTGGCTAATGGGGGAGGGGTGTAGGATCAGAGGACATGACTCCATAATCTAGACAAAAAGACTGACGGCACTCCCAAAATGCAGTCTGAACAGGTGCAAAACTGAACATGACGTATAACAAAAAAGGACAGTTGCACTCTGAAATGCTAAAGCATGTAACAATGAATGTAAAATTATAGATATGCATTAGTTTTTAAGGAAATCTAGGAACAAATGAGATGTTTAGCATACAAAAATGGCCATTTCTATATCTGCCCAGTAGCCACGTCAAGGTATATTTCGTATGCTGGAATCTACACTGAACTGAAGCCTCTCTCTTAGTTACAAATTGGAACCTACTACTAGAGAATAAAATCACATGTGGCTAATGGGGAAGGGGTGCACAATTAGAGGGCATGACTATAATCTAGACAAAAAGACTGACGGCACTCCCAAAATGCAGTCTGAACAGGTGCAAAACTGAACATGACATATAATAACAAAAAAGACAGTTGCTAAAGCATGCAAACCATGAATGCAAGAATATAGATCTGCATTACTGCTTAAGGAAATCAAGGAAAAATGTAGATATTTAGCATACAAAAATGGCCATTTCTATATCTGCCCAGTGACCACGTCAAGGCATATTGCTATACAGGGAACCTACACTGAACTGAGTGCCGTCAGTCTTGTTGCCACAAGCTAGGCAAAAAGACTGATGACACTCCCAAAATGCAGTTTGAACAGGTGGCTGAGGGTAACCGCCTCTCAGGAGCAAGCAGGGGGTGAATCGGGCACTGGGTAGAGAATAATCAAAGCGCAGGAGGCAGGTTTTCTGAACTCAGTTTTTCAGTGATATAACAGATGGGGTCTGTTGTGTGTTTGGGGTTGAGAACCATGTGGCAAAACTGTAAGCAATTTAGGTACAAATTGCCGCAGCTTTGCAAGTGAAACACATTAAATCCATGCACTTCCATGCCCATGACCCCTAGTGTATTACTACCGTTAAAAAGTAATTAAACTTTGGTTTTAATTAAATTATCCTACAGGTATTGCAAAGTTATTTTCTGTAATATACTTCATTAACCTATTTTGCCTTCTTCACTCCCAAACATGAAGCTGTTTCAGTGCCCAGTCATGCTCCTTTAGAAGATGCTTTCAACAGCTGCTCAGCAAGAACCATACAGAATTCAGAGTATTGGAACTCCCCTGTCTGAGCTTCTCTGCTTCCCATCCCTGTGCTCAAGCAGGCAAATTCCAGTACAGAGTTTTTAGATCCATAAACAATATTCAGAGTACAGGAATTCCCCTGTCTGAGCTATTCTGCTCGCCATCCCTGTTCTTAGACAGGCAAATTCCAGTACACAGATTGTTTAGAGCCATACACAATATTCAGAGTACAGGGATTCCCCTGTCTAAGCTTCTCTGTCCTCCATCCCTATGCTCCAAGAGGGAAATTTTAGTACACAGGTTATTTGAATACATTTTACAGGGCTACTGAGCAGCAGTTGAAAGCAACTTTAAAAGGGTCAACAGCCAGGAATTGAACAGCCCTGTTAATAATGTAAAATGGCTGGGGCCTAATGACTGTGACCCCACTAGTAAGAAAAAGGCGTGACATGTGGACCTGCAACCCAAAAGCAACACTTGAAACAGTTCTCCACACGCCTACATACCGTACGTCTTTTCTAAAAATATCTTCTTATTTGGCTGACAGCCCTTGGACCCTCAAATAAAAGGACCTTGGTGCAATTGCTTCATCTATCCCCTATGTAATTAATTGCCCAATTAGTACCCTCTGGAAGTACCCTGCCACAGTTGCACAGTATTTTTGGCATTTTCCAGTGGGCGTATGTTTGTTTGACCCTGTCATACGCTGTCCAGTTCCGCACACGTGGATTACTACTACAGCATCAGACTTTGTTCACATTGCCGAGTCTGACATGCAGCCCGGTCTCTCTTAGTACTCAGCTCGACCGGGCATCGGCTGAGTTGTTTCACTGCTCCCAGTCGTGTAGTAATTAATCCTTTTTGGAGCAGTGTGCAACTCTTCTGCGAGCCAGGCTGCTAATTACAATCACCAGCTGGTGTCTTCCTATTTAATACTGGGGAGTGTAGTAGGAGGCAACCGAAGATAGCATCAGCGATCCCGGTCTCAGTGCATGATAAACAACAGTTGGTCTGTTGCATGGTGTGAACATTCCCGTTGTGAGTTTTTCCCTTACTTGATTAGTCCCCTCATTTACTTGAATAGTCCCCACCATTTACTTGAATAGTCCCCCCATTTACTTGAATAATCACCCCCATTTACTTGAATAGTCCACCCCCATTTACTTGAATAGTCCCCCCATTTACATGAATAATCCACCCATTTACTTGAATAGTCCCCCCTTCATTTACTTGAATAGCCACCCATGTACTTGAATACTCCCCCATTTACTTAAATAGTCCCCCCATTTACTTGAATAGTCACACACCATTTACTTGAATAGTCCCCCCATTTACTTGAATAGTCCACCCCCATTTACTTGAATAGTCCCCCCATTTACTTGAATAGTCCACCCCCATTTACTTGAATAGTCCCCCCATTTACTTGAATAGTCCCCCCATTTGCTTGAATAGTCCCCCCTTCATTTACTTGAATAGTCCCCCCTCCATTTACTTGAATAGTCCCCCCTCCATTTACTTGAATAGTCACCCCCTCCATTTACTTGAATAGTCTCCCCATTTACTTGAATAGTCCCTCCATTTACTTGAATAGCCCCCCTTTATTTACTTGAATACTCCCCCCATTAACTTGAATAGTCCCCCATTTCCTTGAATAGTCACCCCCCATTTACTTGGAATAGTTACCCCCCATTTACTTGAATAGCCCCCCCTCCATTTACTTGAATAGTCCTCCCATTTACTTGAATAGTCACCCCCTCCATTTACTTGAATACTCCCCCTATTTACTTAAATAGTCCCCCTATTTACTTGAATAGTCACCCCGGAATATTTACCCCCCATTTACTTGAATAGTCCCCCCATTTACTTGAACAGTCACCCCCCATTTAATTGAACAGTCACCCCGCATTTACTTGGAATAGTTACCCCCCCATTTTCTTGAATAGTCCCCCCTCCATTTACTTGAATAGTCACCCCCTCCATTTACTTAAATAGTCACCCACATTTACTTGAATAGTCACCCCCTCCATTTATTTGAATAGTCCCCCCATTTACTTGAATATTCCCCCATTTACTTGAATAGTCACCCCCATTTACTAGAATAGTGCCCCCTCCGTTTACTTGAATAGTCCCCCCCATTTACTTGAATAGTCACCCCATTCCTGTGTATGGGGCCCGGTGAAGAGGGAGGCTTGGCCGGGCCCGAAGTAATTACTTAGCTTTAATAAGCAAGGGGCTGGCCGGGCCCCCCTCTTCACCAGGCCCCAGTGACAGCCACAGCAGAGGGGCCCAGCAGTGTCACTTGGGGTATTATACATGACTAATTTGCATGTGAAGTGGCGGAGCATGCAAATTAGCCATGTGCTGGACTGAAGGCAGGGTCAGTGGGGCAGAGGGAGGCCTGCCAACCCCCGCCCCTGCCTTGCTTCAGCTGGATGTGTGTCGGAGGGTGTACCCAGTGAGCAGACGCACACAGGGGGCCCCGGACACGCTGGCAGCCCGGGCTCCTCCTCTTTCATTCTTCTGCTCACCAGGCCCCAGGGGAAGGGGGCGGGGGCCAGAGCCATGTGTAGGGGAATCAGGTGGGCGCAGCAGGCAGGGGGGCGCCGTCGGGGCACCTGATGCGAATCCTAGCCATTTTTTTGGCTGAATGGTTCCGGTCCTGGGTCCTAAATGCTCCAATTTGGGGCACTGATATGCCGGCAGTATGCTATAACCCTGAATACCCCTGTCCTTTATTCTTCTCTCTTTATTTCCTTCTCTTTTACATTGCTTTTATATCATTATGGGTTTTTTTTGCTTTTATATATATTTTATATTTTGTCTTTCTTTTATCCTGGTTTATTATCATTTGTGTAAACACAGGAACCGGTCGGAGATTGGGAAACATTTATTTTAAGCCGGGGGATCAAAAGGTTTTTTACTGTAAACAGTTTGAAGGTCAGAAGGAGGTTGAATAATCAGAAACAAAAGTGAAAGCGTTTTCCGTGCAAAGTAACCAGTGAGCGTGACGCAAAGCGAAAGTGAAAGATCTCATCAATGGACTTCACTTCACAGATAAGGTGCAGATCTGTACCGGAATCAATATTTTATTTGTACTATCTCCATGGCAACACATCACTTTATAACTCACTAGAATGAATCATTACGGATATGGAAATACTTTATTATCTCTATATTATCTTGATGATCTTTATCATTTTTTACCATTTAAAGGGAACCTTTCGCCATGTCAAAAGTGGAAAGTTTTTGCTCTTAATTTTATTAACGCTGCTCCCCTGATAATTCCGTTTTTTCTTTTTTTTTAAATTTACCATGTAATTACAGAGATATGATCCTTTTTATTTAGTTGTCATTTTTTTCAAAGTGGGCGTGGCTCACAGGTTCCTCAGGGGCGTGTCTTTAGGCTACTCTGCCTTATTAGCCACACTCTATTGGAAAATACCTTTAAAAATTAGAACCAAGTAAAAAATTATAGACATGACATCAGGGCTGCAGATATTAGCAAACACTAGGAGGTCCACAATGAAGAGATGAAAGGTCGCACTCCAAAGGTCGAATAAAATTTTTTCTTTTTATTCCACGATCACATCAGGGGTACAGGTAGTGAGGGAGGATGAGGGTGTGCCACGTCGGACGACGGCAGCCGTTTCGCAAGTAACCTTGCTTCTACGGGTCCAGTCTGGACCCGTAGAAGCAAGGTTACTTGCGAAACGGCTGCCGTCGTCCGACGTGGCACACCCTCATCCTCCCTCACTACCTGTACCCCTGATGTGATCGTGGAATAAAAAGAAAAAATTTTATTCGACCTTTGGAGTGCGACCTTTCATCTCTTCATTGTGGATCTTGTATCGCCTTTGCTTTGGGACACGCACCCAGGTCTCCACCTGCCTGAAAGCACAGCTTTGTCAGCCATACAGGGATCGGCGGTGCCCGGTATCCTCCACTCAGCTTTATGGAAACACTAGGAGGAGCGTCAGGGACTGAGCATTGGACTCGGGGGGCGGGGGCGTTTTAAACAAATTGTACTTTATACAACTAGAAGCCCAAAAAACACCCTAAAATCCTGTTAACTCGAAAAGTGGAAATTAAGGTCTGTTTGTGTCACGGTCGTCTCCCTGTTTTTAGAATCTAGTGACAGCTTTAGGACTGGAGCCTCTCATCTCTGTCTGGGACGCTACATTTAAATGTTGTTACAATTCTCCTGGTGCTGAAAGAGTTAATGTCAGTTTTGCTGCTAGCAGCTTCCTAGCAGTGCAGGTCAGCTGCAGCTGCTCAGTAGCCACACCCCTTTGTGTTTAAGTAGCAAGGTTTCCAAGCAATCTTTGTTGATTATACAAAACCATTTGTATTCTGGCCGCCTTGGTGGAAGAAGCTGCTTTGGATTCGTTGTGAAATTGTATCTTCTCCATTTTGGTTGTTATTCCCCTGTTTGTCTCACCTACCCTCTTATTATATTAGTGCAGCGGTAGGCCTAGTGAACCTTACCTTTCCACTACCTAGCCAGGACTATTTATGGGTCTTTTCAGGGTTTCAGTTTCCTGCTCGGTGACAGGTGCGGAGCCTGTATAGGGTCTGGCTTGGAGTGCAGGGTACAGCGGCAGGAACAGGCAGGAGGTGTCCCATCTACCCTCTCACTAGCACCATGGCCCACTGTCGTTAGTGTGTTCATGGTATCCCCCTTGTTTGGGGTATTGTTTTGGGGTGTTTTTGTTGTGCTTCAGACATCTGTTGGTCTGAACACGCCAGCCACGTGTAAAAGCATGACAGTTTGCCAGAATTGCTACTTTTTAGCTTAAAGGGTTTTTTCCAGGACTAATATGTTCATCACCTAGGCATCAATATTGGATCCCTAGGGGGTCCAACATCTAGCATCTCCACCAATCAGGTGTTACCCCTAGAACGCATACCTGGAGCCTCGCAGGCCTGCTAGGTTACTTGTTTTCTATGGTTCATTTCTATGGCTGCGCATTCTAGGGTTAAAGGGGTGTTCCCGTGTGCGATAAGTGTCCAATCGCTTGGGGTCCGACTGCCATGGCACCCAGTAATCCTCTCAAGATCAAGATCAATGGTGTGCTCTACAGACATAATCTCCATTAATTGTTACTGGGAGCCCCAGAGATTGCTGAGCGCCACCCTCGGCTCACCTTCGGTGGGTGGCAATCTACAAGATCGATCTCTGATCCATTCACATGGGGCCTTTCAAAGCCCTGATTTTCTGGATCTCTGGGGGCCACAGCAGTCGGACCCCTAGCAATCAGAAATGATCTTTCAAACTTGAGAGCACCCCTTTTTAGTAATAAGGTTAAAAACAGGCTCGGTATTTTAGAAGTTAAAATCAATCCGTAGCTCTTGAAGCCCGGGCTGAATTATTATTTTCATGGTAGTATCTTTACGAAGCAAAAAATTGTGTCCTGAGCAGATAAGTAGACACTTCCCCAGATAAGAAACTCTTTAGTTAAAATAAAGGCAAAAGCCTATCTATCTCCAACTCAATCTGGCCCTAATCTTTGCTGAAAGCAGCCACCAATGACGTCACCGCTGTGCCTGATTACGTGTCTGGTCCGACCCAACATGGGAGAGTAAACTTCAGCCTGGTGAACACCTTGAGCGTTCTGATTTAAAAAACCCCTCAATTTTTAAGTATCCTGTTAGGGTATTTGGTCTCAAAGAAGGGTGAGTCCTTTATTCATGACCCTATTGTGATACCTGCCCAGAACCACAGTCCCAGAATGGCTGATACGGACAGGATAGAGGAAAGCCGCTCACTAAGCAGGACCCTGAGAACCCTGAAACCCATTAACCCCTATACAGGGATTTGGAATTACACAGGGTCCCGGAGATCACTACCTGTGGAAGGCAGCAGTCTGGAGAGTAGTAGTCCGGCAGGGTCAAACCGGGAGATGCAGAACAGGGACAAAATCAGGCAGGCAAGGGCGTAGTCAGGAAATCAGGCAGAGGTTAAAACCTAAGATGGCAGCGAGGTACAAATATGGCAGGCGGGAGGGTCGTCTGAGAGCAGGCAGGGGTCAAAACAGGAATCAGTAACCAGAGCAGGGAGAACCAGAGTCTAGCAGGAATATAAACTATATCTGGCAGTGACCAGCAGACAGGTGGTGTGGTGTCTTCCCATTGGCTGTAGCTGAATGGTGGTAACTTCAGCTGGAAGACACACGCCACCTACAGTCAGCCAGTCTTACTGCAAGTGCCAGGGAAACCCAGCTTAGTGGATGAGCGGAGCCTGCGCCCACCAGAGGCACTGGCACCGACTCAAAACACAGGGATCAATAGTCAGTGCAGGGCGAGAACCAGAGACAAGCAGGATAAACTAGACTGTATGTCTGGTGGTGACCAGCAGACAGGAGGACGAATAAGAAGGGTGTGGTGCCTTCCTATTGGCTTTGGCTGAAAGGCGATAACTTCAGCTGGAAGGCACACACCACCACAGTCAGTCAGTGCCCAGGTAAACCCAGCTTAGTGGATGGTAAGACCCTGCGCCCACCAGAGCCACTGGCACTGACTCCTCTCCTGTCACCAGCACCGTCCATGGCGGGAATACGGCGGCGCCTGGTGACCGAATCAGAAGTCGCAGGAGCGGAATCTGGTGAGGACGTGACACTAGTATACTAGTGAAATGAGGCAGAAGCTTAAGGGGGCATCTCCGGAGGACCCAGAACATCTATGACTTGAATGGACAGGCTTTGGTTTACACTAATATTTAATGCTTCAGTCTTCCTGTGGGGGCGCTGCAGAAAACTTGAACACTTCGCACCAGATCGTTTGTCAAGTTACAGCCTGATTGATAGGGTTTCCTTGTGAACAAACCCTTTAAACTCTTGTATATATTATTGGGTGGATTGACTCTTAAAATGGTATAATGAGTAAATGGCTACAATTGCTACCTTCGCTTAATCACTGTCACTTACCTAGTATCATTCCCGTTGGCTACATCATCCTGATTTGCATAGTTGGCTAATTTTTATTGATTTGAGCCATTCAGAATAGCAGACAGTGATATGTCTTGCTTCTATATCAATGTAGTGTGGCAGCTGTCAAACAAAATCCAAGTTCATGAGTCTCTGTGTCACGAGTATGATACGGTAACCATGAGTAAGGGCACCTAGACTAGCCCTTAGACTAGAGGCCCTAAACTGTCCCTTATTACAGAGGTAGACTTGATGGTAGCCAGGTCTGGACCACCAGCGTAGCCCTAACTCCTGAGCAGTCCTGGTCTAATACCCCCTCTCCCCCACCCCCCGGGAGGGTGGGGACAGGAGTAAAGAATCCCACAAATACCAACAGACAGGGGAAAACCAAGGCTCAAACTCACTGCAAGCACACACAGGGGCAAAGACAATACGTGCTCAGGGAGAAATGAAGTACAGGGAGGAAATAAACAAACAACAAGGCTATTTCCACAGCACACCAAATTGCATACAACAGTTCACCAACAACTGGATCACCACGCACAAAGACCGATAACGCTAGAGCAAAGCTAGAGCTATCTTCGGCATTTGAGGCTGAGTTCCATCATTTTTTATATGGCGGAGGCGACTTAGATAGGACATCTGCAACCTGTGACCCCAGCAGCAATTCACCAGCCAGCAGAAATTAACTCCTGCTAAAGCGATGGCCCAAAACAGTTGATGCCGGACTCTGGCTGAGCAACTAAGATGCATCAGGTTGCCTGCCAGACTCTGCAATGTGAACAGAGTCTGTAGCCCTCATGACACCTAGGGAGTGAAGGACAGAACCCCAAATGACACTCTGATGGAGAAACGTGCTGAAATCCATCTTGATATGATTACATTATCAAGTTATCCAGTTTCATTCACCTGAACGCTGCAGTCAATCATAGGGCTCGGTGGTCAGGTGACCAAAAATTGAACTTCATTGCTTCCTGTTCCAGAGAAGACCACTGGAGCAGTCGGTATTGGATCCACAGGTGTTAAAACCAGTGACACCTCATTTTTAGCTTTGAGCAAAAGGTTTGCAACACCGTGGTCCAGCATGCACGTCAGGTCAGTAGTCCAACATCCTTAACTCACAATCAAATGCTGATATCTTTGGCGTATTTGTGATTTTAAGTCCCTCTGTCACTTCATGATGTCACTAATTACAAGACCCCACTTGTGAGCGAAATGCACTCCTTCTATGCCTCTGGAACTGCAAATTCTTGTTTTACGAGTGTTCGGGAAATCAATACAACACACACGCTTTGTGGTGTACTGAAAGTTTCTGCTTAAATACATCATTTGACCTGTTTATATAGTACCTCAAACAAAGAAATAACTCCCCTGAACTATGCACTAATAAGAGCCGCCGGGGTTTGTATAGAAATGTGAAACTTCCTCGCCCATCAGTGACATTATTCAGTTATAAGACAAGATGGTTTCTATAAGAACAAAATGTATTCTGTTCTCTCACGCACTTGACGTCATGACATCCATCACTCTACAATATCAGGATCTCTCAGGGGGTCTAGTAATCACAAGAGACACCCATGATTCCTCTATTCGAAGAAGTTCACAATGATCCAACGTGGATACCAAACCAAGGTCCTGTGAAATTTTTTGCTCAACTCTACTCATTTTGTTACGGTAACCATTTGAAAAATTTTCTGGAAGACGTAAAATCGCATCTGATGAAGACAACCCTTTTAAGATGAGACTACATGGAGACTTTGTAAATACAAAGTATAATGTCTTTCAATTAGGTGGCATTGTTGACCAACCAGGCATAGAAAATCATGTCCTGACCAGTCTAGTTGACTCTTCTTTGATATTTAGTTGACCCTTCTTTGATATTTCCATCCATGTGCGCTGACGTAACCGCAGTCATCAGCTTCACTACGGATGAGATCTACAATATGGGTCAGCCTCGAGGGCCTGAAATCCTGACATTATTGCACATTATATGTATCATAAACTTCTGCGTGTTTTCACTGTGGGAAATACCAAGAACATTTTTGCTATGAGTATGTTATCTTTCAGCTGTCTCGAGAGACAAAGAAGTTCTGCCCTTGTATGAAGTCAAAGAAAACCTTCGAATTCCCAATAAACATTCATTACTCTATCTCCCGCACAGTGGAGATAATTTATCAAAGTCTGGTGTATGTTCTGTGGTATTCCAGCTATAATTCTATCCGCCACTGGAGGAGTTACCGGCTTAAGGAACATATAACAGATCCCTTTAAATCATACCTAACATTGAATGTGTTGTACAGTGTTGTGAGCAGTGGGGTGAAAATTAAGGTATATGTCAGAGGAAATATTTTATAGTAAACAACCTCCTCCTTCTTTCACTTCTGAAGTTGAAGAATGGGGTCTATTTCTTGTCAACCGAATCACAAAAAAACTTATCAGATTTTTACGTCTGGACTCTAGAGTGAGCTACAAAAAGATTTTTGCTGACTAAATTGTCGTCACGTCCTCACCAACGTCCACTCCTGCGACTTCTGCTTCGGTCACCAGGCGCCACCGTATTCCCACCGTGGGCGGTGCTGGTGATAGAAGAGCAGTCAGTGCCAGTGGCTCTGGTGGGTGCAGGGTCTTCCCATCCACTAAGCTGGGTTTCCCTGGGACCTGCAGTACCACTGGATGACTGTGGTGGCATGTGCCTTCCAGCTGAAGTTATCGCCTTTCAGCCAAAGCCAATGGGAAGGCATCACACCCTTCTTATTCCTCCATCTGTCTGATGATCACCGTCAGATATAGAGTCTAGTTTATCCTGCTTTTCTCTGGTTCTCACCCTGCTCTGACTATTGATCCCAGTGTTTTGACCTCTGCCTCCTCTCTGACAACTCTCCTACCTGCTGTTTTTGTACTTCATTGTCATCTCTGGTTTTGACCTCTGCCTGATTTCCTGACTATGCCTTTGTCTGCCGATTTTGTCCCTTTTCTGTATCACCTGGTTTGACCTTGCCTGACGACTACTCTTCTTGGGATTGCAGCCTTCCACAGGTAGCGATCTCCGGGGCCTTGTAGTAATTCCAAATTTATAGGGGTTAAAGGGTTTTTGGGTTCTCAGAATCCTGCTTAATGGGCGGCTAGCCTCTAGCCTGTCCGTGACAGTAATCCTGAGACTGTGGTTCCAGGCAGACGTTAAAATTGTGGTGTAAAATTGAAAAAAAACAACCAACTCTTTATGGGTTAATGACGTATGCAATTATTTGACCATCATTATCAGATTGGTGGAGGTCCAACACTTAGCACCCCCACTGATCTGTCAATATTTTCTGCTGAATGTAAACACATTGGGCAGAGCTGCACAACGCTTCTTCGTTCAATGTGTAGTGGCTGCCACCGTGTGCTGCAGAACAGATGCTACTCAAAGGGATCAGAGCAAATCAAAGCTGATCGGTGGGGGGCACAGGTGTGGGGTACCCACTAATCCCATATTGATGACTTCTCCCATGGATAAGCCATTACTTTGCTTCCTCTACTATCCACTGGATGGGTCCGAGATGAATGATGTACGTCAAGCAGAAAAAAAGAATTGTGGCGCTGTCCGCAAATGTAAGACTCGATTTATTTATGGTAGTTGAAAAGCAAAATAAAAGATGGAGGTTAAAAACACACCGATTGGAAGGATGCGTTTTTGATCCAGTACATGGATCTTCCTCAGGTTCTACAATCTTTTGTCGTTTACTGGTTTCTGGGGGCCTATCAAAATGGTGGAACTTGCTCTTCCATGCCGATAATAGCTTATGCGATTCTGGTCATTGTCCATGGTGATCCATCTTCTGGTGAACTCCTGTATGCAAGTCTGGTGCGTTGTGCAAAATATTTGTTGTTTATTATTTCCTCCATTTTCTTTATTTACCTCCTGAGCTTGCTTTGTTTATACCTCTGTGAGTGATTGCTGTGAGTTTGAGTTTTGGCTTCTCCGTGTCTGTCCTTTGTGTGAGATGTACCACTCCAGTTCCAGCTCTCTCCTGGGTTGTGGGTAAGGAGGTATCAGACCAGGGCTATTCAGGAGTTAGGACTACGCTGGCGGCCCAGACCTTGCCACCATCAGGCGTACCTCTCAAATAAGGGACACTTAGGAATCTCATTCCCTGTGCTATGTCACCCATCGTGACATCCAGTTGTACACTTAAAAAGTTTGCAAATATGGCCTAAATTCTCTACTAGGGTAACATTCTCTCATTCTTCCTATTTAGAAAAAGTATCAAGTCCACGCTAGTACCAAAAAGAATAGATGCACTAGTGTAAAAGCAATATAATGACTAGAGGATACTTCCATTCTCCAACGATTATATCGCCTTTACACTAGTTTAATCACACTGCTGACTCTATTCTCTTGACATATAAATAGTTTGATTAAGGTAACCAAATGTGCAGGAGCTTATCAACAAGCTATTCAGTGTAGCTAACCCAATGTACACCATATACGTCCTACTAAAAAGAAAGTCTCTTGGATCATTTTTGCTCTACCTACTGTCATATCTCCACTTGGACTTGTTCCTTCAACATTTACTTTTGTCACCAGGTGCTGTCGCATTAATTCTGTGAGCGGTGTTGGTGATGGAGAAGACGTCATTACCAGAAGCTCTGGATGGCACAGACTCTGTCCAGCCAGAGATATTTGTGTGACTGGTGCCCCTAATACTGCCCACTTGCTATCCAGTAGTAATAATCAGCCTCTTATCGTGGCCAATAGGACAGCACCATGCCATAATTAACCTCCCAATATACTGCTGGGAGTTGCCAGTTATAGTCTATACTTGCTCTGGTTCACTTATGCAGTTTGCACTCAGTCTGACCAGACAGATATATTAGTGTGACTGGTGCCCATAATGCTGCCCACTTTGGCAATATGATTGTGAGTGCTGTCCAGGAGTAGTAATCAGCTCCTTATCGTGGCCAATAGAACAGCACCACGCCCTAATTAACCTCCCAAAATACTGCTGGGAGTTGCCAGTTATAGTCTATACTTGCTCTGGTTCACTTATGTTATGCAGTTTGCACTCAATCTGACCAGACTTTTGTCACCAGGTGCTGACATATTCATTCTGCTGGCGGTGTTGGTGATCGAGAAGACGTCATTACCAGAAGCTCTGGATGGCACAGACTCTGTCCAGCCAGAGATATTAGTGTGACAGGTGCCCATAATGCTGCCCACTTTGGCAATATGAGTGTCACTGTTGTCCAAGAGGTTTAATCAGCTCCCTACCATGACCAATAGGACCGCACCATGCCCTACTTAAACTCCCAACATACTGCTTGGAGTTGCCAGTTATAGTCTATACTTGCTCTAGTTCACTTATGTTATGCAGTTTGCACTCAGTCTGACCAGGCAGAGATATTAGTGTGATGGGTGCCCATAATGATGCCCACTTTAGCAATATGTCATTGTTGTCCAGGAGGTATAATCAGATCCCTACCATGACCAATAGGACAGCACCACGCCCTACTTAAACTCCCAACATACTGCTGGGAGTTGCCAGTTATAGTCTATACTTGCTCTGGTTCATTTATGTTATTCAGCTTGCACTCAGTCTGTTTGATTCCCATTTCTGTCCTCGGGATGTGTTCAGATTACCCTTTTGCCTAACCATTCTGTTTGCTTTCCTGACTTCCTGGTATTGATCTGGCTTTCTTACCACCCTCTGCCAGCTTGCTTCATCAGCCAGCAGCCACTCCATCGACCCAACCCAGGGGTTTCCTATTTAAGTCTAGATCCCTGTTTTGGAGTTAAACCCCTGGGATCTTCTAGATGAAATGTAAGCCTTCTGCTGCCTAACCAACTTAACCAACATAGATTGATGGAGTATTGATTATATGGGTAATTGCAAAAACAAACCAATACCTTGGCTTCCAATATGACCTCAGGATCCAAATGAAGGGAGAGAGGCAGTGGCTGACCTCCACCAGTATGCAATAGAAAATGAAGTAAAAATCCTCTCGCCCAAGTGGTGAAAATTGCTTTATTGTGCTAACACACAATTAAAATCATAGTGGGGTAATAATCCCCTCTCTGCAATGTCTTACGCATTTCGGTGGAAAAACCACCTTACTCATAGCCTATGAGTAAGGTGGTTTTTCCACCGAAACGCCTTTAGCCTATGAGTAAGGTGGTTTTTCCACCGAAACGCCTTTAGCCTATGAGTAAGGTGGTTTTTCCACCGAAACGCCTTTAGCCTATGAGTAAGGTGGTTTTTCCACCGAAACGCCTTTAGCCTATGAGTAAGGTGGTTTTTCCACCGAAACGTGTAAGGTGTTGCAGAGAGGGGATTATTCCCCCACTATGATTTTCATTGTGTATTAGCACAAAAGGCAATTTTCACCACTTGGGCGAGAGGATTTTTTTCTTCATTTTCTATATGGGTAATTCACAACATCACAGGAGATGTATGCCTTGATGATGGACCTTTCTTTGGGAAAGAGGTTGGGGAATTTGGACCCGTGGCATCAAGTGGATGCTATATTGGCTTCCCACAAAATAGGGTTGTGAGTCCACGTCTTGAAAAATGGGATTAGGAGACGTTTAGCCTGAAGAACAACTTTTTCAGATCGGTGGTGGGGGTCATTTGGGTAAAGGGGATTTTTTTTTTATAAAATATTGTATTTTTAAACATTTTGTACCCAAGAAATTAATTTGTGCAGTTGTTACAAACACGCATGTTGTCAAAAGAGTTGAAAGCCGACCCAACTACCGAAATATCTTAAAAATATGTGGTACGAATTTTTATACTGCCTTAGTAATAAAAAGAAAGAATTGTATCCACCATCGCTATATAATGTTTATTCTGAAAGTTCCCAGTGTTACAAGCCACGAGGGACCCGTGTTAGACTCTTGCCAAAACACTTTAAATTTCTGTGAAGCCTCGTACAAAATCCCTTTCTGTAAAAGTGCTTTACCGAGAGAAAAATTCTATACAATCATTTGAAAAAAAAAAATTCTATACATTATGTCACATTCCTCTCAATGCAACAGGTGGAAAATGAGTCATTATTTTAACAGCTTTTGTGATTTTACCATTCTTTTCATACCCTGGTCTACCCCCCACCCACGAGAAAAATTAACGTGTCTGCTCTGCCCGCTGCTGTAGGCTGTTTCTAAAAAATCTGGTACCACATAAAATAGAAACTACCATTAGCAGCTCATAACATTTTTCACTAAACAGGAACTTAAAATGACCCTTACCCAATATTACAGGCAGGTTTGAAAAGCTTAGTAAGAAGGGTTTGCCCAAAAATAAGTACGGAAAGATAATCCTACCGGCTATTTGTCACTTTACTATCCGGGGATATGCAACTAAACAAATTGAATATTATCATGGGGGTGGGTGGTTGTCACAGGGTATGTAATGATGGAACAGGGGCCCCTAGGCTGGCCCTCAGACTCAAGATCCTGCGCTGTTCCTTATCTCAGAGGTAGGCTTGATGGTAGCCAGGTCTGAGCCCCCAGCGTGACCCTAACTTTTGTCCACACTGTGATTTTACTCCCCCTCTCCCACACCCTCGGGGCATGCTGGAAAACACAAAGAGAAAACCCACAAAACAACATGGACAAGGGAGAATGGAAACTTGTACACACAGCACTCAAACACAAAGGAGAGATATGTGTACAGGGGAATACAGAAAAGGGAAGGGAGTTAACGCACAACAGGGGAACTTCCACACCATCGGTTGTGCGACACGGGCAAATCTCTGCCCGTGTCGCACAACATCGCCCGGACCCGTCACACGGACTTACCTTCCCTGTGACGTCGCTGTGACCGGCGGACCGCCTCCTTTCTAAGGGGGTGGTTCGTTCAGCGTCACAGCGACGTCACAGCAGTGTCACTGAATGACCGCCCAATAGAAGCGGAGGGGCGGAGATGAGCGGGACGAACATCCCGCCCACCTCCTTCCTTCCGCATTGTGGCCGGGAGGCAGGTAAGGAGAGTTTCCTCGTTCCTTCGGTGTCACACGGAGCGATGTGTGCTGCCGCAGGAACGAGGAACAACTTCGTTACTACTGCAGTAACGATATTTGAGAATGGACCCCTATGTCACCGATGAGCGATTTCGCACATTTTTGCGATGATGCAAAATCGCTCATAGGTGTCACAGGCAACGGCATCACTAAAGCGACCAGATGTGCGTCACAATTTCCGTGACCCCAACGAGATCACTTCAGCGATGTCGTAGCGTGTAAAGCCCGAAGACCGGAATCACTGGAGCTTATGCTGAAGCTATAATCGGCACTGAATAGTAAAGTCCAGAATCTTTTATAGAAAGGAGACAGCTGTGATATGTAGCAACCTGAGCTCCTAGTGGACTTCCTCAGGTTGGCAGGAATTAACCCCTGCAGGACTGAGGAACAGAGCACATGAAACAACTGACGCCTGGCTCTGGCTGAACAACTAGGAGACAGATTTAAGTCTCGAATCAGGTCATTGAGGTCTTTTTGGCTAAATGGTTGATTCCTTGAAGAGCTTTCCTCAAATTCTCTTCCAGTGCTGCTACCTGCCGTACACACCAATCCCTGCCTCTCTTCAGAGACTGACCATGGATGGTCTGGTCGTCTGGTAAACACTGGTCTGGAAACGTCATCGCCCTGTGGAATAGATCGTCTTGCTGATTCCAAATCGGGATAATCCCATTGAGCTTTTTTGTAACAATTAAAGCCTTTAATCTTTCCAACACAAAAATAACATCGGTCATGGTGGTTTTTGGTTCTCTCCATACCATTGGCCCACCAAATTTTAAACTTTTTCTTACACCATTTATCCGCTATCGTGGGTGCTCAACACATGTTTTACACATGTTTTACAAGCTGTATGTGGAGCCCAAGACTTATTCTGGTGTCCAAGCTGTGCTCCAAAATCAGCCAAGTATGCTCCATGCACAAAGTCACGGATACTTCTTCTTTGTTTTTCCACCATGTACTCTCCACAGATGTAACAGAATACATCAGGATTGTTGATGCCACCTCTTCTTGAGGAAGTTATAATTTTTACATGTATTTATATACCGTATTGTTTGGATTATAAGACGCACTTTTCCTCCTACAAATTTGAGGGGAAAATGAGGGGCGCGTCTTATCATCTGAATGTAGCTTAGTGAGCGGTGGTGGAGAGGGGTCGAAGGAGGCTGTGGGCGGTGAGGCGGAGGCCTTCCTGAAAATGTCAGCGGTGCGGGCTTCAAATAATGGATCCTGGTGTTGGCACGTGCGCAGATGGAGCTCTTGGCTCAAGATCTCATCTGCACATGTGTCGCCTCCGACCCATTGATCTCCCAGCGGCGGACTTAAGTAAAATGGTGCCCTGAGTTGATGCGTGCGCATATGAGATCTTGGCTTGTCATTGAGCCGATAGCTTACTCTGCACGCACGCCGACTCCGGGGGCCATTTCTTTGAAGTCCACACCACCAACAGTTTCTGTATGTTGCCTGCCTCACAGCGCCCGCAGCGAGGATCTGGGACACCTGCCCGCAGCATCGCCCTACTCCACCACCGCACCTGCCTCCTGTGACCCCAATCCATCACCACTGGCGCCCTTCCACTAAATTATAAGACGAACCCCATTTTTTTACCTTTTTTTTTTTGTCTAAATTTGGGGTGAGTCTTATAATCCAGTGCGTCTTATAAATCGAAAAATACGGTCCTTATTAAAACAGAAGTTTTTGGGTATAAACCAAGACTGGGTTGACAAACGTAGCCAATTTACAGTAAAATTCTGGCTTCAAAAAGTCCCTTTTACAGCATTGTAGGCTTACAAAATGAAATACAAAATAATTGTATGGGATATTTCACTACTTAAGACCCTGTTAAAGAGTGAAAGGACAGACCAAAAGCTATTGCATTTATTAACACACGCACGTTGCATTGGGGGAATGCATCATTTTCAGTATCTCAAAAACTAGAACCAATTTAGCAAAAATAAAGGAATTTTTGAATTCAGCCACCCTCAAAATACCCTAAACCCATCCACCTGAAAAATAGTTTTTGTTTTTGTAGACCTGAGTATTCAATTTATGCTCCAATTGGTGTTCCATGCATTGGGTACTTGTACATTGTTGGTAAAGCTTAAAACGCGTGGATTCTAAAGGCGGCCAAACTAATTAGAATGGAACATTGCGGGAAAGATTGATCTGTAAGATGGATTTGTAAATCATATTTTCAGCACAGGATGTTTTCTCACGGTGGAGGGGAAATCAGAGAGCAGGGAAAACCCTTATATCAATTACAAGACTCATCAGAAAGCCACCCCTGCCTTACCGACTATGACAGATATCGTTATGAGACTTAGAGCCAAGACTTTAGGTGAAGTGAACCTTAAATATTCGACATCTGGGCCTAAGACGTTGAAACAGATAATGGCTTTGAGGAAGCAGATGCCGGAATGTAGGGCTACTATTTATTTTTAGCTGCACGTTCTGTCTTTCTTCTCGACCTCGTACAATGAGCTGTAAAAGCTAAAACCGAACTCATGACAAAATGATTTGCCACTTATTCTTTAGTTGTAATTTTTGGAAAGAAGGAATAATAAAGTATTGACGAGCTGAAGTAACAGGGAATTATTAATCCAGACGCTAAATATGGTGCTGGAAGTCACAGTGCCGAAAAGTAACCTGAACGCAATCATTGAAGAGATCAACCCTCCATGATCATCTCATCTTGTAAGAGGTCAGTTCTAAATATTAGATCATCCATCCATCCATCCATGCATCTATCCATTCATTCATTCATTCATTCATTCATTCTTTAATCCATTTATCCATTCATTTATTCATTCATTCATTCATTCTTTAATCCATTTATCCATTCATTTATTCATTCATTCATCCATTCATCCATCCATTCATCCATCCAACCATTCATCCATCTATCCATGCATCCATTCATTCATTCATCCATTCATTCATTCATTCTTTCATCCATTTATTCATCCATGCATTCATCCATCCATTCATTCTTTCATCCATTTATCCATCCATTCATTCATTCTTTCATCCATTCATCCATCCATTCATGCATACAACCATTCATCCATCTATCCATCCATCCATTCATCCATCCATTCATTCATCCATTCTTTCATTCGTTCATCCATTTATCCATCCATGCATTCATCCATCCATCCATTCATTCATTCATCCATTCATTCATTCTTTCATTCATTTATACATCCATGCATTCATCCATCCATTCATTCTTGAATCCATTTATCCATCCATTCATTCATTCTTTCATCCATTCATCCATCCATCCATTCATCCATCCATCCATTCATTCATCCATTCATTCTTTCATCCTTTATCCATCCATGCATTCATCCATCCATCCATTCATCCATCCATTCATTCATTAATCCATTTATCCATTCATTTATTCATTCATTCATTTATTCATCCATTTATCCATCAATTCATTCTTTAATCCATTTATCCATCCATTCATTCATTCATTCATTTATTCTTTCATCCATCCATTCATCCATTCAACCATTCATCCATTTATCCATCCATCCATTTATTCGTTCATTCATTCATTCATCCATTTGTTCATTCATCCATTTATCCATCCATCCATCCATCCATCCATTTATTCATCCATCCATCCATTCATTCATTCATTCATTCATTCATTAATCCATTTATCCATTCATTTATTCATTCATTCATTCATTCATTCATCCATCCATTTATCCATCAATTCATTCTTTTATCCATTTATCCATCCATTCATTCATTCATTCATTCATTTATTCTTTCATCCATCCATTCATCCATTCAACCATTCATCCATTTATCCATCCATCCATTTATTCATTCATTCATTCATTCATTCATCCATTTGTTCATTCATCCATCCATCCATTTATTCATTCATTCATTCATCCATTTATTCATTCATCCATTTATCCATCCATCCATCCATCCATTCATTCATACATTTATTCATTCATCCATACATCCATTCATTCATTTATCCATCCTTCCATCCATCCATCCAATTTCACCTCTTCCGCCTCCAAGAGCTAACATTTTTATTCCTCTGCCGATTGAGTTGTATCAGGGCTTTTTTTTTTTTAATATGAGCTGTAGTTTTTATAAATACCATTTGGTGTCCAGACAACTTTCATATCAATTTCTATTCCAAAAAGACCCCCTCCACCCACAATTCTGCCATTTTCAATTTTTTTTTTCCATTTTGGTTTTCATTTTATGGGATAAATACAGTCATGGGTGAAAATGTTGGCACCCTTGAAATTGTTGGAGACTTCTCCAAGGAAACTATTGCAATTACATGTTTTGTTATACACGTCTATTTCCTTTGGAATGGCACAAAAATCTAGAAAAAAAGGAAAATTGGACATTTCACATAGAACCCCAAAAATGGGCCTGGCAAAATTGTTGTCCACTTTTCAAAATTGTGGGTAAACAACTTCTCTTCAAGCATGTGATGCTCGTACAAACTCACCTGTGGCAAGTAACAGATGTGGGCAATATGAAAATCACACCGAAAGCCAGATAAAAAGGGGAGAAGTTGTCTCAGTCTTTACATTGTGTGTCTGTGTGTGCTGCACTAAGTATGAAGAACAGAAAGAGGAGAAAAGAACTGTCTGAGCACTTGAAAACCAAAATTATTAAAAAAAAAAAATCAACAATTTTAAAGTTAAAAAAATTGCTAAAAGTCCTCAACACAGGATAGTTCAGGATAAGTTGTCCTGCACGTTCAGGGGACATCAATGTCAGCGTGAACTATGTGTCCACATTTGAATGACATAAAATGCTATTGGGGAGACCCAGGAGGTCCCCACTGCTGACACAGAGACAGAAACAAGCTAGACTGCAGTTTTCCAAAATGTACATGAGTAACTAAAATCCTTACTGCAAAGTGTTTTTTTGACAGATGTGACCAAGATAGAGCTTTTTGGTAAAGCACATTATTCTACTGTTTACAATACACAGAATGAGGCCTACAAAGGAAAGAACACAGTACCTACAGTAAAACATGGTGGAGGTTCAAAGATGTTTGGGGTTCTTTTGCTGCCTCTGGCATTGGAGGCCTTGACTGTGTGTAAGGCATCATTAAATCTGAAGATTACCAAAGGATTTTGGGTCACAATGTAGTGCCCAGTGTCAAATAGCAGGGTTTGTGTTCTAGGTCATGGACCTTCCAGCAGAAGAATGACCTTAAACATACTTCAAGAAGCCCTCAGAAATGGATGGAAATAAAGCGCTGGAGAGTTCTGAAGTTCCACGTTTTTTTTCAACTGGGTTTTTTTTTGTGTTGTTCCAATACACACAAAGGAAATAAATATATCTCACCATCCACTACAGCTTTGAGCGTGAGACGACCTTCATTTTATAGACAATCATCTTGGCTATCTCATACATAAATTTGACTTGCAGCTATTTAGCATATGATTAGTTATGCAGATTTTGTCATGTCACTGCATTGTTACTGTTTTGCTCCTAAAAATCCAAATTTTAAGTTTTAATATTTTGTAAATCCACCATTGGGCTTTCAACACTCCCTGAATCCTTCTGCAGTGGCATATCTAGGTGAAAGGCAAGGCATGAGCTCCTGGTGAAGCCGGCAGGGGAGTGCCATTAGGCCACCTGATGTGGCCATCCAAAATGTCTCAAAATGACTGCATTTTGCCACCCACCCCATAGTGGAAGTTGGCTGTGCAGCGTGCCAGCTCCCAATGATGAATTGTACTCCCGTATTTCAGATGGGAGAACACTGGAAGCCCTGACCACCAGCACTTCCGGGTCAGAGGAATATCAGCAGCATGATCAAGTCACTCCTCAATGCAGCAGAGGTGGCTGACAGGCTGATAGAGTTGGTAGAAAGTGCTCCAAGTAGTCTCACGCTTAATGCTGTAGTGGATGAGGCTTTTGCTGTATAACAGGGTAGGGGACATATATACCAGGATGGGGGACATATTTACGAGGATGGGGCCCAAGATGGAGATATATATACCAGTGTGGTGGACAAATATACCAGGATGGGAGACATATATACCAGGATGGGGGACAGATTTACCAGGATGCGTCCCAAGATGGAGCTATATATAACAGGGTGGTGGACAGATATACCAGAATTGGAGACATATATACCAGGATAGGGGACACATTTAACAGGATGCAGCCCAGAATGGAGACATATATAACAGGGTGGTGGACAAATATACCAGGATGGGAGATGTACCAGGATGGGGAACATATTTACCAGGATGCTGCCCAGGATGGAGACTTATACAACAGGGTGGGGGAAAAATATACCAGGATGGGAGACATATTTACCAGGATGCGGCCCAGGGTGGAGACATATATAACAGGGTGGTGGACAAATATACCAGGATGGGAGACTTATATACTAGGATGGGGGCCAGGATGGAGATATATATATAAAAGGGTGGTGGAAACATATACCAGGATGGGAGACATATATATACCAGGATGGGGACATATTTACCAGGACACGGCCCAGGATGGAGACATATATAACAGGGTGGTGGACAAATATAGCAGGTTGGGAGACATATATACCAGGATGGGGGACATATTTTCAAAGATGTGGCCCAGGATGGAGATATATATAACAAGGTGGTGGACAAATATACTAGGATGGGAGACATATATACCAGGATGGGGGACATATTTGCTAGGATGCGGCTCAGGATGGAGACGTATATAACAGGGTGGTGGACAAATATACCAGGATGGAGGACATATTTACCAGGATACGGCCCAGGATGGAAACATATATAACATAATGATGGACAAATATATCAGGTTGGGAGACATATATACCAGGATGGGGGACATATTTACCATGTTGCGGCCCAGGATGGAGATATATATAACAGGGTGGTGGACAAATATACGAGGATGAGAAACATATATACCAGGATGGGGACATATTTGCCAGGATTGGGCCCAGATAGAGACATATATAACAGGGTGGTGGACAAATATACCAGGATGGGGGACATATTTGCCAGTATGGGCTCAGGATGGAGACATATATACCAGGGTGATGAACACATATACCAGGATGGCAAAGTTTTTGATGTTTTGTTTTTTTTATTATGATTATGATTGTTCAGAATAATTATCATTACTTTAACTATAAAAGTAAAATGTTTTGGTTTTATTTTTTTTTTTTATATTATCAAAAATTAGATGAAAAATATAACAAAAATCTGTAACTGTTTGTATATTAGATTCAGTGGGGAAAAAAATATATATATATATTACCAATATTTTATTCCCTGAATGTGAACTGTTTTTAATGGCAAAAAAGTTAATTATGGAGTATAATAAAAATATTTTCCTTGACTGTGCGTTTGAGCCTTTGGTTTTCAGATACAATAAATTAAAATAGTTGGCTGCGATTTTAAATGTCTTTTGCAAACACAGAAGCGGAGGTGTTAGTCTGCAGCAGGTGTATGTAATGGCGCTCGCTTCTACTCTGTGCTTTGTTATATTTCATGGCTCGGGATATGTGAACGTTTCAGACAGGCCCTGTGCAGGGAACATATGCTGCTCGGACTTTCTTACATTAAGTGATCCATTTTTATTACAAGTCAAATTCTTGTGCGCTTTTATGGCAAGAGCAGAAAAAAACCCGGCTTCAATGTGTGTGGGAAAATCTGCTTTAATGTACAAGGAGTTTAGTTTAGTTTATTGTTCTCTATACCTGTACGTGCATACTTGTTCCTTGGCACAAAAGACCTCATAAATAGGGTATGTGAAGAAGGGGACCCCAAGGATCCGGTGCCCACCCGAATTAACAGCATAGCCACATTGCCAAGATGGCCCTGTGCTAAAACATCAGAGTTCTTTATAGGGTCAGTGATTTACTATGGTGGCAACTGGTTTCTGGGTCCTCGGGGGAAGACCCGAAAAGGAACTTTTAGACCATAAAAAACCCCAATGTTATTAAAGATCTGTGATAGTTGGGGGTCTTGTTGGAGATTTTGCATTATGACACCACTGTACGGGGTGCTGATGATCTGTGTTAGGAAATAACACATGTACATAGCTTCTCTTTAACCTGATTGTGGCTTTGTACATGTATTGTTTCCTAAAACAACAGAAAGTTCGAGATCTAAAAAAGCTCAGTCTCCACTGTGAAAATTACAAAATCGATATTTTTAAAATTATTTTTAATAAAGATTGTTATTCTGATGATAGTTTCTCTTTAAGCAGATTGTGGCTATCATCAGAATAACAATCTTTATTAAAAATAATTTTAAAAATATCGATTTTGTAATTTTCACAGTGGAGACTGACCTTTTTTAGATCTCGAACTTTCTGTTTTTTTAGGAAACAATACATGTACATAGCCACAATCAGGTTAAAGAGAAGCTATGTACATGTGGTGTTTCCTGAAACAACAGGAAGTTAGGGATCTAGAAAAGCTCAGTCACCACTATGAAATGGACAAAATCTATACATTTTTTTTAATAAAGATTGTTATTCTGATGATAGCTTCAATCAGGTTAAAGAGAAGATATGTACATGTATTGTTTCCTAAAACAGCAGGAAGTTGGGAATCTAAAAAAGCTCAGTCTCCACTGTGAAAATGACAATCTATACTTTTTTTTAATAAAGATTGTTATTCTGATGATAGCCACAATCAGGTTAAAGAGAAGCTATGTACATGTGTTGTTTCCTGAAACAACAGGAAGTTAGGAATCTAAAAAAGCTCAGTCTCCACTGTGAAAATGACAAAATCTATGCATTTTTTTGAATAAAGATTGTTATTCTCATGATAGCTTCTCTTTAACCTGATTGTGGCTATCATGAGAATAACAATCTTTATTCAAAAAAATGCATAGATTTTGTCATTTTCACAGTGGAGACTGAGCTTTTTTAGATTCCTAACTTCCTGTTGTTTCAGGAAACAATACATGTACATAGATTTTCTTTAAAATGCAAATCAAAAAGGTCCATGGAGCCTTTGTTAGGAGTCTCGACACAGAAAAGTAGCCAGATATCCCTCCAGAAAGGACCTAGCCAGAGACCTAACAGAGGCTCCATGGACCTTTTTGATTTGGGCAATGCACCTAGGATTTCACTGTGTTGAGCGCCCTCGCTGGCTGCCGGCAGTGTTTTCTGGCTGGTCTCCCAGAGATCAGTGATTGTTTTGTCTTGTTGGTCTACTAGGCATTGCTCCCACCTGGCCAAAATTCTACTCAACACTGATGAGGGGCAATACCCCGAAACAGCTGTCTGGGATGGATACATGACCTTGGTATTTCCCTTGTCATATCTTTAACCTCGTCAAGAACTGGATATTGACTAAAAGGGCCACTTAATATGGTGGTTATGGTGGTCTCCTAAAAAGAGCCACTCCTTGGCTAGGACCTTCCCGGAGGGATATCTGGCTATTTTTCTGTGTCGAGACTCCTAACAGAGGCTCCATGGACCTTTTTGATTTGCATACTTCTCAGGGGGCAATGCACCTAGGATTTCACTGTGTTAAATGCCCTCGTTGGCTGCCGGCAGTGTTTTCTGGCTGGTCTTCCCGAGATCAGTGATTGTTTTGTCTTGTTAGATTCTCTTTAAGCTGATTGTGGCTATGTACATGTGTTGTTTCCTGAAACAACAGAAAATTTGAGATCTAAAAAGCGGAGTCTCCACTTTGAAAATGACAAAATCAATACATTTTTATTTTTAAGAAAGATTGTAATTCTGATGATAGATTCTCTTTAAGCTAATTGTGACTATGTACATGTGTTGTTTCCTGAAACAACAGGAAATTAGAGTCTAAAAAAACTCAGTCTTCATTGTGAAAATGACAAAATCAATATATTTTTAATAAAAATTGTTATTCTGATGATAGCCACAATCAGTTTAAAGAGAAGCTATCATCAGAATAACAATCTTTATTAAAAATATAAAAATATATTAATTTTATCATTTTCACAATGAAGACTTGCAGCTCATTTTGGCAGTGTCAGTGTGCCTAAGAAGCAGGGTGTATGCGTTCCGGCTTCAGAAAGGCACACTGTGCATGATCTGAAGTGCAGAGGCTGTTTTTTTCCGATCTGAAGGCGGTACACATACACCTGGCTTCTTTCTTACGTGTACTGACTCTGTCGAAATGAGCCACGCGCATGAACAAGATTTCCAGGGGCTGCGATGACACCGGCTCATGGACATCTGTGAGAGAATACAAGCCATTTCGTATTCTATAGAAACCATCTTCTCTTAAAACTAAATGATATATCAAAGGGTCAGCTTACACTGATGGGCAGGGAAGTTTCACATTTCTGCACACACCCCTGCGGCTCTACTTGGTGCATGGTAATTTCTTTGTGTGAGGTACTATATAAGCTAATCACATGGTGTAATAAAACAGAAACCTTGAGTACACCACATATGGCTATGCAGCATTGATTTCTCCAAGCGCTCAAAACACTTGTATAAGTTAATAATTCATCTGATCTGCCATATCTTTGACTCCGGAAGGACCTCTTGTATTTGTATACAGGCTTACATGCTGCAGAGCTGGTGGTAGATAGCAATTCTCCTGAGCAAGGTCTGTGAAGATGGAAAATAATAAATTTTTATGGAAATTCAGGTTTCCGATCATTTATGAACAGGACGTCACACTTTGGTGTTGCGAGACACTGAGCCTGTACAATCCAACACCTTGTATGAAACATGGTAGGAGCCCCAACCTTCTTGATCTTCCACCCATACTTATTATCTGCGGACTTGGACTGGTTTTGCATGTGGTGGCATTTAACATTAATAGTATTTGCACGAAGCGAGTTTTCACCTTACTCTTTGCTTCCTGTTCTGTGTCTTTAAAGAATAACTAAACTTTTTTTTTTTTAAGAATTTTATCCAGCATGGAAAAGGTTTGAAAATTTTATGTATGTATGTATTTTAGTATTTTAGGTATCCCTAGTGCTGGTCCCTGGGGTCCCTAACCACCCTAGATAGGTTCTGTACTTATGCGCCTAGCCAGATACCTGACCTTAGATATCCCCACTGCTGGTCTCTGGGTTCCCTCACCACCCTAGATAGGTTCTGTACCTATGCGCCTAGCCGGATACCTGACCTTAGGTATCCCTAGTGCTGGTCCCTGGGGTCCCTCACCACCCTAGATAGGTTCTGTACCTATGCGCCGAGCCGGATACCTGACCTTAGGTATCCCTAGTGCTGGTCCCTGGGGTCCCTCACCACCCTAGATAGGTTCTGTACCTATGCGCCGAGCAGGATACCTGACCTTAGGTATCCCTAGTGCTGGTCCCTGAGGTCCCTCACCACCCTAGATAGGTTCTGTACCTATGCGCCGAGCCGGATACCTGACCTTAGGTATCCCTAGTGCTGGTCCCTGGGGTCCCTCACCACCCTAGATAGGTTCTGTACCTATGCGCCGAGCAGGATACCTGACCTTAGGTATCCCTAGTGCTGGTCCCTGAGGTCCCTCACCACCCTAGATAGGTTCTGTACCTATGCGCCGAGCCGGATACCTAACCTTAGGTATCCCTAGTGCTGGTCCCTGGGGTCCCTCACCACCCTAGATAGGTTATATACCTATGCGCCTAGCCAGATACCTGACCTTAGGTATCCCTAGTGCTGGTCCCTGGGGTCCCTCACCACCCTAGATAGGTTCTGTACCTATGCGCCTAGCCGGATACCTGACCCTAGCTATCCCTAGTGCTGGACCCGAATAGGGAATGGGTAGGATGAGCCCTTCGTCAACCGCACTAAACACTAAAGGAAGACCCAAGGGAGAAAATGCATGAACTTCTTATCCACAGATGACTCAGGAAGAAGTTCAGCAAAGCTTTGATATCACAGAGGAGTACAAGCCTTCTGCTTGCAACCAGAGCTAGAATTAACTGAGTAATATCACCAGCACCAGTCCAGGGAAGATGGTAGTATTTAAACACATGGAGAATTATTATAATCAGCAGCTGGACAGAAGGTGAGCTCTTGGGGGGACAGATGAAAATAATAAACTGATCACAGATTCTTGCTTCGATCAGCTGTATGTATCTATCACAATGTGACTGTGAGATAGCGAGGGACAAGGGGCTCCTTTACTATCCCTTACACTAGGGAACCCTAGGCTATCCCTAACCTCCGGATTATCCCTGATGGTGGAGATGCCAGAGTCTCATGCCAAATTATACTCCTGAGTAAAGATTATCTGTTCCCTTCCCCCAGGGAAGGAAGGGTCATGAGTGCTTCTATCAACTGTATGCATATGTCACGATGTGACTGTGAGAGAGCAAGGGTCAAGAGACTTCTATGCTGTCCCTCACACTAGGGGACCCTAGGCTATCCCTAGCCTCCGGATAACCTCTGATGGTGGAGATGCCGGAGTCGCATGCCTTACTATACTCCAGAGTTAAGCTGATCTCTCCCTTTTTCCCCCCCAGGGAAGGAAGTGGCAGGAGTGGGATGGATGCACAGATGAGACAAGACAGGGATAACAGAAAGTCAGTCACACTGCAAACATAAAGGAATACCCTGTAAAAAAAAAAAAGCAAGAGAAGTAACATAGCAACAAAAAGACAGCAAGGGTTAACACCACAACTGCTCACAACAATAATACAGTTAGGTCCAGAAATATTTGGACAGTGACACAATTTTGGCGAGTTGGGCTCTGCATGCCACCACATTGGATTTGAAATGAAACCTCTACAACAGAATTCAAGTGCAGATTGTAACGTTTAATTTGAAGGTTTGAACAAAAATATCTGATAGAAATTGTAGGAATTGTCACATTTCTTTACAAACACTCCACATTTTAGGAGGTCAAAAGTAATTGGACAAATAAACCAAACCCAAACAAAATATTTTTATTTTCAATATTTTGTTGCGAATCCTTTGGAGGCAATCACTGCCTTAAGTCTGGAACCCATGGACATCACCAAACGCTGGGTTTCCTCATTCTTAATGCTTTGCCAGGCCTTTACAGCCGCAGCCTTCAGGTCTTGCTTGTTTGTGGGTCTTTCCGTCTTAAGTCTGGATTTGAGCAAGTGAAATGCATGCTCAATTGGGTTAAGATCTGGTGATTGACTTGGCCATTGCAGAATGTTCCACTTTTTTGCACTCATGAACTCCTGGGTAGCTTTGGCTGTATGCTTGGGGTCATTGTCCATCTGTACTATGAAGCGCCGTCCGATCAACTTTGCGGCATTTGGCTGAATCTGGGCTGAAAGTATATCCCGGTACACTTCAGAATTCATCCGGCTACTCTTGTCTGCTGTTATGTCATCAATAAACACAAGTGACCCAGTGCCATTGAAAGCCATGCATGCCCATGCCATCACGTTGCCTCCACCATGTTTTACAGAGGATGTGGTGTGCCTTGGATCATGTGCCGTTCCCTTTCTTCTCCAAACTTTTTTCTTCCCATCATTCTGGTACAGGTTGATCTTTGTCTCATCTGTCCATAGAATACTTTTCCAGAACTGAGCTGGCTTCATGAGGTGTTTTTCAGCAAATTTAACTCTGGCCTGTCTATTTTTGGAATTGATGAATGGTTTGCATCTAGATGTGAACCCTTTGTATTTACTTTCATGGAGTCTTCTCTTTACTATTGACTTAGAGACAGATACACCTACTTCACTGAGAGTGTTCTGGACTTCAGTTGATGTTGTGAACGGGTTCTTCTTCACCAAAGAAAGTATGCCGCGATCATCCACCACTGTTGTCATCCGTGGACACCCAGGCCTTTTTGAGTTCCCAAGCTCACCAGTCAATTCCTTTTTTCTCAGAATGTACCCGACTGTTGATTTTGCTACTCCAAGCATGTCTGCTATTTCTCTGATGGATTTTTTCTTTTTTTTCAGCCTCAGGATGTTCTGCTTCACCTCAATTGAGAGTTCCTTAGATCGCATGTTGTCTGGTCACAGCAACAACTTTCAAATGCAAAACCACACACCTGTAATCAACCCCAGACCTTTTAACTACTTCATTGATTACAGGTTAACGAGGGAGATGCTTTCAGAGTTAATTGCAGCCCTTAGAGTCCCTTGTCCAATTACTTTTGGTCCCTTGAAAAAGAGGAGGCTATGCATTACAGAGCTATGATTCCTAAACCCTTTCTCCGATTTGGATGTGAAAACTCTCATATTGCAGCTGGGAGTGTGCACTTTCAGCCCATATTATATATATAATTGTATTTCTGAACATGTTTTTGTAAACAGCTAAAATAGCAAAACTTGTGTCACTGTCCAAATATTTCTGGACCTAACTGTATCACAACCACCAGTAAGCCTGGATAAATCCACCTCTCCAGGCCAGTATAGCTGGCACCATAAGAACAGTGCAGACAGCATATATAGGAAGAGAGCAAACGTGACTGGCTCTCCCATAACATGTGACCAAGGAGACTAACAAGCAGACAAGCAGAGATTAACTCTTGCTAGCCTGCCCATGAACCACAGATCTCGACGCCTGTCTCCCTGCACTGATCACAGACATCAGGAAAGTTAGCAGGCAGAGTGCAGGAATCTGAAGTTTCCCCAGATCCTAACGCCGCCATGACAGTCGGTGATGCCTACAAAATCCTCCTTGTGACAGTATCCCTACAGCACCCCTACAGGGAAAATTAAGTATTACACAGTTCTTATTAAAATCTATGGACTTTGGGCTACTTCATTGTCATTTTAGTTTCTCCAGAGCAGGAGGCAATAATTAAAGCCTCTGTGTACCTTGACTAAAATAAGTATGGACTACCTTTAACTTCTCAAAATTCAATGGGTTTCGAGACTAGACAGCCCTTTTTAATTGTGGCCCTTTCATAATCAAGCTAGTGCTGCCATCATGTCAGGGCAAAAATCCATAAGACGTGTTGGAGGCAGGAGACATGTTTTTACATTGCATTTTTTCAGAATAACTACTAGAAGATTTCACAAAGCATGTGGTTACTATGTAATGGCAATCTCTGCCAAGAAATGTGTCGAAATCATATTTAAAGGGGAAAATGCCATGTGCGTAAGCCGGGATTCATTATATTTGATGCATATGATATAGCCTGGGACAAATGGGAAAAAAAAACTACAGAACACAAAATGGTAGTAGTATTTATGAGTATTTATGACCGGTTCCTTGCTCGGTTGATCTTAAGTCTGGTTGAATAGGTGAAGGATGTCTCAAGTAACTGGGGACGAGGAAAGAGTCTTATGAGTGTTGTGGTTTGGGAAGGGAACGTCCACCACGAGCTGGAATTCAGAATGATTCACTAAGAGCTGTTATTCAGAGGAATCCACTAAAAGTTAGACTCCAGCAAGAGTTCTAAGTCGGAAAGATCTACGAGGAATCGGGATTCAGAAGGATCCATTAAGAGATGTGCTTTTGAATTGGATCGGATTGGAAGGAATCAACGAGATTTTGGTTTCATAAAGATTCATTATTTAGAATTCTGAATATGAATTACTATGGTAAATGTCTCATTTTTTACAATTATGTGCTAGGGGCTAGCCACGAACTAAAGACTATTGGACTTTTTCCATCACGGAGTGCTGGTTACGTTGATCTCCTTGTTAGGTTTTTTTTTTTATTAGAGATATGCTGCTTGTCAGTTTAAGGTCGCTTGTCTGTACACAATTAGAAGGGGGAAGGGGTTGTAACAGTGTGTCATGTTAGTTGGCCTTCTTGGACTGTAATCAGGCTTGCAGTAGGATTCATTTAGTAAGAGACAATACCCACTCAGTACCTGTTTGGTGTGGCCATCATTAAAGAATTATTTCTACCACTGTGCACCTACCCATACTTTTTTGGTGTGTCCACCATTTACCTTCCTACTTGCAGTAGAATTCATTGTCTTGCATCTGGTGGGAGGCTGTGAGTCTATTGTTCTTCTCTGATGGGAGGCTCCCTGATACACTATCCTGGAGACTACCGTCCTTCATACTTGAACAAATGTTAAAGGAGGTGAGATGTGAACTCCTCTCCTCATTCAGGGGGCTAATCCAAAGAGAGGTAGAAAAGCGAGGAGACACATGTTTGGATGTAGTTGGTGCTTTGACATGGAATGGAGAGGATTTGTTGCTGTGGCCAGGTCCTGGTGCCCATGAATAGATTATACAGATTGGAGCTGGAAACTTGTCCTACAGTCGTCATATTTGTCATCTGGATTGAGGAACTATCCTAAGGACTACTGATGCTGGCTGGAACTGGATACACGTGATACAATCAGAGTATCCGTCGCCTGGAATGAGGAACTATCCTAAGGACTGTTGTTGGCGGCTAGAGCTGGATACACTCACTATGGTCATGGTATTCGTCGTCTGGATTGAGGAACTATCCTAAGGACTATTGTTGCCGGCTGGAGCTTGATACACGCGATACAATAGGGGAATCCGTTGTCTGGATTGAGGAACTATCCTAAGGACTATTGTTGCCGGCTGGAGCTTGATACACGCGATACAATAGCGGAATCCGTTGTCTGGATTGAGGAACTATCCTAAGGACTATTGTTGCCGGCTGGAGCTGGATACACTCGCTATGGTCGTGGTATTCGTCGTCTGGATTGAGGAACTATCCTAAGGACTATTGTTGCCGGCTGGAGCTTGATACACGCGATACAATAGCGGAATCCGTTGTCTGGATTGAGGAACTATCCTAAGGACTATTGTTGCCGGCTGGAGCTTGATACACGCGATACAATAGCGGAATCCGTTGTCTGGATTGAGAAACTATCCTAAGGACTATTGTTGCCGGCTGGAGCTGGATACACATGCTATGGTCATGGTATTCGTCGTCTGGATTGAGGAACTATCCTAAGGACTATTGTTGCCGGCTGGAGCTTGATACACGCGATACAATAGCGGAATCCGTTGTCTGGATTGAGGAACTATCCTAAGGACTATTGTTGCCGGCTGGAGCTGGATACACTCGCTATGGTCGTGGTATTCGTCGTCTGGATTGAGGAACTATCCTAAGGACTATTGTTGCCGGCTGGAGCTTGATACACGCGATACAATAGCGGAATCCGTTGTCTGGATTGAGGAACTATCCTAAGGACTATTGTTGCCGGCTGGAGCTTGATACACGCGATACAATAGCGGAATCCGTTGTCTGGATTGAGAAACTATCCTAAGGACTATTGTTGCCGGCTGGAGCTGGATACACATGCTATGGTCATGGTATTCGTCGTCTGGATTGAGGAACTATCCTAAGGACTATTGTTGCCGGCTGGAGCTTGATACACGCGATACAATAGCGGAATCCGTTGTCTGGATTGAGGAACTATCCTAAGGACTATTGTTGCCGGCTGGAGCTGGATACACTCGCTATGGTCGTGGTATTCGTCGTCTGGATTGAGGAACTATCCTAAGGACTATTGTTGCCGGCTGGAGCTTGATACACGCGATACAATAGCGGAATCCGTTGTCTGGATTGAGGAACTATCCTAAGGACTATTGTTGCCGGCTGGAGCTTGATACACGCGATACAATAGCGGAATCCGTTGTCTGGATTGAGAAACTATCCTAAGGACTATTGTTGCCGGCTGGAGCTGGATACACATGCTATGGTCATGGTATTCGTCGTCTGGATTGAGGAACTATCCTAAGGACTATTGTTGCCGGCTGGAGCTTGATACACGCGATACAATAGGGGAATCTGTCGTCTGGATTTAGGAACTATCCTAAGGACTATTGTTGCCGGCTGGAGCTGGATACACATGCAATGTCATGGTATTCGTCGTCTGGATTGAGGAACTATCCTAAGGACTATTGTTGCCGGCTGGAGCTGGATACACGTGATACGGTCGTGATAACTGTCTTCTGGATTGAGGAACTATCCTAAGGACTATTGTTGGCAGCTGGAGCTGTATACACTCGCTATGGTCGTGGTATTTGTCGTCTGGAGTGAGGAACTATCCTAAGCACTATTGTTGCCGGCTGGAGCTGTATACACTCGCTATGGTCGTGGTGTCTGTTGGTTGGATTGAGGAACTATCCTAAGGACTACTGTTGGCGAGTGGAGCTAGATACACTCGCTATGGTCGTGGTATATGTCATCTGGATTGAGGAACTATCGTAAGGACTATTGTTGCCGGCTGTAACTGTATACACTCACTATGGTCGTGGTATATGTCATCTGGATTGAGGAACTATCCTAAGGACTATTGTTGCTGGCTGGAGCTGGATACACCTGATACGTTCATGATATCCATCTTCTAGATTGAGTAATTTTTTTAAAGACTATTGTTTCCAGCTGAAGATGGATATACGCGCTATCATCTGGAGGAGCATAAGGACTATGGTTGCGATAAGACCATGTATGGAAGAATAAAATTTGTTGCATCATTAACTTGCCTAGGTGATTAATACAACCCACAACCTCAGATCTTTACAGTGCTTATGGCCCACTATGAGTGCCTTTGCCTACTTAAAAAAGGTCTGTCACTTGCGTCAAAACATTAAGTTAAATACATTGTAAAAATCCCTGCGTTCTCCTGATTCCGCCTTTTGTTCCTGTTTTGCGCTGCTTCGCTCCATTGCAGAGATATTCACATTTGTTTCTTTTGAATCACACTATGTGAAGTCTCTGCTGGTAGTCCAACAGGGTGTTTCTTCACAGACTTTTCTGGGGGGCTGCACTTTCACCCCTCCCGGCCAAACCCAGGTGGTAGCCTCTGAGGCTGATAGACTTCTAAATCAGCTGCTGAGCTGTGATTAGCAGCGTTTGGGAAGAAGGGGTGAAAGCACACGCCCCAGAAAAGACTAAGGAAAAACGGAGTTGGACTACAAGCAGAAATTTCACATAGTGCTCCCCAGAAAATACATGAATATCTCTGCAATAGAACGAAGCAGAACAAAACCGAAAAGAGCTGCAAAATCAGCGGAGTTTAATGATTTTTACAAGATATTTAACTTTATTTTTTGAGCAAGTGACTTATTAAACCATGTTAAAATAATCAAAAATGTTATCAGCTGATGAATGGTATCTGTACCTAATGGCTACGTTTGTGGTTTCCCTCTGGAATGACATGTTCAGAGAAAGTTCTCAATGAGGAAATGTAAATTTTCTGGTCCACAACTAATCTTTTAGACTTTAGTTAGTTAGTAGATTTGTTCTACTTCTATTGAACTGTGTCCTATGATTCAAGATTGAGCTGGACTTTATGACCCATGCTTGAAGGTAAAGGAAAGCTTTACCCTTTTTAATTGTATTCTTCATTTGTCCTTACGTGCAAAAATCAATCAATTCTCTAGTTTTTATTTTTTTACTGCCGTAGAGTCTGTACAACTCCTTCAAATAGCTGGCTATGCTGCTGCTCATGACATAAACATTACACTGCATTTCATCATCACTCTCTGCTCTTCACCTCCCTCATCTCAATTTTAGAGATGCCATCAAGAAGGGGCAATACATTTCCAAGTATACTGTATTAGAGAAGGCGGAGAGTACCCGAAGATAGACAAAAAAAAACATTTAACAGAAAGAATGGACTTATAGGCTGCTCATTGAGGCAGAACACTGTTCTGCTCATCCTCAAGGATAAGTGGAGTGCTTCTACCCCACTGGTTTGAGTGATCATTGATAGACTTAGTGTTATGGGTGTGACACAGTCATGTGGTTTCTGGCCATAGAAGGTCATAGCGTCTGGCTGCACAGAATGCTCACTGACTTTCCATTGTTCTTGCTGTCAGTATTCATTGGTATACGTAGCTTTCCTGATAGATTCATCACTCTCCGTTTTTGGACCCAGCAGTAGCTCAACGTCCACCCAGCTGTTGATCATCAGTATTCCCTTGGTGTTTATATACCCCTTCCTTCTTTTGGAATGGTGCTGGTGATATTCTTCAGTTTATTCAAGCCCTCGGTGCAAGCAGGTGGCTTGTACTCCTCATTGGTATTGTCGCTAAACTTCTACCTGAGTCATCTGTGGATAAGTAGTTCATGCTTTTCCCCCTGTGTGTTCTCCTTGTGTCTTCTATAGTTGTTTAGTGGGGTTGACGAAGAGTTCATCCCATTCGTTCCCTATTTAGGGTCCAGCACTAGGGATACCTAGGGTCAGATATCGGGCTCGGCGCATAGGTGCAGACCCTATCTAGGGTAGTGAGTGACCCCAGGGACCAGCAGTAGCAGTAGGTTTGGTCAGGGGTCACCATCTTCCCTTTCCCTAGACATAGGGTTTCCCTTCCCTTTCACCATGAGCTTGGTACTTTCTCATATCTAGCATGACACCCGCCCTGTGTAGATGGCACACACCTTAGGTCATCCATGACCTTAAACAGATACTTTAAGCCCTCAGTTTATTCAAGCCCTGGGTGCAAGCAGGTGGCTTGTACTCCTCTGTGCTATTGTTGCAGAAAGATTTGTTGAACTTCTACTGGTGTCATCTGTAGATAAGTAGTTCATGCATTTTCCCCTGTGTATCCTCCTTGTGTCGTCTATTGTGGTTAGTGGGGTTGATGAAGAGCTCATCCCATCTGTTCCCTATTTAGGGCTCAGCACTAGCAATACCTAGGGTCAGGTATCTGGCTTGGCGCATAGGCACGGAACCTATCTAGGGTGGTGAGGGACCTCAGGGCCCAGCACTAGGGATACCTAGGGTCAGGTATCCGGCTTGGTGCATAGGTGCGGAACCTATCTAGGGTGGTGAGGGACCTCAGGGCCCAGTACTAGGGATACCTAGGGTCAGGTATCCGGCTTGGTGCATAGGTGCGGAACCTATCTAGGGTGGTGAGGGACCTCAGGGCCCAGCACTAGGGATACCTAGGGTCAGGTATCCAGCTTGGCACATAGGTGTAGACCCTATCTAGGGTGGTGAGGGACCCCAGAGACCAGCACTAGAGATACCTAGGGTCAGGTATCCGGCTCGGTGCATAGGTGCGGAACCTATCTAGGGTGGTGAGGGACCTCAGGACCCAGCACTAGGGATACCTTGGGTCAGGTATCCGGCTTGGTGCATAGGTGCGGAACCTATCTAGGGTGGTGAGGGACCTCAGGGCCCAGTACTAGGGATACCTAGGGTCAGGTATCCGGCTTGGTGCATAGGTGCGGAACCTATCTAGGGTGGTGAGGGACCTCAGGGCCCAGCACTAGGGATACCTAGGGTCAGGTATCCAGCTTGGCACATAGGTGTAGACCCTATCTAGGGTGGTGAGGGACCCCAGAGACCAGCACTAGAGATACCTAGGGTCAGGTATCCGGCTCGGTGCATAGGTGTAGACCCTATCTAGGGTGGTGAGGGACCCCAGAGACCAGCACTAGAGATACCTAAGGTCAGGTATCCGGCTCGGCGCATAGGTGCAGAACTTTTCTAGGGTGGTGAGGGACCCCAGGGACCAGCAGTAGGTTTGGTCAGGGTCCCTTGACACAGGGCTTCCCTTCCCTCTCGCCATGCATTTGGTTCTTCCCTGTACCTAGCATGACAATCAGAACACGGACCCCTCACCAATCAACATATCAATTTTTTAAGTTTAGTTACCCTTTAATAATTCTAGCACCAACTCTTTAGACATTGACACAAATTAAACCATCCGGGCTCGAGTTTACTGTTCACAATGAGGTGACTTGCATGGAATGTCCTTCCATAAATACTGGGGCTGAGTCACGGGGATGTTCGTGGCCAGTCATCAGTCTGAAATGGCTTTTTAAACCAAATTTACTAAATGAAAGCAATCTGTAGAGAATGTAAAAAGGAAACAGAAAGAGACAGAGAACAAAAAAAGAAAAAACGGAAAATTGCCCCATCAAAAATGACAGCATAATTCTTCTCAAAAATTTCGGTAAAAACTTCCTGTATGACGTTGTCCATCCGGGATATGGTCATTATCATAGTTATCGCTTCAAACCAGGTTACTTTGCCTGTTTTAATAAATACTTGCTAGCTGCTGTGGCTCGAGGGTCTCCGGACCCGGGGGCTTGCAGCCACTCAAATGTAAAAAGGGGGGCTATTTACAGGGGATAAGAGTTTGTGACGCCACCCGTGGTTCGCGGTAAGGGAGTACCGCCGCTGCCGATGGGATTACCCGGGGGAGATGGAGTGGGGCAGCCAGATGACGTTCCCTCCACGAGTAGTGGAGACCCTGGAACTCTGAGAGATGGTGGAGCGGGGGGTGCGCAGGGCCAGCTGGAAGCAGGGGAGGACTATGTACTCACTCAGGCAACTCTGGTGGTCGTGCGGCTGCAAAGAAGACTCTGACAACAAGGTGAACCAAGTCTCTGGGTGCCGCTGCCATCTTGGGGGAGCCCATCCGGGTATCCGTCCCCTGTAGTGCTGCCTGGTGGTCCGGAGCCTGCCTCCGCACACAAATTGTAAAGTGTCCTTGTGGCATGTAGGCATAAAGCTGTCCGGGCCCCGCTCCCTCCTTTTTGGGCTCACGCGTGGGATTTCTGTGGGCTGCTTGGGTTGGAAAGCCCTATCCCCCCCTCGTTGCGCTAGTGCCCCTGATCTCTTAGCTTCTTGGGGACAGTCCATAAAGTCACTATCCTCCGCAGGTTAATTGCCGGGTTGCCTGAAGCTACTCCCCGACCTAGGGTCCTGTACCCTGCCGTGCTTTTGGTCCCGGACCGGCTATTGAACTCAAGCTGCTGACTGTCCTCCTAGACTAGGTCCAGCTACCCAGTCCCAATATCCCGCAGCCGGGTTTCTGACTCCTCCGGGTCCAGACCACCGTCTGCAACCCAACTTCTAGCACCCAGGGAGCCACACACTCCCCCAGCTCCTCACTACTCGAGGGCTAACTCTGTTCTCTCCACTTCCTCCCTCTCTCCGGTCTGCCTGACCCCTAGGTGGGTGGCCCTATTCCAGCTCAGCAGCCCACTGGTGTGTCTGACAGGGTGTGGTGTGAGGTGTGGTTGGGCTTTTGGATGCTGATGGAGGCAGTACTACAAGTTGGGAACCCAGAACCATGGGGGGTTGACTCCTGCACTAAGAATAAAGAGCGTGCAGTACCCTGTGACGACCTGACTAGTCCAGGGGCGTCACACTTATATACCCCATAAAATATCAAATCTGAAGCCTTTCCTGTAACTTGCTTTTCCTACAAATATACGAATAAATCGAGAGTTTGGCGTCACCATTTACTGTAGGAATGGAGAATGTCGCTACATTGGCTGACCCATAGGTTGTCCTGTCAGACTGTGTAGGAACACACTATTGCCAGCCGGAATGTTAACACCTGATTGCCAATTTATTGATACCTTCCTAAGGGGAAATTGCTGTGGTAAAGCCAATCACTGATTTCTAAAACAGACCTGTGTGTATTGGAATAACACAAAGGACAATTGGATATAATTTCACACAAAAACTCCAAAAGTTGGCCAAACAAAATTGTTGTCCCCTTCAAATTAATATTTGGTTGTAATCCCTTTGGAATAAATCCCTGCAATCAGTCGCCTCCTATACCCGTCCACAAGCTTCTTACTCCTCTCACCTGGAATTTTGGACTCTTCTTTATAAACGTCTCCAGGTCTCTCATATCTGAAGGAGTCTTCTCTTCTCCCAACAGCAATTTTAAGATCTCTCCGCAGGTGTCAATGGGATTTAGATCCGGACTCATTGCTGCCACTTCAGAACTCTTCAGCGCTTTGTTTATATCCATTTCTCGGGCATCTTGAAGTCTGTTTAGGGTCATTGTCCTGCTAGAAGACCCATGACCTATGATGCAAACCCAGTTTTCTGACACTCAATCTTAAATCCTTTGGTGATCTTCAAATTCCATGGTGTCTTGCACAAAGTCAAGGCATCCAGTGCCAGTGACAGCAAAACACCCCAAACACAACACTTCCACCATACCTGACTGTAGGTCCTATGTTCTTTTCTTTGTAGTCCTCATTCCATTTTTGGTAAACAGTAGAATGATGTGCTTTACCAAAAAAGCTCTATCTTCGTCTCATCTGTCCACAAGATGCTTTTCCAGAAGGATTTTGACTTACCCATGTACATTTTGGAAAACTGCAGTCTAGGTTTTCTATGTCTCTGTATCAGCTTTGGGGTCCTCCTGGGTCTCTTCCATAGCGTTTCATTTCATTCAGAGGTGGACGGATAGTTCGCGCTGACATTAATGCAACCTGAGCCTGCAAGACAGCTTGAATTTCTTTGGAACTTGATTAGGGTGGCTTACCCACCACAAGGACAATCCTGCATTGCAATATATCATACATTTTTCTCTGCCACCCTTGTCCAGGGAGCGTCCATTAGCTACAGAGCCATGGGTTGTAAACTTCTTGATTATGTTGCACACCATGGAGAAAGGAACATCAAGATCTCTGCAGATGGACTTGTAACCTTGAGATTGTCTACATAGATTATACTTGGAGATATTACCTGACACATCATCATGCTAGCCATCCATATTGCTTTGACCAAAACAGAGTTTAGCTATTTTTTTTCAGAGTGACTGATGAGCTCAGCAGATGGAAGGAGCTAAAGAAGTGGCTCATAAGTATTGAAAGAAGGCAGTTCCTCTGATAAGATATCTTACAAAGCTTAATTTTATACTCACTTCTACCAGTGATTTAGGAAACGTTTGTTGAAATGGCAATGACCATTTAAAGAATAAGTGCATTAAAAATGGTCATGTTCTACAGAAAAACTCAAAATGTAAGTTGGACTTCACTAGTCAAGCACTTCTCTACTTATTATGAGGTGTGGCTTCCTTACCAAGGCTTCTTGATACCGAAGAAAAGCCAGGGAAATGACTTTGTGGCAAAGTAGATGGGCACAGGAACTAAAATTTGTAAATTTCCCTCTCTTGCCACGAATGTTGATCATTGGTCTGACACCCTCCTCACCTGTCACGGGTGTGTCGCGGGTGACAGACAGTCATGTGGTTTCTGGCCATAGAAGGTCACAGTATATGGTCACGCAAAATGCTCCCTGCCTTTCCATTGTTCCTGCTGTCAACATTCATTTGTATAGTTAGCTTTCGTGCTGGATTCATCTCTCTCCCTTTTGGACCCAGAAGGAGCTCTCCTTCCACCCAGCTGCTGATCATCAGTATTCTCTTGGTGCTTATATACCCCTTCCTTCTTTTGGACTGGTGCTAGTGATATTCTTCAGTTCATTCAAGCCCTGGGTGCAAGCAGGTGGTTTGTACTCTTCCATGGTATCATTGCTGAACTTTGACCGGTGTCATCTGTGGATAAGTAGTTCATGTATTTTCCCCCTGTGTGTTCTCCTTGTGTCTTCTATAGTGGTTAGTGGGGTTGACGAGGAGCTCATCCCACCTCTTCCCTATTTAAGGCCCAGCACTAGGGATACCTAGGGTCAGGTATCCGGCTCAGCGCATATGTGCGGAACCTATCTAGGGTGGTGAGGGGCCCCAGGGACAAGCAGTAGGTCAGGGGGTCACCATCTACCCCTTCCCTAGGCACAGGGCTACCTTTCCCTTTTCCGCTTGCTTGGTACTTCCCCGTACCTAGCGTGACATCACTTCACCATAGCTTAGCGGGTAGGACCCAATAGAAAGTTGAGAAGCGATGGGATAGATGGGTAACTGTGTCATTTTAGAGGGTAAAGCTGGCTGTAGACATCAGATATCTGTCGGAAGAATGAGTCTTTGGTCCACAGCCATCTCTTCCGGCTTTCATATACACAGGAATGCTCGGTTCTATAGCAGAACCAATATCAGAATCATTAGTCAGCGACTTATCTGCACTAAAGAAAAGGATTGTGTGATGATCAAGCACTAGGTGTCACTTGATGCAACTAGTGGATGGGTAGTCAAACAAGCCGGAGGTCAGAGCCAGGAAGCCACGTATGGTACACAGGAAAGAAAGCGGAGCCGAGGTCAAGTAACGACCAAGAGGTCAGAAGCCAGGAAGTCACATAAGGTACACAGGGAGAAAGCAGAGTTGAGGTTAGGGTACGAGCTGGAGGTCAGAGGCCAGATAGTCACGTAAGGTATACAGAGAGAAAGTGGAGCTGAAGTCAGGGTACAATCTAGGGGTCAGAAGCCAGGAGAAAACTTCAGGGTCATGGGCGGAGAAGGGTCACAAAGGTACAGGATAGCAGGACAAGATCAGAACAAAGCACTTGATCCAAGATCCTAGAGCAGTAGTTTTCGAAGCAAACATCTCCCAGATGGCATAGGAAATGAACCCGGCTCGACTTTTCGACTTTAAAATATGGGAATGTGAGCCGAGTAAGCCACTATGTCACTGCAGAGCAGGAACTATGACTGGCAGCGTTCCGGGAGAGATCGCTCCCTAATGAAGCAGAGCAATCAGCCGGAATGAGGCGCCTGAAAACAGGCTCCTCCCAACACCAGCGCAGGACGCAAGGCAGGGAACAACCCGTCCACAGGAGCACAATACAAAACAGATGATCGACTCTGCAGGAGAGCAGAGCACCGCGGATCAAAACCATGACAGATCAGTCTTTGAAATTTAGACAGGCCAAGTCCTTCTCTTCTCGAACATCATCTGTTAGGTGAGAGTCAGAAGGTCTCCATGCTCTTTAGATAGTTGCCAGAAATTCGTAGGTCCGGCAGACTTCTATCTAATACGTGGGAAGTCTTTATAAAACTTAGTATAAGACTTGGCCAGGTTTACATAGCCAAGCTCCTATAACTATCTGCCATATGTCAATGTTCCCCAACAAGTGGTTCGGCAGTCTAATGCTTCCCCCGCTAGGGTCCTCATTCAATACCATTATGCCGTATTGGCACCATAAGGGAAAATGGCTCCAAAAAGTTGACATATGCCTATAGGATGTCAACCCAAAATATCACGTTCATACTTTCCTAATATTGTGACCCTATGAAATGGGCCGGATGTTAAGCTTTTTCTTCCCTCGTCAGCTTCGAGCCTATTAGTGTTGGTTGCCATTTGGCATTATACCCATACAGTAACTGTGCATCCATTTTTTTGTATCTTCTAAAGCCAGAGATTCTTTCCCCCTTGGATTTTTTTCTGCTTGGACATGCTAATTAATTTTTCTGACAGCCCTTCTCTTCATTTCCACTTCGTCAGACCGGAGCATGACAAATATGGCTTTTAGCGGAGAGGGTTCCAGCATACCATCTGATCGCCTAGCTAGAATCCTTATTCATAGCCAAGCAGCAAGATATTCCTTTATAGCATCTCAATAACATTGTGTCAATGCCTTTCGCTCGCTGCATTCCTTCTCCGGGTTCTTCTAAGACTCTTCTCTCGATGAGCACAATGAGGACAACCGGCTTCCTGGCCTTCTGTCCCTCTCAGTGCCTTATTGTTCGATGTTTGCCAGGGATACATCTCCCTGTCGGATTTGTCATAATTTCGGTTTGACGCAGGGGGTGGCAGTGCAGCTGCTTCTTTAAGGAATTCTAGCGAGGAGAAAGGAGACCCTGCCTTCCTTTTCTCAGGAGATGCCTTTCATCTGGAGAGCGTGGGTCAATGTATCTGGGTAACCCTTCCAACACCGTCTCCCCGCTCAGAATCTGGCATATGCCGCCTTGTCACTCAGCCCTTTGTTTGGCAATTACAGTATGCACTCGTAATATACTCAGCGCTCTAATATGCATGTATAGTTTTATGTCGTTCCAATCTCGATGAAAAGGGTTTCCTCTTATCAGAACAGAAGGATATGATTTCATCTGAAAGGAATCTGACCTCTTGGGTGCCCTCCTCCTGACTTAAGCCAGCCATTGCCTCTTGTGCCCCCTTATTCTCACAGGGTGGAATTAAAAAAAAAAAGAAAACTTCACAATTGTCTGGTAAGATCCAAGAGCAGAAGTTTTCGAAGCAAACGTCTCCCAGACGGCATAGGAAATGAACCCGGCTCGACTTTTCAGCTTTAAAATATGGGAATGTGAGCCGAGTAAGCCACTATGTCACATAAATACAGAACACCTTTCATTCCCAGACTGGCGGATACAATCCTAAAGAATAGAAAAAGAAATCTAAATGGTTCTTTCCTTTAAAGAATTCCTTCAAATCATGATCGGAGGAGTGGTCGGCTTACCTCTGTATAAATCATTCCCAATTAAATCTACGCCATGTTACTGACGGACAACTTTCATTGCCAATCCAACCATTCTATTCCAGTCCAACCATTCCATTCCAATCCAACCATTCCAATCCAGCCATTCCATTCCAATCCAACCATTCCATTCCAAACCAACCATTCCATTCCAATCCAACCATTCCAATCCAGCCATTCCATTCAATGCCAATCCAACCATTCTATTCCAGTCCAACCATTCCATTCCAATCCAACCATTCCAATCCAACCATTCCATTCAATGCCAATCCAACCAGTCTATTCCAGTCCAACCATTCCATTCCAATCCAACCATTCCAATCCAACCATTCTATTCAATGCCAATCCAACCATTCTATTCCAGTCCAACCATTCCATTCCAATCCAACCATTCCATTCCAATCCAACCATTCTATTCCAGTCCAACCATTCCATTCCAATCCAACCATTCCATTCCAATCCAACCATTCCAATCCAACCATTCTATTCAATGCCAATCCAACCATTCTATTCCAGTCCAACCATTCCATTCCAATCCAACCATTCCAATCCAACCATTCTATTCAATGCCAATCCAACCATTCTATTCCAGTCCAACCATTCCATTCCAATCCAACCATTCCATTCCAATCCAACCATTCCATTCCAAACCAACCATTCCAATCCAGCCATTCCATTCCAATCCAACCATTCCATTCCAAACAAACCATTCCATTCCAAACCAACCATTCCATTCCAATCCAGCCATTCCATTCCAATCCAACCATTCCATTCCAATCCAACCATTCCATTTGGTCCAAACATAGTTGTCATGATCCCTCTGTGCAGGGCATCTTGCACACAGGTGATGTTTTTCTGTGTCTTCCTGAACTACAGAGCCGGCAGTACCTTGTTTCCTTTGTGCAGAGCATCTTACATTTGAAGATGCTCTGCTGTGTTTCTTTGAATACTAGCTTACAGGTCAGCACACGATTCAATGCAGGTCCTGGGAGGTGCTGATTACTCAGGTGCTCTACCTTCCTGGTAATTGCGCTGTTTCATTACTGAGCATACTCTCCTAGAACCTCGCCAGTCGTACTCTCTGGTTCTGCAGTTGTGCTCTAGGCTTGTGTTTGTGCTTGTGTTCTGATCTAAGTTTCTTGACCCTGGACTGTGGTTTAACTCCTCTCTGCCCGCTTCCTGTTCTTGTCATTACCTCCTGGCTTCTGACCACGGACCGTTACTTAACCACGTCTCTGTCTGATCCCTGAATCTAATATGTACTCTCTTGGCTTCTGACCTCGGGCTGCTACCTGACTACGTCTCTGTCTGCTCCCTGAATCTAATACATACTCTCCTGTAATTCTGACTCTTGGCCTGTGACTTGAGTGCATTTCTGCTTGCTTCCTGAATCCTGTTGTGACCTCCTGTTTCCTGACCCCGGCTTGTCTGACTACTCTTCCGTCTACACTATCAAAAGTTGTGACTTGCATCACAACTGGCTTTACTTTATGTTTGAAAAGCCTGCTGGTTGGATACCTTTAAAAGGAATCTGTCACTTGATTCATGCTGCCCAAATCAGAGGCAGCATGAATCAGGATCCCGGCTAGAGAAGAGGCTCGTTAGCTGCCAGCCCCGCCGACTTCTCTTTGCACCGCTCCAGTTGATTGACCGGTTTCTCCTGATATACTCACTCGGTAGAAACCGATTATCTAAAGTGGTGCAGATAGAAGCTGGCCGGGGGGGTTTTGGACTAGTTTTGTCTCTGCCTTTGATGTTTTTTCTGAAATGCTGGTGTGTTTCAGAGTAAAATATACCTGGCTGAAATCATATATTCAGGCTTTGATTCATGCTGCCCGCAGTTTGGGTTGCATGAATCAAGTGTCAGGTTCCCTTTAAGCATATAAAGAAATTCTTTATTTCTGTAAAACACATTAGATGATATCCAGCTTTTTTTTTTTTTTTCCAAGCCCCCTTCAGCGCACACATGGCTTCATGAACTCGTACAGGAAATCTGTGGGTGCTGAATACAGACAGATATACGTTACTTTGGGCTGCACTGTCGACTGTTCCCAACGTAAAAAGTAAAGCATGGAGTCTCAAGAATAAAACATAAAGAAAAACTGTATTTCTAAAATATTTTAGCGCTTTTTTAAAGTTTAGGAATCAATTCAGTTTATCTTGTACATAGAACATTTTAATTTGAAACCCTTTTAGGGATAAAATCATTGGAAGGAGAATGTTACGGATGCCGAGGTTCGGTGAGCATGCGGGAGTGGACCCACTGGGCCGTACACTGGACTCCCCTGGAGGAGCAAACCTGTAGTGACCCCCTATACAGGGATTGTCAGGGGCAGCCCAGGGGGCCTAAATGCACGATAGCCAGGACCAGTGGAAGTTGGCTCTTACGGACTGGTTAAGTTTTTAAATGTCCGGTGCTGGTGCACTCGCATGTGACAGCATGTAGATGTAGCTTGGACTTGGCAGCTTGGAGGTGGTGGCTCAGACGTAGCAGCACGGAGGTATTGGCTCAGACGTGGTAGCACGGAGATGGTGGCTCCGACTTGGCAGCATGGAGGTAGTGGCTCCAACTTGGCAGCATGGAGGTGGTGGTAGTAAGCAGGCTCTAGGATGAGACACAGGTTAGGAACATGAGACTGATACTAGGACATAATCACAACTAGACAGAGTAGCGTAATGGAACCTAAGAACTAGCAAAGCACTAACTAGCAGGCAACGTTGCTCAGGCGCCTCACATAAAGGGAAGCCGACTTAAATACCTTCAGAGTAATGGGTGACCTCAGGAAACAGTTCTGGGTAATGAGATGCCGGCCCTTTAAGAAAGGGGGCGTGGTCATGCACTCTAAGGGCCTCACAGAAAGCCTGCGCGTGGCCTGGAAGCAGGAGGAGGCCGTGGCAGATGCCGAGGCAGGAAAGGGGCGCATGGAACTGCCAGGCAGGTGAGGAGAGCGGCGAACACCTCGGAGCAGGGACCTGTGGAGGTGCCGCGGTGAGAGCAGTACCGGGTGCTACAGAGATTATTTCTATACCCGTCGGTGCTCTTTGTTATGTAATAGACTTTCTTTGTGGTCTACAAGGTAAGTGACAATTGTTCAGGACATAATTTTGATTTAGAAAATCTGTTGTTGGATCTGAAACCTATTGGTTTGGCAAAGAAAATAGAATATTTTTATAACACCACCAGTAGTAGTCTACTACTTCTTATCAGAACTTTTTTGTCTCAGAGTCATGTCATGTCAACTGTCATTGCGGTGTCGGGATCTGTGGAGACTTCAGATTACGGCAATCTGCCTGCTAACTTCTCTGATGTCTATGATCAGCACAGGCAGACTCGGGTGTTGACCCACAGACTTGAAGTTCATAGGCAGGTTAGCAAGAGTTAATCACCCATATCCTATCCACCGCCAACAGGTGTCGATTCGTATTGAATTGATGATGCCCTACAACTTTGTAATTCACTTTTTTTTTCTCTATCTCGTTCCGTTTTCGAGATAAAAATGCTAACTCCGTTGTTTTCCACCAGGTGGCGCTATAGGTGGTTTCATTGCGTAGCGCATGGCTACTTTACTATACCTAGACACCACTTCTATGCCTATAGCTGCCGCCGTTCTCAAGTTAATGGCGGTGGACAGGATATGGGTGGACACACTGTATAAGGGTTCACTGGTGGTGGCCGCAGCTTATAGTCGCCAAATCTGGTGACAGGTTCCCTTTAAATTTAATGAGCACCATGTAATTCCTCATTCGCCCTGCGGAGGCGCTGCGGAGAAATGGAGTTCCTTTTGGGGATCACAGCAAAAAGGCAACCCATAGATGGCTCTTTTTTGGAAATCCGGCTTAACAACTGAGTGATATTTTAGTTTCCGTTTATAAAACAAAATCCATACTTTTTGGTTTACAGGTAAACAGCCAAAACAGCTGCTGAAGAAGTGACACATAATAAAGTATCAGCAGCAGAGATCAAATACAGAACTGGTCCGCGCTATTACCATAACCTGCAAACTATTTCATCTTTGAAAATTATAGTCCATTAACCTGTCAAGGGAAGACAAAAATTGCGCAGAGGTCGCAGGTCGACTAGCAAGTATCAGGAGACGGCGATATTTGTTTTCAGGCGAGGCTTAAGACGTGATTGCTTCCCAACATCTGACAAATTACTACGTTTTTTTTTCTCTGTTGACATCTTAAACACCGAAGGAATTCTAAAATTGTTTGTTATGTGCAAACAAACCCTACCAATGATTTCAAGGTTTATTTTGTCTCTTTTGCATTCTTCATATTTATCTTTTATTTTACCACTGAGGGATATTTATTCTGCTCTTTGCTCGTGTTTTATGACCATTCGGAAAAGTGATTATCGGATCCGTCAAGTGTTTGTAATGCAATCATTATAAATATTCTCAGGGAATCCTTGGTAGGCATCAGTGTTTTATAGGAAAAATATGTAGGAAATATTATATATACGCCACTCAGTTATAACTATGATCCGATTTTATTGCTACAATGAGGCTCTGTTCTCTATAAAATGAAACAAGTCTATCATGGTACGACAGGGGTTTTCTCAATTCGCAAACGGGTAACAAAATGTAGTTTACCGCTTATTAAAAATCCTCTATATTCTCAAGAATGGAGGGACTTTTGGTCTATTTTGTATTCTACGTTGCCTAGATTTCTGGCCACCTCTGGAGTCTATCAGAGGTGGCTGGTCTAGTATTCAAGGAGCTCAGCGCTTACACAGTATTTGCTATAGAGCAGTGGTCTCCAGCCTTTGTGACCTTGAGAGCCACATCCAGCTCTGAGCAAAATTCGCGTCCCACATCCAGCCTTGAGCAAGGTTCGCGTACCACATCGAGCTCTGAGTGAGGTTCACGAGCTACATCCAGCTCCACATCCAGCTTTGAGTGAGATTCGTGAGCCACATCCAGCTCTGAGAGAGGTTCACGAGCCACATCCAGCTCCACATCCAGCTTTGAGCGAGATTCATGAGCCACATCCAGATCTGAGAGAGGTTCACAAGCCACATCCAGCTCCACATCCAGCTTTGAGCGAGATTCGTGAGCCACATCCAGATCTGAGCAAAATTCGCGAGCCACATTCAGCTCTGAGCAAGGTTCGCGTCCCAGATCCAGCAATGAGCAAGGTTCGTGAACCACATCCAGCTCTGAGCGAGATTCGTGAGTCACATCCAGCTTTGAACGAGATTCGTGAGCTACATCCAGCTCTGAGCAAGGTTCGCGAGCCACATCCAGATCTGAGTGAATTACGCAAGCCACATCCAGCCTTGAGCAAGGTTCGCCTCCCACATTCAGACTTGAGCAAGGTTTGCGAGCCACATCCAGATCTGAGTAAAGTTCACGAGCTACATCCAGCTCTGAGCGAGATTAGTGAGCCACATCCAGCTCTGAGCAAGGTTCACGTCCCGCATCCAGCCTTGAGCAAGGTTCGCGAGCCACATCCAGATCTGAGTGAATTACGCGAGCCACACCCAGCCTTGAGCAAGGTTCACGTCCCGCATCCAGCCTTGAGCAAGGTTCGCGAGCCACATCCAGATATGAGTGAATTACGCGAGCCACACCCAGCCTTGAGCAAGGTTCACCTCCCACATTCAGCCTTGAGCAAGTTTCGCGAGCCACATCCAGATCTGAGTGAGGTTTATGAGCTACATCCAGCTCTGAGCGAGATTCGTGAGCCACATCCAGCTCTGAGTGAATTACGCGAGCCACATCCAGCTCTGAGCGAGGTTCGCGTCCTCCATCCAGCCTTGAGCAAGGTTTGCAAGCCACATCCAGATCTGAGTGAGGTTCACTTGGTAGACATATCACAACATATTTAATATTTCATTCTTCAAGAACAGGTCGACCTCTTTTAGAGCCTGGATGCTGGATGGACAGTGATGACAACTTTTCTCTTCAGAATTCCCCATAGGTGCTCAGTTATCAGATTAGCAGACACTTGGCCACTGAATCAATTTCACCCTTTTCTTCTTCAGAAATGCAGTAGATGTGTGTTGTGGATCATTGTCATTTTGGAGAAGTGCACGTCTACCAAGGGCATGGAGTGCTGGAGCATCTTCTATTTTACTGTTGAGCAGTACACCTGTGAATTCATGATGCAATCAATCACATGCAGCCCCACATAAGGGCACTGCCTGACATTTAGAAAAATGATTTTAAAAAACCCCACAAACAGGGTGGCTACAGTGACACATTGCGGTGGCAGTGTCCTTATGTGGGGTTGCATTAGAGCTGCTGGTGTTGTGAGCTACATGTCATTGATGAATTCACAGGTGTACTGCTCTACAGTGAAGAGAAGATGCTTCATCATTCTATGTCCTCTCTAGACTCCTGCAGCTAAAGACCCCGTTACACGCTACGATATATCGGGCGATATGTCGTCGGGGTCACATCGTTAGTGACGCACATCCGGCATCGTTTGACATATCATAGCATGTGACAGCTACAAGCGACTGTGATAGAGCAAAAATACTCATCTAATCATTGCTCGTTGACACGTCGCTCATTTTAAAAAAAATCGAGCATCTTCCTGTGCGCCGGTTGTTCATTGTTCCCGAGGCAGCACACGTCGCTCCGTGTGACACCCCGGGAACGATGAACTGCAGCTTACCTGCGTCCCGCTGGCAATGCGGAAGGAAGGAGGTGGGCGGGATGTTACGTCCCACTCATCTCCGCCCCTCCGCTTCTATTGGCCGGCCGCTGTGTGACGTCGCTGTGACGCCGAACGTCCCTCCCCCTTCAGGAAGAGGATGTTCGCCGCCCACAGCGAGGTCGTTTGGGAGGTACGTACGTGTGACGGGGGTTATCGACTTTGTGCACCATGGGCAACAAATTGCCCGTAACGCACAAACGATGGGGGCGGGTGCGATCGCACATGTGAACGCACGATAAATCGACTCGTGTAACGGGCCCTTAAGAGACCTTTAGTGATATCATGGTCACATAAGTGTCCTTAAGCTGTGTTAACCTCGGAAGAGACTCTGGGGAACCCTAAGAGAGTGGTGCCTTGACAGTCGGCCCAGTTTGACTTCCTCTAAAGGTTACTGACTGTAACTAGGGCTTATTTTTGGAGTAGGGCTTATGTTTCACGCATACCACAAAAATCCTGTAAAATCATGCTAGGACTTAGTTTAGGAGTAGGTCTTATTTTTTGGGGGAAAAAGCAAATAATCTTACTTTTTTTTATGAGTTAAAAAAAAAGTTCTATGAGATTCAATCTGGTCGACCTCTTGGGAATTGTTCTTGCATTCAATGAGATATTGATGAAAATCTTAATTTTTCAAAGGGGTGTACTTATATATGCTGAGCATTGTAGATGATTAATAGATAGATAGAGGGATGGATAGATAGATAGATAGATAGAGGGATAGATAGATAGATAGATAGAGGGATAGATAGATAGATAGATAGATAGATAGATAGATAGAAGGATAGATACCGTAGATAGATGGATAGATAGAGGGATAGATAGATAGAGGGATAGATAGAGGGATAGATAGAGGGATAGATAGATAGATGGATAGATAGATAGATAGATAGAGGGATAGATAGATAGAGGGATAGATAGATAGATAGATAGAGGGAGAGGGATAGATAGCTAGATAGATAGAGGGATAGATAGATGGATAGTATATAGATATATAGAGGGATAGATAGATAGAGAGATAGAGGGATAGATAGAGAGATAGAGGGATAGAGAGATAGAGGGATAGATAGATAGATAGATAGAGGGATAGATAGATAGATAAAGGGATAGATAGATGGATAGATAGATAGAGGGATAGATAGATAGAGGGATAGATAGAGGGATAGATAGATAGAGGGATAGATAGATAGATAGAGGGATAGATAGATAGAGGGATAGATAGATAGATAGATAGAGGGATAGAGGGATAGATAGAGGGATAGATAGAGGGATAGATAGAAGGATAGATAGATAGAGGGATAGATAGAGGGATAGATAGAGAGATAGATAGATAGAGGGATAGATAGAGGGATAGATAGAAGGATAGATAGAAGGATAGATAGATAGATGGATAGATAGATAGATAGAGGGATAGATAGATAGAGGGATGGATGATAGATGGATAATGGATGGATAGATAGAGGGATAGATAGATAGAGGGATAGTTAGATAGAGGGATAGATAGATAGAGGGATAGAGGGATAGATAGATTGATAGAGGGATAGATAGATAGATAGATAGAGGGATAGATAGATAGAGGGATAGATAGATAGAGGGATAGATAGATAGAGGGATAGATAGATAGATAGATAGAGGGATAGATAGATAGATAAAGGGATAGATAGATAGATAGATAGAGGGATAGATAGAGGGATAGATAGAAGGATAGATAGATGGATAGATAGATAGATAGATAGAGGGATAGATAGATAGAGGGATAGATAGATAGAGGGATAGATAGATAGATAGAGGGATAGATAGAGGGATAGATAGATAGATAGATAGATAGATAGAGGGATAGATAGATAGAGGGATGGATGATAGATGGATAATGGTTGGATAGATAGATAGATAGATAGATAGATAGAGGGATAGATAGAGGGATGGATGATAGATAGATAGATAGATAGAGGGATAGATAGATAGAGGGATAGTTAGATAGAGGGATAGATAGATAGAGGGATAGATAGATAGATAGATAGATAGATAGAGGGATAGATAGAGGGATAGATAGATAGATAGATAGATAGAGGGAGAGATAGATAGATAGAGGGATAGATAGAGGGATAGATAGATAGATAGATAGATAGAGGGATAGATAGAGGGATAGATAGAGGGATAGATAGAGGGATAGATAGATAGAGGGATAGAGGGATAGATAGATAGAGGGATGGATGATAGATGGATAATGGATGGATTGATAGATCGATCATTTAGAGGTTCATCATTTTATTGGCTACATTTCTTAGTTGTTTGTTATCCTCTGGATATTTGTATTTTCTTCCATGGACATAATTAGAGACTCGTTACATGAAATTACCTAACATGCGTTTCTATAATGAAATAGCAGAGAAATGGCAGAATGTGGGTTTTCAGGCATTTTCATCCTTCTTGTGAATGACTCCTGGGATCACAAGTTTTTCATTTCCAAACCAACAGATAATTTTTTTTTTCTGTTTAACTCCAGAGAAAGGAAACAGGAAAAGGGAGAGAAAACCAGGAAGATGGGGTCAGAGAAGGAACATAAGGAAAGAATTACTGAATTAAAAGATTTAACTTGAAGAAAACATGACTACTTATTTCGGTTTTTACAGGAACCCGTGCAGAATAATGAACATTTACCCAGAAAACCCGAACCTCCGACACCACAGCTTTTTTGTTTCGCACAATGGCTAATTGCAGTTTTATTCATTGTCCTGGAAATGTGATTGATGATGAGAAGGTCTCACTGATTCATAAACCACATCCATTCAGTAGACTCCGCTCAAGTCAATGGAATTTGCTGTATCACATGGTGGACGACTTTCTCCGGTTCGTGAGTGTATCAGACGTGAACTTTCTGTGACTCAAGATTATCTTATCCTTATTGAAAAAGCTAAAAAGGATAGAATTTAAAGAATAATAGGATACATAGAGTCAAAAGTATAGTTAAGTTGAGAGTAAAGTCTTAGTACCTCAAGGCTCCTGGGGTGTCCTAGTGCCGCCATCAGATCACTTCTTAGTTACTAGTTCTGCACCTGTGGCGGCAACCCAACAAAACGGAAACAAGATCAACTTTTCTCCAGGGATCCAATATGCATTTACTTTTTTGGGTTGATACATCCCTGTCGGGGCAGAATCAGAGGATCAGAGTCAGCCAGTCCCCCCAAAATTATTGGGCTCAATTGAATTTTTTCTAAAATGCCTCAACAATATTTTTTGTAACTGTCGAAAAAAAGTTAATGCCTCATATGTATGGAGATCATTACCCTGTGTGGCACTATTAATCATAGTACCAGTAGAGGAAGTTTATGGGGTAAAGTTTCTGTTTGTCGATGTAGGGAGACTTATAAGCCATGCAATGCTCCTCTGGGAATTTAACATGCAAATATCCTCTTCAGAGATGACAGTGAACTTGAACTCTAGCACCACCTATTGGATGTAGAAGTTCTAGAATTAAATATTGATCCTTTTAATTTTCTTGCCACATGACTTAGGATAAAAAGACACAATCACAACCTTTATTTGCATACATGAGATCAGGGTCTTTGACTCGCATCAGGGGTACTAGTTTTGGCAATGCTTTGCACTGATGAGGGGCAAATACCCAGAAACACAAGTCTGCAAATATATTTTCTGATTTGGCTTCTTATTCTAAGTCATGTGGCACAGCTTATTAAAGGGTTGATATTGATTTTGTCTCTCTTCAGTGCAAAGCAGGAGTACTGGCTTGACAATGGTTTTCACTGATGAGGGGCAAACACCCAGAAACACAAGTCTGCAAATAGATTTTCTGTTTTGGCTTCTTATCCTAAGTCATGTGGCAAGGCTTATTAAAGGGTTTATATTTACTTTGCCTCTCATCAGTGCAAAGCAGGAGTACTAGCTTGGCTGGGTGTGGCAATGCTTTGCACTGATGAGGTGCAAACACCTAGAAACACTAGTCTGCAAGTAGAGTTTTTGGTTTGGCTTTTTATCCTAAGTCATGTGGCAAGGCTCATTAAAGGGTTGATATTGACTTTGTCTCTCATCAGTGCAAAGCAGGAGTACTGGCTTGACAATTATATGCACTGATGAGGGGGGAAACACCTAGAAACACAAGTGTGCAAATAGAGTTTCCGGTTTGGCTTCTTATCCTAAGCTACGTGGCAAGGCTCATTAAAGGGTTGATATTGATTTTGCCTCTCATCAGTCTAAATCAGGAGTATTGTTTGGCTGGGTTTGACAATGCTTTGCACTGATGAGGGGCAAACACCTAGAAACACAAGTCTGCAAATAGAGTTTCTGGCTTAATTTATCCTAAGTCATGTGGCAAGGCTCATCAGTGCAAAGCAGGAGTACTGGCTTGGCTGGGTATGGCAATGCTTTGCAATGATGAGCGGCAAACACCCAGTAACACAAGTCTGCAAACAGAGTTTCTGGTTTGGCCTCTTATCCTGAGTCATGTGATAAGTCTTACTAAACAGTTGATGTTGACTTTTATGATTACTAATTGTATTAGGTAGCACTAGAGTTTCTGACCTCTCCCTCTCTTAAGTGGCGATTTTTTTACTAGAGGAAGGGATCTGTAATTACGCTTGTTTGTATAGATCTTCTTTACCTTGTGTACATATACTACTAACTGTATCAGAATGAAGAAAACATTTGTAATTTTCTTGCTTGCTCAAAGTTCGCTGACTGTCATGGTGGTGCTGGCCTCTGTTCAGATTGCAGATTCTGACACTCCACCCGATAGTTTCTCTGGTGTCTGGGATCAACAAAGGCAGAATCGGGCGTCGACCTGCTGTGTGCTGACTCAGGCAACCTAGAAAGAGTTAAGCTCTGCTAGTCTGCTTGCACCTTTTATCACATGTTGTGGGGAGACCTATCACATCTGCTCCCCTCCTATTTATGCTGGCTGAATCTGTGTACCCATGCCAGCTATATTTTCTATGTTGCTCTGTGAGGTGTGGTGTCACATATTCTTTGGGGAAAATAGCACTATTTGCTTGTTGTGGGCGGTGAACATTCTCTTCCTGAAGGGGGAGGGACGTTCGGCGTCACAGCGACGTCACACAGCGGCCGGCCAATAGAAGCGGAGGGGCGGAGATGAGCGGGATTTAACATCCCGCCCACCTCCTTCCTTCCGCATTGCCGGCGGGACGCAGGTACGCTGTGTTCGACGTTCCCGGGGTGTCACATGGAGCGATGTGTGTTGCCTCGGGAACGATGAACAACCGGAGCACAGAAGGAGGGCCGACATTTTGAAAATGAACGATGTGTCAACGAGCAACGATAAGGTGAGTATTTTTGCTCGTTCACAGTCGTTCGTAGCTGTCACATGCTATGATATGTCTAACAATGCCGGATGTGCGTCACGGAATCCGTGACCCCGACGACATATCGCCCGATATATCGTAGCGTGTGACGCCGCCCTAACTCCGTGAGTTTCATTACTCTCTTATTCCTTCTCTCCCTGGAGGGTAGAGATCAGGACTGGTCAAGATCAGGACCAAGATGGAGACTCAGGTATTCCCACCATTAGGAGTATCCTTGAGAATAGGGATAGCATAGGACCCCCTAGCTTGAGGGACAGCTTAGGGGCCCTGGTCCACCTCTAACCCATAGTCATCTAGACATGAAAAAATTGTACTTCTGTTTGACAGCACAGCAGTAAAGAAGATTAGTGTGGAAGGAATAGAGAATAGTGTCAAGGCAATTGGAGGCTTTGGAATACTTATGATTAGAGATGAGCGGACCCATGGTTTCGGCCATAATTTAGTTAAAAGTTTGGCTAGTACCCGGACTTGACCGAGGATCTCGAACCCCATATTAGTCGATAGGGACCCAAACTTCTGTGCTGTAAAATGTTCTCTCTCTTTCCTATCCGCTCCACTACAATGTTTAAAAAAACTTTGTTAACATATAAAAACAGCACCCAAATTTAGACATTGAATCACTTCCGTCCAGGACTTAAGCCCTCTGCTTCCTGGGTATTGTGCTGGTTATTCTATTCCGTTAGGAACTAGCCTGGTAGCACAGAGGACATGGTGGTTTCTGCCGTGCTGTCTGCTGCGGTTGTGCAAGTGGTTTGTTTTGTACTACCTCCTTTCCCTTATTATTCCTTACCCTTTTTATCTTGTTTGTTCCTGCTGTAGGTTTTTGGTGTGTATGAGGTTTTATTTTACCTGTTTGTCATACCTTGTTGGTGGGTTTTTGGGATCTCCGTCCTGATCTGTTCCCTGGGTGTTGGGAACATAGTCAACAGGGCCAGGACAGGAGACAGGGCCACGTTGGAGGCTCAACCCTGACTACCATTAAGTCTACCATTGGGATAAGGTACAGCACAGGGTCCCCAGTCTTAGTGTCAGCCGAGGAGCCCATGTACTATCCGTATCTCTCCATTACATCGGTGGAGCAAGCTGAAGGCAAGAAGAATCGCTAGGTGGGGTCACTGTTAAGAGGTCATGTCAGGAATAAAATCAGAAAGCAAGCAGATGGTCAAAATTCAAGCTTAGGTCAGAAAATGGGAGAAATCAGGAGCACATCACAAGAGGAAGTACTAGAGCTAAAAGCCAGGTAAGTAGAATTCATTGACTGGCAGTGGATGTCAGAGACCCCGAGGTTTAAATGCAGACAGCTCTTCCGAAGGCTCTCAGAAAGGAGTCATCAAAACTCAACAATTAACCCCATTGCTCCCTAATCTAGCCGCACCAAAAGTTCCAGTAATAAAACAGGACTGATGCCTTCACGTATCACCCATGATAAAGGCGCGGCGTCACCTAGCGTCTGTCACAGATGTAACGGAGAAAGCTGAGGACAAGGGCTTCTAGACTGGCCCTCAGGCTGGGGGACCATAGCTATCCCTTATCTCAGAGTTACCTCTGAAGGTGAGGATGTCTGAACCACCTTCCTGGCCCTTCTCCTGACCAGCCATGATCTTATACTCCCTCCAACCTCTCACCCCAGGGGACGGCTGGGACAGGAGTGTGATAAAACCAACAGAGATAGACAAACAGGGCAAACCAAAACTCTATCTCACAGCACGCTCACAGGTAAGAAGAAAAATAACAGCAGGGAGGAAACCACAAGACAACGGACGAACTCCACAACAACTCCAAGCACCAAGCAATATAATCACCAGCAGGACTAGGCCATAACTGCACACAGACCAACACAGCAATAAACTATAGTCGGCGTGGGAAGACAGATTCCACCATCTTAAAAAGGTGGGGAACAAATGTGATAGGTAACCAGCAAAACTAGCAGAGGTAATTCTTGCTAGCCTGATCATCAATGAGCACACAGCTGGTCATCACCTGAGCCTGCCTGTGTAACTCAGAAGCACCAGAGAAATCATAGGGTGGAGTGTCAGGATCTGTAGTGTGAACAGCATCTGATGCCGCCATGACAATCAGCGTGTTTTGAGCAAAAGTCTGTGTGACCGCGTCTGAAGCAGAGGCGGGGGGACAGGAACCAGCACAAATGTTACAGTACTCTTAACCAGCATCTTCTACTCAATTACAATTTTTTAACAATTTTTGGAAAAATGGGATATATATATATATATATATATATATATATATGTATATATATATATATATAATTGCCTTATTCTGTCTGTCTGTCTGTCTTGCTCCAAAATTGTGTCCTTACAGTGACAACCGTCGGATTGGCCGCTGGTCTCGGCCTTGCCCCGCCCCTCCACACGGATTGGCCGCTCGGCTCGGCCCCGCCCCCCACATGGATTAACTGTTTGGCCAGGCCCGCCCCCCGCATGCGATGCCCACTAGGCCACGCCCCCCGCACGCGATACCCGCTGGCCCCGCCCCCCGCATGGATTAACCGTTTGGCCAGGCCCGCCCCCGCACGCGATGTCCGCTAGGCCACGCCCCGCACGCAATGCCCGCTAGGCCACGCCCCCCGCACGCGATGCCCGCTAGGCCACCCCCCCGCACGCAATGCCTGCTAGGCCACGCCCTCGCACGCGATGCCCGCTAGGCCACTCCCCCCGCGATGCCCGCTAGGCCACACCCCCCGCATGCAATGCCCGCTAGGCCACGTCCCCCGCACGCGATGCCCGCTAGGCCACGCCCCCCACACGCGATGCCCGCTAGGCCACGCCCCCCGCACACGTTGGGCACCTGTACACCACCCCCCAGGACTACTCCTCCCATTATACTCCTCTTTCCCCAGGACTACTCCCATTATACTCCTCTTTCCCCAGGACTACTCCTCCCATTATACTCCTCCTATTATACTCCTCTCTGAGGGGTTCGCAGCATGGGGGATGGAGCACGATGGGGAGTGCAGCATGGGGGGTGGACCACGATGGGGGGTGCAGCATAAGGGTTGGACCACGATGGGGGGTGCAGCATGGGGGTTGGACCACGATGGGGGGTGCCCAGAATGGGGGGATGAAACACGATGGGGGGTGCCCAGAATGGGGGGATGAAACACGATGGGGGGTGCACAGCATGGGGGATGGAGCACGATGGGGGGTGCAGCATGGGGGATAGAGCACGATAGGGGGTGCGCAGAATGGGGGATGGAGCACGATGGGGGGTGCGTAGCATGGGGGATGGAGCACGATGGGGGGTGCGTAGCATGGGGGATGGAGCACGATGGGGAGTGCAGCATGGGGGATGGAGCATGATGGGGGGTGCAGCGTGGGGGATGGAGCACGATGGGGGGTGCAGCGTGGGGGATGGAGCACGATGGGGGGTGCCCAGAATGGGGGGATGAAACACGATGGGGGGTGCGCAGCATGGGGGATGGAGCACAATGGGGGGTGCGCAGCATGGGGGATGGAGCACGATGGGGGGTGCACACCTCCCCCCAAAACACACACACACCGCCACACACGCACGGCACAACACACCACACACACACTGGGAACCACAAACACCGCCCTACACAGACACCCACACACACAGACAACGCCGCACACACACAACACCCAACACACAAACACCGCGGCACACACAAATATACGCACATACCGCACAACACACACATTGCACAAAACATACCGCCCCCAAAACACACACACGCACCCCACACAAACCGCGCAACACACACAGCACCACACACACACAACGCTACAGACACACAGCGCTCCACAAACAACGCAACACACTCAACGCAACACACAAACAACACTGCTCTCACCCCCCACCCCCCCCCCCCGCACACCCAGAACATTTGCAGCGCACTACACAAACACTTGGCAACTACATACAACATCTATATATATATATATATAACAAAAATCATACATTAACTACACAATACGTAAATTCTAGATTACCCGATGCGTAGAATCGGGCCACCTTCTGGTATATATATATATACATACATACACAGTACAGACCAAAAGTTTGGACACACCTTCTCATCTCTAGAACAACTGTTAAGAGGAGACTTTGTGCAGCAGGCCTTCATGGTAAAATAGCTGCTAGGAAACCCCTGCTAAGGACAGGCAACAAGCAGAAGAGACTTGTTTGGGCTAAAGAACACAAGGAATGGACATTAGACCAGTGGAAATCTGTGCTTTGGTCTGATGAGTCCAAATTTGAGATCTTTGGATCCAGCCACCGTGTCTTTGTAGAAAAGGTGAACGGATGGACTCTACATGGCTGGTTCCCACCGTGAAGCATGGAGGAGGAGGTGTGATGGTGTGGGGGGGCTTTGCTGGTGACACTGTTGGGGATTTATTCAAAATTGAAGGCATACAGAATCAGCATGGCTACCACAGCATCTTGCAGCGGCGTGCTATTCCATCCGGTTTGTGTTTAGTTGGACCATCATTTATTTTTCAACAGGACAATGACCCCAAACACCTCCAGGCTGTGTAAGGGCTATGTGACTAAGAAGGAGAGTGATGGGGTGCTACGCCAGATGACCTGGCCTCCACAGTCACCAGAACTGAACCCAGTCGAGATGGTTTGGGGTGAGCTGGACCGCACAGTGAAGCCAAAAGGGCCAACAAGTGCTAAGCATCTCTGGGAACTCCTTCAAGACTGTTGGAAAACCATTTCCAGTGACTACCTCTTGAAGCTCATCAAGAGAATGCCAAGAGTGCGCAAAGCAGTAATCAAAGCAAAAGGTGGCAACTTTCAAGAACCTAGAATATAAGGCTACTTTCACACATCCGGTTTGAGCCCTGCGGCTCAATCCGGCTGTGAAAACTATGCAACGGATGCGGCGAAAACACCGCATCCGTTGCATAAGTTTTTACATGCGGCCCGCCCGGTTTTTTCCGGTTGCGGCATGCTACTGAGCATGCGCAGTGGAAAAAACCGTATACGCCGACCGGATGCGGTTTTTTCCGCATCGCGCCGCATCCGGCCTCCATAGGTATGCATTGAAAAATGCGCCGCAGCGGCCGGATGCGGCGCAATGCGGTGTTTTTTGCCGGAGCAAAAAACGTTGCAGGGGACGTTCGATCCGGCCGCCGCATCGGCTAAATCTGCCGCATGCGGCCAAAACCGGACCGAACGCAAGCCCCTGCGGCACAATACGGCACTAATGTAAGTCTATGCAAAAAAACCCGCCACCGGCGTTACAAAAGCCGGTGGCGGTTTTTCTGCAAAACGCCGTATTGTGCCGCAGAGCAAAAATCCGGATGTGTGAAAGCACCCTAAGACATATTTTCAGTTGTTTCACACTGTTTTGTTAAGTATTTCATTCCACATGTTTTAATTCATAGTTTTGATGTCTTCAATGTGAATCTACAATTCTCAGAGTCCTGAAAATAAAGAAAACTCTTTGAATGAGAAGGTGTGTCCAAACTTTTGGTCTGTACTGTATGTGTGTGTGTGTGTGTATATATATATATATATATATATATATATATAAAATGTACATACATAGATACATTTTTTAATCTAGATTTTCAATGACTGATTTGGTTGGAATCACAGATTACCAAAATTATCCCATTTGGAAACATATGGTTCCTATACACAGATGCGTCCAAAAATAGAGACAGGATGTAAGTCTCTACATTTGATTCCGTCTACAGTTTAGATGTTTACATGACCTTACAGTAAAACTGAACGTAATTTTCCCGACGAGACTGAAGAACATCCTCGTATCAGTTCTCGGTCCTGTTCTTTCTCTCCTATAAACGGGTCACTTCCTCTGATGACATTTCACGTTGACTTCATATAGACTTCATATAGCAATGTTGGTGTTTTGGCTAAAATACAGACGCGTTTCACTGTTTGTTTGATACAGTGTTGAGAACCAGACAGCTTTAAGGTTTATAACAAATTATGACATCAAACATGTTCGCGCATTACAATGCGCAGTTGTTTTTTTGATTAAAGGACTTGTGTACATCCGTGAATGAATAACACCAGGCCGGGATGTTATGGCTACTTTCACGGTCATAGATAGAAGAGGTTAGGTAGACTTGTCCTTGAATGAACATTCCACACATCTCTGTGTACTATGAGTTTTCTCATTCTTCGTATTAGTAACGGCTCCCAAGGTACAACGCAGAGAATGTATCCTCTTTTATCAGTTTATAGACCATCAAATCTTACAGTGTCGGTAACACTCTGATCCCCGTCTATCCACAGATCCACCAGTAATGTGTCTTCCAGGTGCATTTCGGATTAGACAAACTGACCTCATATAGTAAAATTCCCCTTATGGAACCAGTTTACCCATCTATTTTTGGTTCTTGGAATTAGAAGAAACTCTACTGTTGACCTCATCAGTAGAACGTCCATCAAGCTCATAATCTACCCAGATGCCACCATTAATGTCCAGATTAATATCAAACCAAGTGAAAGTGCTGTCAAGACCGTTGTAGTTCACAAAGTTAAGAATAGGTAATCAATCCAATTTCAAAATACGTTTTCCAGGTTATTTTGTGATCTACACTCCAGGTCTCATATTTTGCCAACATAAAATGCGGAAAATGTAGCAACTTGCATCAGTACCATTGGTTCTCAACCACTGGTCTACTTACGGTGCCACCTACAATATAATGTTTTCTGTGGTGGTTCTTCTCTAATTGGCTTTCTAGAGTAAGGGGTACTTTGCACGCTGCGACATCGCAGGCCGATGCTGCGATGCCGAGCGCAATAGTCCCCACCCCCGTCGCAGCAGCGATTTCCTTGTGATAGCTGCCGTAGCGAACATTATCGCTACGGCAGCTTCACATGGACTCACCTGTCCTGCGACCGTCGCTCTGGCCGGCGACCCGCCTCCTTGTTAAGGGGGCGGGTCGTGTGGCGTCATAGCGACGTCACACGCCAGGCGGCCAATCGGAGCGGAGGGGCGGAGATGAGTGGGATGTAAACATCCCGCCCACCTCCTTCCTTCCGCATATCCTACGGAAGCCGCAGTCACGCCGGTAGGAGATGTTCCTCGCTCCTGCGGCTTCACACACAGCGATGTGTGCTGCCGCAGGAGCGAGGAACAACATCGGACTGTCGCGTCAGCGTAATCATGGATTACGCCGACGCTGCACCGATGATACGATTACGACGCTTTTGCGCTCGTTAATCGTATCATCTAGGCTTTACACACTACGATGTCGCATGCGATGCCGGAAGTGCGTCATTTTCAATTTGACCCCACCGACATCGCACCTGCGATGTCGTAGTGTGCAAAGCCCGCCTAAAGATCAAGATAGAGGAAGACAATTTGTTCTTTTTTTTTTGGTTCTTCGAAGGAAATTGGAGCACCAAGAAGAAACTCTACACTATTCCACCTATAGTTCCACCGGTAATGTATCCCCTATATGCTCTTCGGGATTGGCAAAATGGCTCCCTACAGTAAAGGGTGCTTTTCATGCTGCGACATCGCTAGCGATTGCTAGCGAAGTCGCGAGCGATAGCACCCACCCCCGTCGTTTGTGCGATATGTGGTGATCGCAGCCGTAGTGAACAATATCGCTACGGCAGCGTCACACGCACATACCTGTTCAACGACGTCGCTGTTGCTGCCGAACAATCCCTCCTTCAAGGGGGAGGTGCGTTCGGCGTCACAGCAACGTCACTGCAGCGTCACTAAACATCCGCCCAATAGAAGAGGAGGGGAGGAGATGAGCGGCCGGAACATGCCGCCCACCTTCTCCCTTCCTCCTTTCCGGTGGACGCAGGTAGGGTGATGTTCGTCGTTCCTGCGGTGTCACACACAGCGATGTGTGGTGACGAAGAACCAGCGGCATGCACCACCAACGATATTATGAAAAGGAGCGACGTGTCAACGATCAACGATTTTTGACGTTTTTGGGATCGTTGATCGTCGCTCCTAGCTGTCACACGCTGCGATGTCTCTAACAACGCCGGATCTGCGTCACAAACACCGTGATCCCGACGATATATCGTTAGCGATGTCGCAGCGTGTAAAGTACCCTTAACTGTCCCCACATTTGAAGCCAATTTGACTGTTTTTGGTTTTTAGAAGTAAATTTGTGAACATACGAGAAACTCAACTGATGGTACCAATGGTAGAACTTCCATAACATTCATAGCCCATCAAGAGCTTTGTCAATAAAATAGCCACTAATAATGGTGAAGCAGTTGACAAATTTTATGTTACACGTAGATTTTTACAAACTTTGCCAACTGTCATGGCGGTGTTGGATTCGGTTCACACAACAGAGTCTGACACCCCACCCGATAACGTCTCTGGTGTGATTATTGCAGGCAGACTCAGGTGATTCAGAGGCAAGCTAGTAACAGCTCATCTCTGCTAGTCTGCTTGTTAGTCTCCTTTGCTCACATGTTGTAGGGAAGCCAATCACATTTGCTCCTCTCCTATATATGTTAGCTAAATCCTACCACCTACGCCAGCTCTAGTTTATCTTAGTTGGTCTGGTGAGGTGTGGTGATCCAGACTTTCTGGTGGTTGTTACATTTGTTGCTGAGTGTGATTGTGGAGGTAGCCCTTGTTACCTTCCTGCTCTTGCTTTACTCCTGAGTCTCTTTTTGTCTATTCCTGTATGTTTGCAGTGTGTCAGAGTTTTAGTTTTCCCTTGTCTGTCTTTATCTGTTTACCTTTACATTCCTGAGCCGTCCCTCTCTGGTGGAAGGAGAGTATAAAGGGTGCTATACACGCTGCGACATCGCTAACGATATATCGTTGGGGTCACGGTGTTTGTGACACACATCTGGCGTCGTTAGCCACATCGCAGTGTGTGACAGCTAGGAGCGACGATCAACAATCGCAAAAACATCAAAAATTGTTGATCGTTGACACGTCGCTCCTTTTCATAATATCGTTGGTGGTGCATGCCGCAGGTTGTTCATCGTTCCTGCGTCACCACACATCGCTATGTGTGACACCGCAGGAACGACGAACATCTCCTTACCTGCGTCCACCGGAAAGGAGAAAGGAAGGAGGTGGGCGGCATGTTCCGGCCGCTCATCTCCGCCCCTCCGATTCTTTTGGACGGCTGCCGTGTGACGTCGCTGTTGCCGGCGAACCGCCTCAGGGAAGGTAAGTCCGTGTGATGGGTGTAAGCGATGTTGTGCGCCACGGACAGCGATTTGCCCGTGTCGCACAACCGACGGGGCTAGCGATATCGATAGCGATATTGCAGCGTGTAAAGTGCCCTTTAGAGTAGTACTGGTCAGAAACATAGACAGGAATGGGACTCAGGCATCTTCACAATCAGGAGTAACCCTGAGGTTATTGATAGCTCAGGGTTCCCTAGAGGGAGAGACAGCATAGGAGCCCCTGTTTTCTGCTATCCTAACAGTCACCTCGTGACAGGTTATTTGGACGATACATTTTGAAATCTGGACATGGATGAGAACTTAATATAATTTCCAAACTGGGAATAAAGTATGGTGATCAGTTCACCACTCTTGGACATGTAGTGTCACCCCATCGATTCAGTAAAGTTTCAGTGAGTGCACCATGTGTAAAGGGGGCTTTACACGCTGCAATATCGTTAGTGAATTCACGGTGTTTGTGACGCACATCCGGCTTCATTAACGAGATCGCAGTGTGTGATACCTACGAGCGACCTTAAACGATCACAAAATACGTCAAAATCGTTTGCCGTAGAGAGATCGTCCTGAAACCAAAAATCGTTGTCTGCTTATTAGCGATGTTGTTCCTCGTTCCTGCGGCAGCACACATCACTGTGTGTGACACCGCAGGAGCGACGAACATCTCCTTACCTCCGTCCCGCCGGCAATGTGCAAGGAAGGAGGTGGGCGGGATGTTATGTCCCGCTCATCTCCGCCCCTCCACCTGCCGTGTGACGTCGCTGTGACGCCGCACGAACCGCCCCCTTTGAAAGGAGGCGGTTCGCCGGCCAGAGCGACGTCGCAGGGCAGGTAAGTCTGTGTGATTGGGACTAACGAGGTTGTGCGCCACTGGCAGCGATTTGCCCGTGTCGCACAACCGACGGAGGCGGGTAAGATCGCTAGCGAGATTGCATCATGTAAAGTACCCTTAAGTGTCTTCTCCTCCTGAAGCACGTTGGTACTTTTGAGTTTATCTTGTTTGTCATGTGTCACTTCGTATAAAGAAGAAAATGCTTCTATGATCTTCTCGAATACTGGCTTATACTATTAACCTTTGAAACTAATTTCCAAACTGCTTGTTCCCAAAAAGTTTTGAATCACACCACAGGTCTTGACAGCTCTTTGGCTTTAACACTAAGAAGCCTCCACTGAAGTTGTGCTTAGTTGGCACAACCGAAATAGGCTAATGTATTCAATATGCCTCGAGTCCCCCAATACAATCTCTATCGGATCTCATCCTATGGTGCCCTCTGTGGGTCTTTTATCATTTTAAGATGCCACCAAAACTTTTCAAAGCCAGTTGTATCATGTTTATTCAGTATCATCTAATATTGCCCATGTGGCCATAACGGAGGAATTCCATGAAGAGTCTGGAGATGTCTTAGGTCTACGTGGTTCTTCATGGCATATTCAGGTCTTCTGTGATTGTCTTCATACACATTCTTCAATTTTTTCCTAACATAATGAAGTTTTCTAACGGTTTATTTTGTCTCATTAGTCAATGGGTTGATTAGAATTGATTTTCTAAAACATTAACTAAAATTTGTATTGCCGTGTTACCCAACGGCTAGTTTCTCAAAAGTGACTTGCTCTTACATTCTTTATAGCTATCCCTTCAGTGCTTTTAGTAACATATTTTCTGGATTATAAGACGTACTTTTTCCCCCCAAAATTAGGGGTAAAATGGGGGTGCATCTTACAATCCGTATATGACTTACCGGGCCGGCGGTGGTGGAGCGGGGTCATAGGATGCAGGGTTGGAGGGCTCGGAGGAGCAGTGGAGCAGCTCAGGAGGGTCATAGGACGGGGTGTCTCTGCGGTGGGTGCATTGATCTGACTGCGGGCTCCATGGAATCGTCCGCGGTTGACTTGATGGACTTCAAAAAATAAACCACGGAGGCGACACATGTGCAGATTGATGCAATAGACGTCAAGAAAATCTCATAAGCAATGAGGTAGAAAAAATGAACGAGCACTCACCAGTATTGCTGTGCGAAGATCAAAGTATTTAATTCATACTTGGAGGGTACATGCTGCGGCAAACGGGGAGGGGGTGAGACAGGACAGCACATTAGACGACGGCCGTTTCGCACCTTAGGGTGGGGCTTCGACGGGTCACAGATAGCTGTGATCCATAGCTATCTATCCTCAGTGTGTCTGCGGACTGCAGAGGCTGAAGTCACAATAATTGAGCCGTCGAAGGTGAATAGTTGTTAACCATTTGCCAGGAGATAATTGTTGGAATAGTGCCCTGTAATTCTTTTCTTCTGAATTTTTCTAAGACTTCAAGAAAATAGTCACAGAGGCGGCATGTGCACAAATTGATGCAATGAACTTCGGCCATTATTTTGTAGTCCATTTTGTCAACCTCGTGTGATTTAACGGAGCCCGCAGTCAGATCAATGGCACCCACTACCAAAACACCCCATCCTGTATCGCTCCTGAGTCGTTCCACTGCAGCCCGCCGGCAGGTCAATGGCACCCGCCACTGCGACACCCCTGCACCCCACCGGCACATCAATGGCACCCACCACCGCGACACCCCCAAGTCCGCAGTATCGCCGACCCTCCTGAGCTGCAACGCCCCCTCCTCTGAGCCCACAGCATCACTGACCCTGCCTCCTATGACCTTCCTGAACCACTCCACAACCGCCGCTCCCCCCTGGTAAGTGTTAGGATCAAGGCGCACTAGGATTATAAAATAAACCCTCATTTTAACATTAAAAATTGGGATGCGTCTTATAATCCAGTGCGTCTTATAAAATGAAAAATACGGTAATTCTGAGCATAAATAATCATTAATTTAAAAATAGTTTGCTTCTCTATAAAAGGGGTTGTCTGCTTTGGACAGTGAATACCTAGGAATCCAATGAGAATAAGAGACTCATCGAAGATTGGGGTGCCACCCAAGCCCTTGAGCTTAACGAAGACCAATTGGGATCATTTTTTTTTCCATACGAATACTGTAAATGAGATTGTTGGTGGACCTTGTTTCAGACTTTATATTGGGACTTTGTGATCTCTGAAGGTAAGGAATCCTAAAAGACATTTTTCACATTTCTTGTCTTACGACATCAACAAATTTGCCAATCTCGAATAGATTTGTCTACACGCTTTAAAAAAGGAAGTTTTTACATCCCAGAGGAAATCGGACTGTCATCCTGGGTCAACGGCGGATTTTTATGTTTCCTTTAAGAGGAACAAGATTAGGATGTATATTTGGAATCGCTTTATTTTGCACAATACATGTGAGCTTCTTCAGGATGATGCCCTATCCTGAGAGGAGGATTGCTTCTCGTTACAACACCAAGGTCTATTATTAAAAATGTAGAGTAATTGGAAAAAAACTGAGTAATTTTAGAGTTCATATTAGGACCACAACTTCTCCCTCTTTCCCTCCCTTCCTACTGGACCGTACTAAGGCACCATAGCACATTATGGCAATCTAGCTAGAAGATCCAGGGGTGATCCTAAAATGTAACAATCAGCCGGCTGAGGTGTGAACCTTGCATTGACTGATGTATATCAAATATTTTTTTACAAGGTGTGGCAGCTTGTAAAAGATGGATGTTTGCTCTCAAGCAGTGGTAAAACAACCACAAAACCGATGCTTGCCAACTCTACCGGAACGATTGGGTGACTTCCTGGACTCCCGGAAGAGCTGGCAGGTGTCCCAGGTGCCGTACAAACAAGTTACCAACGATTGTTTTGCCATAAAGTCGCCCCCACCCCTCGGCATCCAGAAGTACATTCAGAGAGCAGGAATGGGATGTGGGGTGTAGACTATGAAAAATGGCTATGTAGATGCCGATCATCCCATAAGAGTTGGCAAATATGCTTGAATGAGCCATAGGATCTATCAATTAGTCACCCATAAAGGTAAATGTAGGAATACCTATAAATATATAATTTTAATTTATGCGATGTTATAAAAAAAAATCCTGAAATTTTTCAATTTTCACAGTGGGAAAGGCTCCCATATACATTCCACTAATGTCAACCAAACCTGTCCATAATGACAAGCCTTTGTTGGTGATGAAGCTTCAAGATGCCTCCTGAATGGAGAAGCTAGTTATCTGCATTGCTCAGGTGTGATTTTGGCCCATTTTCCCACACAAACACTGTTCAAATCCTAAAGATTCTATGGACGCCTTCTATGAACTCTGAGCTGTAATTTTCGTCATCCTGGTAGATGGAAGTAGATTTTTATCAGGAATGTCTCGGTACATTTGTCCATTCATCCTTTCTTCAATTTTATGACACTTGCCAGTGCCGTATGCTGAAAAACCACCCCACACCATGATGTCCCCACCTCCACACTTCACAGCTCTATGTTGTTTTGCTGGTGATTTTGCCTTTTGGCCTCCAGACATAGTGTGTATTATGGCATCCAAAGAAATCAATTTTGGTCTCAGCTGACCAGACTTCATCCTCCCAGGATTTCACAGTCTTGTCTAAATGTTGTTGAGTAAACTCTAAATGCACTACACCATGCTTTTTGTTCAGCAATGGACTTTTGCGTGATGAGCGTGCATACAGGCCATGGAGGTTAAGTGCATTACATATTGTTTTCTTTGAAACTATAATACTTGCTGATTCCAGGTCTTTCTGTAGCTTTCCACAAGTGTTCCTTGTCTCTGTGACAACTGTTCTCATAATTCATTTCACTCCTCTGTCTGAAATCTTGCAGAGAGTACCTGATTGTAGCCAGTTTATGGTGAAATTATGTTTTTTCCACTTCTGGATTATGGCCCCAATACTGCTCACTGGAGTCTTTAGTAGTTTAGAAATTCTTCTGTAGACAATGCCATCAGTATATTTTGGGTCTTGAGACAGCTCACTGGTCTTACCCATCAGGAGATGTTTCTTGTGTGGCACCTTAGTAATGAGAAGGATTAAGGAAAAATGGACCCAGCACTGAAAATCTATAAAATTAAAGAGCAAAAAACTTTATTGGACAAATAAAATCTTCAAAAGGATCCATTAGGTGAGAGGACACGCTTAAGAGCCCCTTAATGATAGCACTTGTTTTTATTTTACGTCCGAAACACGTAAGGTGCTCTTATGCGTGTCCTCTCACCTTATGGATCCTTTTGAAGATTTTATTTATTTGTCCAATAAAGTTTCTTGATTTTTAATTTTATGGATTTTCATTGCTGGGTCCATTTTTCCTTAATCCTTCTCAGCTTTCTACCAGTTTAACCTGTCTGGTGGACTGCGAGCACTCTTATAGTCCTGGAGCACAGTTGCCTAAGGTAAGCTGAAGCCTTCTTACTTCATACCTTTAGTAATGAGACACCTTTTAATAGGCCATCAGTTGAACCAGCTGATATCATTTTTCATGAAGGTCTTGAGACAGCTCACTGATTTTACCCATCATGAGATGTTTCTTGTGTGGCTCCTTGGTAATGAGACACCTTTTTATAGGCCATCAGTTGAACCAGCTGATATTATTTTTCATGAAGGTCTTGAGACAGCTCACTGATTTTACCCATCATGAGATGTTTCTTGTGTGGCTCCTTGGTAATGAGACACCTTTTTATAGGCCATCAGTTGAACCAGCTGATATCATTTTTTCGTGAAGGTCTTGAGACAGCTCACTGATTTTACCCATTATGAGATGTTTCTTGTGTGGCTCCTTGGTAATGAGACACCTTTTTATAGGCCATCAGTTGAACCAGCTGATATCATTTTTTCGTGAAGGTCTTGAGACAGCTCACTGATTTTACCCATCATGAGATGTTTCTTGTGTGGCTCCTTGGTAATGAGACACCTTTTTATAGGCCATCAGTTGAACCAGCTGATATCATTTTTCACTAAGTGGCAGGATTGCTTTCTAATTACTGATACATTTCAGCTGGTGTCATGACTTTTTGCACCTCTCTTTCTTCATGTGTTCAATACTGTTCCCTGTGTCATTTCTCATTAGAACACATCACCAAATCTATTTACAGCTAAGGTTTTTCTTTGCCTGTGTGGATTGGATGGGTTGTTACTGGCATCTGGTGAGAAATTCGTGTCAATAGAACTTAGAAAATTGGTGTTCAATACTTTTTTCACCCGGTGTATACAGATCTTCTAATATAAGTGGACCTTATATTAAAAAAAGACCTGTAACTCTATTTTTTTTTTGGGAGGGGGGGATTTATATAAGTCATTGAATTCTGTTTATTAATTGGATCAAACTAAATGGATCTGTATCATGTTAATCCCTGAAGATTCCAAAAACAATGGCTCAGGGATGACCCCACCAAAATGATTAATCCGCATCTCATAGAAGTGAATGTCACTCTCCAGACAGTCCGTCCTCGTCCTGCCAGGTTTTCTGCTTTTCGTTTCTCACAGTGAGTATTTCAGAGGAATTTATGAACTGAAAACCCAAAGATAAAAATCCATTTCGCTTTTAAATCTTATGGATGCTTTAATGTTCTTCCTCTTATCACGGTATACACTGAAGTTACAGAAATGTCCACACGTGTTCAGAAATGTCTATCAGATGCTTTCAGTCATGCTTTTGGTATTATGGCTTATGATATTTAAGGGGACAATCATAGAAAATGCTATACAAAAGAACCGTTCTAAATTTTAAAAAGGATGTCTCATTGGAGATTCCTTCAGATTGGAAATCCGCAACCAAGTAGACATTTTCCTTGAGGCAGTTGTGTAGTAGAAGTGTAATATTACATAGGGCATATTGAAATAAGTGGTGCTCCTCGTAGGCCATGGACACAATCTGCAATAGTTCACTTAGTGAGCGAGCCATATAGCTTTTGTACCACAAGTTCTGGCTCTTCTCCATGCATCTGCTTTGGTCACGCATGATAAAAGGGGACTCATAGATGAGAGTCTTGAGTGGCAGTAGAGTTTGCTTGTAACACTGGGTCTTGGTCCTTATCTAAGGCTCTAAATGACATACCCTTGCGATTTTGTCTATTCAGGTGTCTCAGTAAGAGCATAATTATACTAACCTACACAAAGGAAGAACCTATACCTTCTCAGGCACCCTCCAAAAGTTGGAGCACCACACAGTCAAGTGATAAAGAGCCTCAATGTCACAATGTGACTCAGGTGTCGTGCCGGGTACGACAGGACTCCCGACGAGCGGTGCCACACTAGAGGAAACACCAGGGTAGCAATACAACGGAAGGCCCTGGCACTTGGGAGAGGGGAGCGGGATCACCTTCTAGATGGGTCCTCCCCGTGCGTTGTCATGTCTCTAGGCCCTTGCTGGCCCTAAATTCATCCTAACTAGGAAAGGCCAGTGAGACGCTAGTCTCCCAACTGCAATAAGGCATCACTAGGAAGATAAGACAAACAGGTGGAGAATGACAACAAATAACACTCGACAGCTTCTCCAGTAGGAACTTCTCAGCTGCAATATTATATAAGTGACACTTCAGCTTCTCCAGAGACTGGTTCCTTCAAAGTGGACAGCATAGATATGAGCGACAGCTAGCTTCAGCTGTCTGCTTTACCTTGGCTGGTTATCAAAAATAGAGGTGATCCCACCCCATTGTTTTAAATTATTTATTTCAATCTTTTAAAAAAAATGGCGTGGTGTCCCCCCCTATATTTCATAACCAGCTAAGGTAAAGCAGACAGCTGGGAACTGGTATTATCAGGTTGGGAAGGTCAATGGTCATTGAGCATGTCCCAGCCTAAAAATACTAGCTCGCATCCGCCCCAGAAGTGCCGCATCCATCAGTTGCACAAATCTTCACCTTGCTCTTCCCAATTGCCCTGGTGCATTAGCAATCAGGGTAATACTTGTGGGGTTGATGTCAGTTTTGAATGGCTATGAGTAAGGACGGATGTCTGAAATGCGTAAGGCTGGGGCTTTCACGAGTACCTGAGCATTGCGTGTGTTTTTGTCACGCTTTTTCTAAAGTCTAAATAAAGCAAGATATTTTTGAAAGTATCGGGTCCCCTACCATTTCTCTTTCGTGTTTTTCAGTTCACCTTCCAGTTAGCTCAGCTCCAAATAGGTGTCTAGCTCCTCAGCTACTCTTGACTACTATCCTGCCAGCTACCAGTGTTTACTACCAAGTTCAGTCCAGTTTCTGTAGGTTTAGCCTCACCTATCTTTGCCAAATCAAGATTCCAGGTAGTCAACCAATTAACTATTCTTGATGTTGTTCATACCCTCGTACCCTACTGATTCTCGCAAATCCACCTGACGTTCAGCTAGTATAGATCCGCTGCATCATCACCTCTGGTCTGTGCTGCTCACAACTGACCTAAAGCTTAGAACAGTGGTCCCCAACCTTTCCGACCACATTGAACTCTGAGAGCAGGTCGTGAGCCACATTCAACTACCACCCCCTCACAGTAGTGACATCCAGAGACCCCATTACCGATTCAATGACAGCCAAAGCTTTTTCACAGAAATCACCACACTGAGGCAGTATACCAATATCCAGGGGTTACTACCTCTATTCAGATATGCTCTTCTGTGAGAGGCTACCAACAAAAGTTACCACCTGGAGACCTGCTCTTCATAGCCGGTTTCTAGACCTAATGCTAATGCACAAAGCTGGAAGACTGCCGTGATCCACACATCACGGGCCCGTGAGCCACAGGTTGGGAACCCCTGGCTTAGAAGATCCACCTATTAATTTGAGCCCATAAAGTGACAAAAGACAGTTACTTAATTTCCAGGCAATCTGTTAAGAGACATTACCACAATTGAGACCACAAACCGACGAGCAAACTCTAGATCTGGTAGAGGAGAGGACCGTCTTGTTCATGCTTGATCGTTTCTTTGGCTTTAGGTCGTTCACATGATCTTCTCATTACGAAATTACCTTTATTGACTTTTTATTCAGTTTCTTCATATTTAAGAACCTGAACGAGCTCATTCGTATCTCCACCATAAATCTGTATGAAGCGTTCCTGACATTAGTACTAAAGGGAGAGCGCTAATATACACAAATCCCACCGTCCAAGATGAAAGGTTCACCAATCTCCCCACACAAGTGTCTCTTTACATTACTCCATGGGCGATCCTCCATGACATTGATAAGTTGTTTTCAACTCTAACTGGCAGAAGGTATAAAAGTTCCTCATATATTAACACCGGCTGAGCCATTAATGACATCACTTACGGCAAATGCCTTCTTGAGCTTAAGTACGTGGGAAAAATTCCTCTGGGAAGCTAATGCACGGTTATCTATCATTGCGTGTCATCCGACCGTCCAGGTTGTTTATACCAGTCTCACCTTTGGATGAGAACAGTCCGACTGAAATAGCTCAAGGTTCTTTATTTAGGAGCAAGGCATCCTATTTATTCTATTGGCATAAAACATTAACTAAACCATATTTAGCCCTCATTCATCACTGTGACTTCTGCTGGGACATACTTATCTTTGGAACAGCTGCCGGCACCAAAAATTTGGGCTACGGATTATATTTATATGCAGTGGTAACCATTTTATTTCATAAATCCCATTTTTAGGAAATAGCGACATCACTTATATAACTGTATAGATAGAGTTTCTTTACTATAAAAACCTAACAAACTGTCAGGGCACGGACTAGGAGAAGGTCCGGCGTGAGGCCAAACACAACTTAAAATTTTGGTGTCACGGCGTGGACTATGGATGGTCCAACTTGAGCCAAAACACACAACAGGGGCTATACCATGACAAACAAGGGTTACAGCGGGTACACTTTAACAACGGTGGGCCCTAACACTAGTGAGAGGGAAGATGGACACCTCCTTCACTTATTTGCTGCTGTACACCACACTCCTAGCCAGTCCCTATACAGGTTCCTCACCTGTCGCCAAGCAGGAACCTGATGCCCTGAGTGACCCTACAATAGTTCTGGCTAAGGAGTCGGTAGGTAAGGATCACTAGTCCCACCACTGCAGTGAAACCACATACCAGGGAAGGAAGGAAGACAAGCAGGGGGAAAACAACAACAAAATGCTTCAGTCAGACCCAAAACCTGCTGCTGTACACTGCACACCTAGCAAGTCCCTATACAGGTTCCTCACATGTCGCCGAGCAGGAACCTGATGCCCTGAGTGACCCTACAATAGTTCTAGCTAGTGAGAGGGAAGATGGACACCTCCTTCACTTATTTGCTGCTGTACACCACACTCCTAGCCAGTCCCTATACAGGTTCCTCAACTGTCGCCAAGCAGGAACCTGATGCCCTGAGTGATCCTACAATAGTTCTGGCTAAGGAGTCGGTAGGTAAGGATCACTAGTCCCACCACTGCACTGAAACAACATACCAGGGAAGGAAGACAGACAGGGGGGAAACAACAACAAAATTCTGCAGTCAGACCCAAAACCTGCTGATGTACACTGCACTCCTAGCAAGTCCCTATACAGGCTCCTCACCTGTCGCTGAGCAGGAACCTGAAGCCCTGAGTGACTCTACAATAGTTAAGGCTAAGGAGTGGGTAGGTAAGAATCACCAGTCCCACTGTTGCACTAAAACAACACACCAGGGAAGGAAGACAGACAGGGAGAAAACAACACCAAACTGCTGCCGTCAGACCCAAGACTGTAGCCACCACAGCAACTTTAAGAGAGGGCTCCATCACCTTGTTTCACCTCTAAGCCAAGCACACAAATGAATGAGAATAACTGGCACCCTCTTCTAGTAGAGGAAGGTATATAAAGGGACTGGGAGAGGTCCAAACTGGAAACACCGGAGATCGTAATGAGACTGCTTGCTGGCAGATAATACTGACATTAACCCTCTCTTCCCCCAAGAAAAGTGAAAACATTTAAACAGCAGAGTCTTCACAAGAAAAAGTGAGACTCAGAACCAGAACCTGTCGCTAAACACTAATAGCAGAGAGACGGAATGACACAAACGTTAAAGGAGCCTGTCAGCAGGTTTTAAGACCCTGAAGTAAAGTCATACCTGCAATAACGATTACCTCCACACCTTTATATTACATACCGTGTCTCCATTGTCTTGTAATCCATTGGCGAAGTTTTAGGCAAATGAGCTTGCCAGTGTAGAGGCGTGGTCTGAACTCCTCTCGGCATTGGCCTCCAGCCAGTGATTGACACTTCACTCCTCTTTGACCTGCTCCCTGGACAACTTCTCGCGCAGGCGGCATCAATCCAGGGGTGGCGCATGTGCAGTAATATCTTAGTGACGTCGTCTGAACTCACGGATACCAGTAGGCTCGGATAACAGTATAAACTATATAGGGGCCTCCTGTCTCTTCCATTGACAGATGATATCAGGAGGATACATGGTTCCACCTTGTCTGATTTTGGACAGCCAATCCTTTTATTCTTGGTGAGATAAGCTGCCATCAGAGAAGTTTGGCAGCGGCTCTCCGGTAGGCAACACATGAGTGATCGGGAGAGCAAGCGTTCCTGTGTATGGAGGATTTGAGATAGATAGCTGCCGGTTGAACGATTGGCCGAGCCATCATTTGACAGCAACTGGCAACACAGGAGCGCTCGGCAGAGCAAGCGCCCCTGTGTATGGAGGATTTTGAATAGATAGCTCACAGGTGAACGACTGACCGAACCATTATTTCTATGGGACCCCTTACTGCCAGACATCTCCTTGGATATTCATTGGGCGTGTAAAAAAAAGTATCTAAAAAGTAGGGTTTGTCCAAAGGGTGATAATTGGGAAAAATAAGTCTATCATCAAAAAGAAGTTTAGAGGTTATGTTCTTCATTAAGATTTGATATTTTTAAGAGGTACCTGTCCTGGTATTTTGTTTTATACAAATCAATTAATTATATATTTAACTTGGCCACTCCGGAGTTTGATTAATGGCACCTTAGACCTTATTTCCTTGAGCTCACAATGGAATAAGGCCAGCCTGAGCTCGGGCTCTCTCCTCCAAGCCACCAATCACTTTATGGGTTGGACCCATTATACAGGTCCTAATGGTGGCCAGGTAATTAAGCTAACCTAGACCTGGTTCCTATGAATATGTCACCAGCTTACATAATGGCGGCCTTTGTTATTAGCTCGAAAACAAAGGAAACTAAATTCAGGAGATCCATAAAGCTGCCCAAAAACTAATTTAGCCAAAATGTATTCCTCAAAATTCCTATTGCAGCTGCTAATCTCTGTAGCGAAGGGACGCCGACTTGCTCACTGCCCTGGCCAGGTCGCGCCCTGCCCCACACTCCCTTGGCCGTCCACGTGTGCTCCTGCCTCCTTCCCCTCCCGGGGCCTGTGCACGCTGCCCAGGTCTCCCAGGAGTATGCTTAGGGCACACGTGCATGCACTGGCTCTCTTTTTAAAGGACCAGTGCACTATTTCCAGAAAATGCCTCTCTGGATATAGTTGAGAGACACTATGTATTTAAAGCACCCTCCCATTAGGGAAAGTGCCTGCACAACACCTTTCGTTAGTCAGTGTTTCAGTATGCTAGCTAGCTAGTTGTCAGGTCCCTGCACTATTTCCAGAAAATGCCTCTAAGGGTATGGCTGAAAAGCACTATGTTTGTAAGGCACCCTCCAATTAGGGGAGGTGCCTGCACAACACCTTTAGTCAGTGTTTCAGTATGCTAGCTAGTTAGTTGTCAGGTCCGGTTATCCCTGTGTCCGTCATCTATGCCTTGCCTTCCCAAACCTGTCTGTCCCTGCCGTATCTACCATTCCTGTCAGTACCCGCCTATCTAGCCTGCCTTTGTCACCCCACCTGTAGCGGTCTATACCTGAATCTGTCACCTGTCCTGGGGGTAAGCTGCCACAGTCTCAGTCACTGCCCTGGGAGTGGTACCTGGTGTCCGCCTCGAGGTAAAAGCTTAGTTAAGCCCCTCCCACTAAGGAGTAAGCCTGGGTCCCCCCTGTGGTCCAGTGGGTCCACTAATCCCGCTCGCTGCCCCTACACCAGCCGCGAGTGTTAGAATCTCCTCTTCAAAGGAGAGGATCAGGCATGCTGAACCTGATCAGCCTGATCCTCAACCCTCCTTCTTCCCCTGATAGCGCTACACACATCACACGGTTGGCCAATAGTACTATAACATTTTAGGGCCACTTTTTTGGCATAGAGTGGTAACTGATAGTCACGATGCCAGATGTTGTTTTCGAGTGGTACTGTATCTAATATATAAAGCTGAGTGTGTGTGTGTGTGTGTGTGTGTGTGTGTGTGTGTATGTATGTGTGTATGTCCAGGATTGGCATCTGCACCGTCGCAGCTACAGCCACAAAATTTTGCACACTCACACGTCTGGACCCTGAGGGCGTCATAGGCTATGTTTTGAGGGGAAATTTTAACCCCGCGCTTTATGTTTATGTCGCGGGCGGAGGAGGGGACGCTGCGCTCTCCCACTGCTCGGGTCCGGCTGCCGCTGCTGCTGCGGCCTGCTGCTGCTCGGTGGCTCGAGCGATGGGCCGGATCCCGGGGACTCGAGCGGCGCTCCTCGCCCGTGAGTGAAAGGGGTTTGGTTTTTGGGATAGTTTATTGTCCGTGACGCCACCCACGGTTGTGGTGATTGTAGGAACACCACCGCTGCTCTGTATGGGAATCCCGGGAGCGGTGACAGGGAGCAGCAAAGTTGTTAGTTCTCCCCTCCGTGGGTAGGGGGTGGTTGTCCCGGGGCCCAGTGATGAGTTGGAGGATGAGGGATAGCGGGGCCGGTGCAGGGCTTGGTGGGGTGCAGGGACGCGGGGGCAGCGCTGTGCCTCACGGCACTGTGGTACTCACTCAGCCTGAGACGGTGACACAGTTATCGGTAAAACACACGGCTGGAAAGACGGTTCCCACGGACGGCTGCTGTTGCTTTTTCCCGGTAGTTGACGGTGACGGTCCCTTTTCCTGCACCTAAGTCTATGTTGGTAGCGATGGGTTCCCACCGGTAACGCGCTCCCCGGCTTGGATATGTGCCGGAGGAGCCCCTCTTTGCCCGCAGGCGCTGGTCCTGAGAAACTGGTGCCTTGGCGGTGGCGGTGTCTCTCTCTAACGGTCGGACTGTTGCCTTCAATCGGGACTTGGTTGTTGGGAGACCCAGAGGTCCCCTTCACTGACGGATTTGGCAAATTCACGGCGACTCCTAGCCTTGCCGGGATCCGAAAGGCCTCTGCCAATGGTGCTGGCTTCTCTTCGTATACCGCTCCGGTACCGCCGGGCCACCACCCGTCCACGGTCCTTTCGGCAACCTCCAAGTAGCCTCTCCTGCAGACAGTCACCGCCGTCTGCTGACCTTGCTGTTCTCAGTCCGGGGCACACACCCGGACCAACTTCAGGCTTTCTCAACTGTCACCTTCTCTGTCACTACTCCAGCAGTTATTAACCCGGGCGAAGCCGGGTAGTACAGCTAGTTCATTCTAAAACTGAAAAAAAAACCATCAACAACAAAAGTAATATCATAAAAATGATTTAAAAAAAATGATTAAAAAAATGAAAAAAAAAATAATAATTAAAAATGATTCATTCTAAAAAATGTTTTAATTAGATCTCATTCGTGACAAGGCCTGTCTAACATGTTTTTCCTTCACGACTAGGCTGGTAGAGATTTTTTACACTCGTGGTTTAACCTAGTTCCTTCATACGCTGCAAATATAATAAAACTTGTGTTATTATTATATCATCATCACAAGTGTCATGAGGCTGCAGGAACTGTAATTTTCGAGTGAGTCAATTGATTCAATCTACTGGCAACCGTCATTTTTTCCAAATTGGTAAATGCCAGAAATATGCTTCAACAGGGCTGACTATTAGTAAGCAGTTTGTATAATAGTCTGCGTGCGAGGGAGTAGTCTGGGATGGATTGGACATTGAAGGCTCCATAGATCAGAACCCACCTTTCCCCCGTGTAATGACCCACCCTCCAATTTATTGGCGACATTCAAATTTTTTTTGTAAAGGCCGATTGAAGCATAGATGATGTAATAAAACGAGAAAAGGTAATTATTAATAATAGCACATTAGTAATGAATTTGTAATGTTCACCCACCCCCATAAAATTACCAAAATGACTATATGTTTTCAAGAGATTTTTTGAAAACCAATATGGCCACCATTGTAGCCCGTACCAAGGATATCTGTAATTCTTACCTGTATATATATACCATAGGGGTAGACCGGCTGGCTTCAATAGAGCGCTAGGGGTGACTAGGCCCAGTTTTTGGATGCTGAGGACTCAACTGTCAAGAGGCATAATGATCGCGATCGTAGAGGCCGCAACTTGTCCCGGGGTTGCAGGGCATCTGCTGACCACCTTTTCTACTTCAGCTGGATGTGTGTCCGAGAATCCACATCCAACTGAAATGCATTGCTGGGCAGAGACCCGTTGGGTCCCTGCATCGCAATACAGGCCGCTTGTCAGAAGATGACACCACTCGATGTGGGAAGTAGTAAAGGTGATTGGAACTTTTTGTTTGTTTTTTTAATGCGTTAGAGGCATAACGGGAGACATATTTACCAACAAGAGGCACAGGATAGGGACATATATACCAGGAAGGGGCCCAGGATGGGGACAAATATACCAGGAAGGGGCCCAGGATGGGCACTAATATAACAGGAAGGGGCCCAGGATGGGGACATATATACCAGGATGGGAGATGTATTTACTACCATGGAGAACATATTTACCAGGATAGGGCCAAGGATGTGAGACATATGTAAGAGGATTGGGGACTCATTTACCAGGATGTGGGGCACATTTACCAGGGTGGTGGACATATTTACCAGGATAGGACCCTATTTACCAGGATGGGGGACATATATACCAGGATGTGGGACATATATACTAGGATATGAAACACAAATACAATGATGGGAGACATGGATGGGGGACACATTTACCAGAATGTGGGACATATATACCAGGATGGAGAACATATATACTAGGATGGGGGACAAATTTACCAGGATGGGGGACATTAGTAAAGTATGATGGACACTATAACCTAATGAAGGAGAAGGGGAAGACAACAGATATCTTTATAGGATTTAGAATGCTACAAGGGCCCATACATTTGACCAACATGTGGGGGGCCAGGTCCAAATTTTGCACCATCGGGGCACAATGGACTCTAGTAATGCCACTGGGAGAAGATAATTAGTAAAGAGTGTATGTCATAGTATGGGTGTAATGTATACTTGCCAAATTTCCCACATTGCCGAGGAGACCATTGAAAAAAAGGGGAGACCTACCGATCTCCGGGATTCACAGTGCTCCTGAAACCTCTAGAAAAGAGACATTCCAGAATGTTTCTGTGTAACGCTGGAAGCTGAACCATTAGACAATGGTAGGGTGAAAGAAGGCATGAAGGGAGAATTATGAGGGTGTGGAAGAGAAGCCTGGAGAAATGCTATGCTATATAGGGTACCCTAATAAACAGGGCCGGCGTCCGCACCTGGGCAAGTGCCCGGGGCCCTGGACCGCCGAGGGGGCCCACTCGCAGACGGCAGGGTGGCATACAATAAAGAGCCTAATTTTATCTTTTCTGGAGGGCTCTTCAGTTCTGTGGCATAGCCATAGAGTGAAAAGAGTTTTAAGTCTCCTCAACGAGCAAAAAGAGGACCTTTCACCAGGTCAAACATGACCAGTTTTTACCTTAAATTTATGCCTGCTAATTCCCTTAATACTTTTGTTAAAAATGTAAAAAATCGGCCATATGGTTATAGAGATATAAACCTTTTTATTTAGGGTACACAATATTTTAATTTTTATTGTCTTTACAAGGGGACAGTGCTCACAGAATTCCTCGGGGGCGTGTCTTTAGGCTGCTTTGCATAGTTATCCTGAGAGCCACACCCCTATGGTAAAGACCATAAAATTAGCACTAAACAAAAAAAAAACATCTCTGCAACCAAACGGCAGATTTTACAAAAGAAAGGAACAAAATACTCAGGGTCACAGCGGGAATAAAATAAGAGCAAAAACTGGTCACATTTAAACTCTTCTTTAAAGTGTAACCATCCTTTAAAAAAATGTTCTCATCAAATCCATAGTAAAGGTAAAAATAAGAAACTTTGTATTATAGCTTAGAAGAAAAATTTGCTCTGAGTGATCTTTTATTCTACAACATCAATTTCCAGGTAAATGTGTGTTCAGTGAGTACAGACTTTCCCTTTACTGAGATAGAGATGGCAGTTGGTGCTCATAAAGTTCTATGGAGAACTGTAACTGACGTTTGAAGAGAACATGGAGCGGAATGTCTGTGTCGGCCTCTATCTCCACACTTCTCCGTAGCATTTTAAAAGCACCAACTGTCATCTCCTATCTCAGTAATGTCTGTGTCGGCCTCTAGCTCCACCCCTCTCCATAGATTATTATAAGCACCAACTGTCATCCCCTATCTCAGTAATGTCTGTGTCGGCCTCTAGCTCCTCCCTCTCCATATAATCTTATGGGCACCCATTCCTCTCCTATCTCAGTAATGTCAGTGTCGGCCTCTAGCTCCTCCCTCTCCATAGAATCTTATAAGCACCAACTGTCATCTTCTATCTCAGTAATGTCTGTATCGGCCTCTAGCTCCTCCCCTCTCCATAGAATATTCTAAGCACCAACTGTCATCTCCTATCTCAGTAATATCAGTATCTCCTTCTAACCCCTCCCCGCTCCATAGAACTTAGTGAGCACCAACTGCCCTCTCCTATTTCAGTAATATCAGTGACAGACACAAGCTCCTCCCTTCTTCATAGAATTTTAAAAGCACCAACTGTCATCTTCTATCTCAGTAATGTCTGTGTCGGCCTCTAGCTCCTCCCCTCTCCATAGAATCTTATAAGCACCAACTGTCATCTCCTATCTCAGTAATGTCTGTGTCGGCCTCTAGCTCCTCCCCCTCTCCATAGAATCTTATAAGCACCAACTGTCATCTCCTATCTCCGTAATGTCAGTATCTCCCTCTAACCCCTCCCCGCTCCATAGAACTTAGTGAGCACCAACTGCCCTCTCCTATCTCAGTAATATCAGTGACAGACGCAAGCTCCTCCCTTCTTCATAGAATTTTAAAAGCACCAACTATAATCTCCTATCAGTAAAGTCTATATTGGCTTCTAGCTCCTCCCCTCTCCATAGAATCTTAAAAGCACCAACTGTCATTAGTTAAAACCATGCTTAATCTTTAAGATTGCCCAAAAGATCCTTCTGTTGAAGTATTCTAAATTAGATATAACAGTTGTAGGGCCGTTACAGATTTTGCATTTTGGTCCAGTAGCGTTACGTTATGCCAGTGACTATAACTGGCCTATTGTTCAATTAGTTGTTTTTACCTCCCTCCAAAAAAAATAACTTAACATCCCAACCCACAAAAACACAGAAATCTATCAGAGCCTCGGTATAAGGTGGGTCATGCTCCCCGGAGCCTAACAAACTATGTGCTTCATACTTTGACTCATGTATTATCTTTAATTCCAATAAGTCACTGTCTCCTGACCTATAATGGGGAATATTGAGTATATAAAGAGTTAGTAATACCATTTAATAGAATTCGCTGTGGTTTTTCTTTTTAAACCAGATGATTTATGACTTTTGGAAATCACAGAATTACATAGAAAAAAATATTTCTCATTCCACCAACATTTATTAAATTTAAAGGGAATGTCTACCAATAAACACTCTGTCATTCAATTTCTATTATTAATGTTTTAATATCTATATATTGTCGTTAGAACTTCTATTTTCTCATTAAAACGTTCATATCTCCAACAAAAACAAAGGTAATTTATTAAATTCTAGGTGCATTTACTCGCCAGTAGGGGGAGCTAACAGCATACAAATATACATATATTTATACATATATTTACATGTATATAGTTAGCTTTTTTTTCCTTTAAAGGGAATCTCTCAGCAGGTTTTTGCTACCTCATCTGAGAGCAGCGTGATGTAGGCAAAGAGGCCCTGAGTTCAATGATGTATCACTTAGATTAGTGGCTGTAGCATGTAGCAGAGCTAGGAGAACGTCCCCCACCAACACCAGGCTTTCAGTGAATATTTCCATAGACAGAAGCTGCTAATCACAGAGGGGGGTGGAGTTGGACTAGAGCTCACACTCTGCTGAGATCCACTAATGATAACGATAAGAGGCTTGAGCTAACTTTGCAGGTAAACAAAAATAAGACATGCAGGGCTGAAATCTCTGTTTTAACACTTGCAGCATGCTGTCTTCAGGTTATATTGCAGAAATCTGCTGACAGAGTCCCTTTAATGGTGGCTGTGGACAGACAGGACTTTGTTTATAATTGGGACCTATTAAAGTTTATAAATTATCCTCTTAAAAAATATATAGATCTGTTCACATATAACTAATATACTTGTCTTAGGAAAGGTGCTCCAATCTCAGGATATCAGCCCCATTACTGCTTCTCCTCTGACTTGTGTTTGACACAGGAGAGATCTTCATTCGTCCATACACTATCATCATGTTGTGTGTGAAGGGGGCTGGCTGCACATTTCAAGTGCTAAACCAGCCCCCTTCTCTGTCAAGATTCTCCCCCTTTACACACACAGCACTCGTCATGTGCCAACACAGAAGCTCTTTCCTATGTCAAGCAACAGCTGGAAGTGGAGCTGCTGGTACCAGCACTGATATGCTGAGATTGGACACCTTTCTTAATGTAAGGATTTTTTTTATGTGGACGACCCCTTTAATAAATGAACTGTCTTAATGTCTCATTCAGTTTTGTCCCAACATGCCACTTAAATGGAATCTGTCAGCAGAATTTTACTGTGTAATCTGACAGCAGCTAAATGTAGGGGCTGAGACCCTGATTCCAGTGATGTGTCACTTACTAGGCTGTGTTTTGCTGTTTCAATACAATCAGTGTTTTATCAGCAGAAGGACTAGGTGTTTTATGCCTCCCATTCCATCCTCACTCCCACCACTGATTAGTAGCTTTTTGTCAATATACAGTGTACACAGAAAGCTGCAAAATTAGTGATGTGATTGTATCACAACTGTTGCACTCAGTACACTGCGTGATACATCACTGGAACCGAGGTCTCTATCCCTACATCATACTGCTATCAGATAGCAAAAACTTGCTGACAGACTTTCTTTAACCCCTTGACGACCCATGACATACTATATCCGTCCTGGGTCATCTCCCTGCCTTTGATGCAGGCTCGCACTCTGAGCCCGCATCTTTCCCTGCACCTGTTGGCTGATTTAATCAGTCGACATCTGCCTCTGGCAGCCGCAGGTGGAGTGACACTCCACTTGCAGCTGTTAACCTGTTAAATCTCGTTGTCAATCTCTCACTGCAGTATTTAACGCGTTGTGATAGGGGGGTGCTCTGTTCTGACCTGTCTTGCAGCCATCATCATATGATGTAATGGTAAGCAGAAAAAAAAATTCCAAAAAATTCCAAGGAGAAGTTAGCTACTTCCTCCCTTTGCCAATATGGCCTCTGACCAACATTTTTTAAGTCATCTCCTGTCTATGTCTGCTGCTTATGGTTCGAAAGTGTTAGAATCGAGAGGGGCCTTTCAAACATGCTTTCCAAATTTCCAGAGAATATCCTGGAAAATAACAAAAAGACTTCTTGGACTTCCCAGGAATTCAAAAATTTCTCAAACACGTGCTGAATTATCTCAAAACTTCTTCTTTCTTGTTGTTTCTTTACAGGAGAGAATGTGAGAGAGGAAGGGTGGATGTGTGTAAAATGCAGGATGGGGCATATGAAGTAGGCTAAGAAAGACCAATAAAAAAATAGGGCATGGCCTCCTGGATAGAGTTGTCACGGGAGTGATGAGTAACTGAAGCAGGGGCACCTAGCATGCACTCAGACTGGGGACGTTGCGCTGTCCCTTATCCCAGAGTTACGCACTGTGGTGGTGAGGTCTGGACCGCCAGCATGACCCTAACTCCTGTCCAAACCCTGGTGTAACACCGCGTCTCCCCCACCCCTGGGGAGAGCCGGAAACAAAGTAACAAACCCAACAAATAACACAGAGAGAAGAGAACCAAAACACATACACACTGCAATCAGACATAGGGAAGAGACAACACGGGTACAGGAAAAAATAAGATACAGGGAGGAAATAAACTGAAACTGACAACATGGATATTTCCAACCCACACAAGACAAACAACAGATCACCATAAACTGGATCACACACTAAGACCAGAATCAATGGAGCAATGATGGAGCTATAATCGGGAGTGATGAGTACCTGATGCAGGGGCACCTAGTAGGCCCTCAGACTGGGGACCTTGCGCTGTCCCTTATCCCAGAGGTACGCACTGTGGTGGCGAGATCTGTACCACCAGCATGACCCTAAATCCTGTCTGAGCCCTGGTGTAACACCCCTTCTCCGCCACCCCTGGGGAGAGTCGGAAGCGAAGTAACAAACCCAACAACTAACGCAGAGAGAAGAAAACCAAAACACATACACACTGCAATCAGACATAGGGGAGAGACAACAGGGGTACAGGAAGAAATAAGATACAGGGAGGAAATAAACTGACAACATGGATATTTCCAAACCACACAAGATATACAACAGATCACCAGAAACTGGATCACATGCGAAAAACCGGAATCACTCTAGTAATGCTGAAGGTATAATCTCTGATGAGGAAACCAAACAGACGCAGACAGGGGCGAACCAAAAGACATACACACTGTCATCAGACACAGGGGGGAGACAATATGTGCACAGGAAGAAATGAGATACAGGGAGGAAATAAACTGACGACAGGGATATTTCCACACCACACAAGATATACAACAGATCACCAGAAACTGGATCACACACTAAAGAACAGAATCGCTGGAGCAACGCTGAAGCAATAATAATATTAATAATAATAATCTTTATTTATATAGCGCCAACATATTCCGCAGCGCTTTACAATTCAGGAGGATCATATACAAACAAGTAACAGTTATAGAAAATACAATATTTAAAGGGAAAAAAGACAGCCCTGCTCGTGAGAGCTTACAATCTACAATGAGATGGGGGGGGCAAGGTACAAGTGCTTATTTACAATGACAATCCAGCCATCTCAAGGAAATGGGGGATAGATAATGGCTTCCTGGAACAGTTGGCCAGAGTCTTGAGATGCATTTGGGTGCCATGGAGTTTGACATGGTTTTTTTTTCTGAGAAGTTGTGGAGGGATTAGGTGAAATTAGTTTGGCTAGGCATTGTGATAGGCCGCCCTAAAAACATGCGTTTTTAGGGTGCGTCTGAAGTTGAGTAAGATGTGATTCGTCCTATCTTCTTGTGGTAGAGCGTTCCAGAGTTTTGGTGCAGCTCGGAAGAAGTCTTGGATCCGGGAGTGGGAGGTTTGAGTTAGTGTGGATGTTAGTCGAAAGTCATTTGCAGAGCGTAGAGAACGTGTGGGATGATAGACGGAGAGGAGGGTGGAAATGCAGGGGGTGCCGCATTGTGGAGAGCTTTGTGGGTGAGAACAAGCAGCTTGAATTGGATCCTGTGATATATGGGTAGTGCAATGACTGGCACAGAGCAGAGGCTATAATCGGGGATGAGGAACCAAACAGACGCAGGCAGGGGAGAACCAAAACACATACACACTGTCATCAGACACAGGGGGGAGGCAACATGTGCATAGGAAGAAATGAGATACAGGGAGGAAATAAACTGACGACAGGGATATTTCCACATCACAGAAGATATACAACAGATCACCATAAACTGGATCACATGCTAAGACCGGAATCACTGGAGCAATGCTATAGTTATAATCAGTGATGAAGAACCAAACAGATACAGACAGGGGAGAACAAAAACACATACACACTGCAATCAGACACAGGGGAGAGACAACATGTGCACAGGAAGAAATAAGATACAGGGAAGAAATAAACTGACAACAGGGATATTTCCACACCACACAAGATATACAACAGATCACCAGAAACTGGATCACACACTAAAGGCCCGTTACACGCTATGATATATCTGGCGATCTGTCGTTGGTGTCACAGTTTCTGTGACACACTTCCATCATCGTTATCGACGTCGTTGCGTGTGACACCTACGAGCGACTCTGCACGATCGCAAATCGGATGAAAATCGTTGATCGTTGACACGTCGTTCAGTTTCAAAATATTGTTCGTCGTTTGGAATGCAGCAGACATATTGCTACGTTTGACACCCTGCCAACGACGAACAACATCCACACGACCACCTTGGTCAAACAATTTATTGCTGAACGATGTAGCGTCGTTTGTGTGATGTGTACGTGTGACCGCTACAAAACGACCTATGCGCGATCTCAGCAAATCGTAACTTCGATCTGGGCGTGTCACATCATTTAAGAGATCGTCAGATAAATCGTAGCGTGTAACGGGACCTTAAGACTGGAATCGCTGGGGCAACGCTGGAGCTATAATTGGTGATGAGGAACTGGATCCAGAACCTTATAAAGGGTGGAGGCAGCTGTGAGTGGTCATTAGCTACCTGAGCGCCTAGCAGCAGTTCACAAGCCAGCAGGAATTAACTCTTGCTGTACTGATGAGCAGTGAACAGGAAACAGCTGACACCCGGGCTCTTGCTGAACAACTAAGAGACTCCAGATTGCCTGTCAGACTTTGCAGTGTGAACAGAGTCCAATGCCACCATGACACCTAGCGAGTGCAGACAAGAACACTACATGAAAGTCGAAGAAAGAAAAAATGTTGCTCCTTGTGCTACAAAAACAAATTTCTTGAAGTCCTATTTCCAAAAATTGCCAAGTATGAACGAATGTGGATGATGTCTCTAGCTTCTTAATTACTTTATGTTTTAGAAAGAGAAATCCGAAGCGCAAAATAAATGACCTGTAATCCAGTAAACATGTATTTAAGTTAATGTTTGTGCCCGGAATCGCTCCTTAATTACCGGGATCTTCATATTTTTAGATTTGAATGGCCGTCCAGGGAAAAGGCTGCATGTAATGGTAAGGTGGCAGCAGTCAACCATCGCCACTTCAAAATCCCGGATATTCCACAATGAAAATCATATGTTCATCACGCGAAACTTAGTGATATGGCCATTTTCAGCACGTATCCTATTGTCATGGACGTCTGGTGGCCGAGGAAATGATTTTTAGAGCAATTTTCTAAATTGCTGAATTTTTTATTTTTTCTTTTTCACGGGAAATGATGAATGTTTTGGAGTTCCAAATGTGCCATTATGATAAAATATGCTGAAAATAGACATCCTTCCTCCGCATTTTATAAATAGGAAGACATTGACATACAGTGTAGTTTTAAAAAATAGTTGTATGTTTTGGGTAAAAGCAAGAAAATATGTACAATATCCATCTACAGAAAAAAATGTGAAAAAAATAATTTATATTTTTTTTTACTTTTTTATTTATTTATTTATTTATTTTTTTAATTTGTGTTATTATTATCCTGAGCTGTTGTGTTACCAGTGAAATCCAGGAGGTACAATATATAGATGATTTGTTTTCTATATTTACGAGGGTTTTTTTTTTTTTAGCTGAAGTGCCTGATAGAATAAAACCATTAAGAACATTTTTGAGCTCTACAATGTGAGGAGCTAGCCAATGTCAACCCCAGCCTGAATCCATGGACTTCAATATAATCAGGTCTACAGTAGGATTCAATGTTCTGTGCCTGGTTGGTGGTTGTATGTCCTTGTTCATCTCTGCAGGGGGCTTCCCCAATACACAAGTTTTCAGACTGGGCTTCTGGAACCTTCTGCATACTTTGAGCTACATCTAGTAGGTGTTAATGGGGATGGGTGTGAGCACTGTTGCCCATCCAGGGGACTGATCCCGGGAGAGGGAGAAGAATAAGGCTAGGTTCACATTTCCGTTGTTTTGCATCAGTCACATGCGCTGCTTGACGCATGTGACTGATGCGTTGTACAACGGATGACAAAAGACAGAATTCATTGTCGGAGTCTGTTGTGTGCGGGGGGCGGAGCGCGAGGGGGGCGGAGCCGAGCGTGGCCGTGGCACTGAGGACGTCAGTGCCGCGGGGACTGCAGGGCTGGGGACAAGTGTGTGTGTGTGTGTGTGTGTGCACATGCGGAGTGCGGGAGGGGGCGGAGCCGAGTGGGGAAGTGTCGGCCTCCTTGCACACGTATCCAAGGTAAATATCGGGTAACTAAAAGCAAAGCACTTTTTGCTTGGTTACCCGATATTTATCTTGGTTACCAGCATACACCGCTTAGCGCTGGCTCCCTGCACACGTAACGTCTGTAAATATCGGGTAACTAACCAAAGCGCATTGCTTGGTTACCCGATGTGTATCCTGGTTATGGGGGCAGGTAGCCAGAGAGAGCATGCGCAGCAAAATCCTACGGATTGCGCTGCTCAAAAAACGTTACAGGATGCGTTGCTCCCGCCCGGCGGTCAGTTAAAAAACGACTGACCGCGACGCAGCGGATGCAACACAGCATCATCAGTCGCAATCCGTCACTAATAGAAGTCTATGGTGAAAAACTGGATTCCTGCAAAATATTTTGCAGGATACCGTAATTCCTCAAGGCGACGGATTGTGACTGATGCAAAACAACGGAAGTGTGAACTTATGTTTAGCCATTTGTATGCACCCTGGCTGGCCTAGTTATCAGGTACTCTGTAAGCTGATTGTATGCACCCTGGCTGGATTAGTTATCAGGTACACGGTAAACCAATTTTATGCACCCCAGCTGGACTAGTTATCAGGTACTCTGTAAACCGATTGTATTTACCCTGGCTGGGCTAGTTATTAGGTAGACTGTAAGGCTTGGGTCACACGTAGCGACGCACCAACGATCCGACCAGCGATCCGACCTGGCAGGGATCGTTGGTGCGTCGCTACATGGTCGCTGGTGAGCTGTCAATCAGGCAGATCTCACCAGCAACCAGCCATCAGCGACTCATGTAACAATGCTGTGCTTGGTAACCAGGGTAAATATCGGGTAACTAAGCAAGGTGCTTTGCTTGGTTACCCGATATTTATCCTGGTTACCAGCGTACACTGCTTACAGGCTGCCAGCGCTGGCTTCCTATATATGTAGCTAGGGTACACATCGGGTAACTAAGCAAAGCGCTTTGCTTAGTAACCCAATATTTACCCTAGTTACCAGCGTACACCGCTTACACAGAGTCGGTGCTCGTTGGTCTCCCGCTGTCAAACACACCAATGTGTGCTGCACAGTGAGAGACCAACGAGCAAAAAATGAACCAGAACAGTGTGTAACGATCAGCGATTTTACAGCAGGGGCCAGGTCGCTGCTCAGCGTCACACACAGCGAGATCGCTGATGAGGTCACTGGTACATCAGAAAACCTGGGACTCAACAGCGATCTCGCTATGTGAGAAGTACCCCTTAGCCGATTGTATGCACCCTGGCTGGACTAGTTATCAGGTACTCTGTTACCCAATTGTATGCACCCTGGTGGACTAGACAATTCATATACAATGCACCACAATAGGATTTTATGATATTTTTGCAAATAAATTGTGCTAAAAAGATGAATAATGTTATGCTCAGATCCGCTACTGATGTCCGTATACGTAAGAGAAGGATCAAAGATCTGTAGGTCTTTAACAATATACTTTGTAAACAGTAACACTAAGTGGTGCCGGAGCCGCAGAGCACACAGTACCGCAATCATGCAGCAGTGCCGGGCGGCGCAGTACTATAACACAGTTTACTTGTATACATTGTCCTCTTGTTTGATGAAATTCTGTGTATGACATCATGTGAATGGATTCCTTCTGCATTTATCATGGATTTGCTCCTGTGCTATCTCAGGCCTCTGCAGATACAGTGTCAATGGAAATATATGGCTTGAGTATTCCATTTAACCGTTTCCGACTGGAACTTACACGACGGACTATGATATGAATTATGAATGTATCATATGTGGTGTAAATACATTTTAAAAGGAAAACAACATCACAAAACTATTGCTTTATTTTTTCTAAAACATTGTGTCAATAATTCTATTTTCCATTTCATTACTAGTTCTAAAAAAAAAATAAAAAAATAGAAATCTTATAAATTTTCACACTGGCCACATGAAGAGTTTTCAGCAGTTTACTTATCATCAGAGTCAGGATTACAATGATAGATAACAACTCTATACACAGCTGATAACTCAAGATCCACCAATCGCAGTATGATGTGATGACGCAGCTCTTCCTCATTACACACTGATCTGTGCACACGCTCATTAGATGCTTCAATACAAAAGATAGGGGAGGAGTTTATTCATTTCTGCTAATATGCATGTGCATTTCCTGAAACAGGAAGTTGGAGTAAAAAAAACCCAAGTGGTTGGTGTTAGAATTGCAAGATTTCTTTATTTTTTTAATGCAAATCACCATATAAAAAATAAATACAAAATAAATATATATACAGCATATATATTAATATATACTAATATATAATTATATATAATATATATATATAATAATATGTTATATATATAGTATATATATTATATAAAATATATATATATATATATATATATATATATATATATATATATATATGTGTATATATATATTTTTTGTTTTATAGAATTATTATTTATTTATTTTTATTTTTCTAATTAATTAATTAGTATTAAAGTGGTTGTCCAGGATTTAAAAAAAAGAAATAAATAAAAAAATGACCTAAGAGGTGCAAATATGTTGAAATAAAAAATATTGAGTACTGGTGTGTTCAGTCCCTTGACAATCAATAATGCTGCTGTAGGGGATCGCTGCCAACTTTAATGCAGCAGTTGCATACTGAACATGATTGCTGCAGCCAGTCACTGGAATCTGCAGTCTGCTGCAATACATAGGACCCTCACCACTGAGGACAGTGATTGACTGCAGAGGTTATGTACAGGAGCAGACATATCATTGGTGTAGCCTGTGCAGCTGAACAGGAGCCCAAAAGGTTAGGGGCCCATTTCTACCTCCAAAACAAGTGGAATTGTTGATTTTGTCGACTTTTTGGACTAAAAAGGGCCACATATTGTTCTTGCACAGGGGCCCTTTTCTGTTTGTGTCTGCCAGTGGTTATGTAGATAGACAGCTGCAGAAAAATCTGCATAGACCAGACGGATCGGTGAAACAGTGAATGGAGTTATCTTTTGGGTAATGTTTCTTTTTTTAATTGGACTTTATTTTCTTTTGTTTAGTGGAATTTTGGCAAATTCCAGAAAATCCCTTTAAATGCTAAAATTCTGCATGCCTAAAGTCTCCACTAGGGGGAGCTTATTACATATGGATTAATACAGATAACATGTAAGCGATATGACTCCATAACTCAGCAGGGGGCGACAAAGGGCAGAGGAGGAAATCTCCCTCTATGTATAACTTTGTGCATTAGTTCTGCCCTCCATCCTTTACCTCTTGTGGGTTTGTAGCATTATTCCTAAGGGGTAAGCAACATTTTTTACATAGTTATAGGCAAGGTATAACATACAAATGCACTAGTTATGTCATTTTTTTGTGTGTTTTCTCCAAACGCTGCTGTTCCTGTCTGTCGGTGGATCTGAGACCTGCAGGAAGGAAGCCATATCCGAAAATCCAAAATCTTCCAATCAATATTTATACAATATATGGAGCTTTAAACTACTTTTCCTGTTCAAAAGAAAAAATATGTTTTCAATGAAAACAGAATTTTTTGGCTCAGGACGGAGAATAGTTCGGCTCTCATGTAGGGAGAATTGCAGTAAATGTGATTTTAATGAATCGTGGGATCCGCTGGTTCCAGTGTTGTGACAAGCTCATCCTAAAGCTTCAAGTATTAAGACCCACAGGAACTATGGATGAAAAAATTAAAGCCGACCTCCGCTGGCTGCGTCTTGTCTCCCCCATGCTTCTCTCACACACACAGCAGTAGTGTAACACCAATGGCTGCCATAGGGCCCATGAGTCGGGGAAGGGGGGGAAGGGAGCTGGTGCCAGTGCCGACATCGAGCCCCCCTCCCCACCCGCCATTACATTGCCATCACCATCATAACAGCAATGATGAAAGAGGAAGCACTCCGCTCACTCCTTCATTATTCTCTTGCTGCGCCTGATATCTGACAGCTCAGGGCAGCGGGCGCGATGATGTCACTACTCTGCGCCTGCTGTGAAGACACAATCAGACAGGAGCAGCAGAGGATTGAGGAAGGGTGAGTATGTTTTTGTTGTTTCATTTTTTTTATTTTTTTTTTTAAAATTGGTGAGTTCACAGTGACCCTAATACTACAAGCATGATTATGAGCTGTGCATTATACTATATGGAGGACTTTGAGGAGTGCATTATACTATATGGAGGACTATGGGGGTGCATTATACTATATGGAGGACTATGGGGGTGCATTATACTATATGGAGGACTATGGGGGTGCATTATACTATATGGAGGACTATGGGGGTGCATTATACTATATGGAGGACTATGAGGTGCTTTATAATATATGGAGGATATGGAGTGAATTATACGATATGGAGTACTATAGGTTGTTCATTATACTATATGGAGGACTCTGAGGGTGCATTATAATATATGGAGGACTATGTGGGTGCATTATACGATATAGAAGACTATAGGTTGTCCATTATACTACTGTATATAGAGGACTATGGGGGTGCATTATACTATATGGAGGATTATGGGGGTGCATTATACTATATGGAGGATTATGGGGGTGCATTATACTATATGGAGGACTATGAGGGGTGCATTATATATAGAGGACTATGAATAGTGCAATACATTATATGGAGGACTATGGAGGTGCATTATACTATATGGAGGACTATGGGGGTACATTATACTATATTGAAGACTGTGGAGGTGCGTTACACTATATGGAGGATATAGGGTGCATTATACGATATGGAGTACTATAGGTTGTTCATTACACTATATGGAGGACTATGGGAGTGCATTATACTATATGGAGGGCTATGGGGGTTCATTATACTATATAGAGGTATATGGGATGTTCATTATGTTATATCAAGGACTATAGGGGTGCATTATAGTATATGAAGGGCTATGGTTGGGTGCATTATAATATATGGAGGGCTATGGGGGTTCATTATACTATATGGAGGTCTATGGGGTGTTTATTATAATATATGGAGGACTATGGGGGTGCATTATGCTATAAGTAGGACTATAGGGTGCATTATAATATATAGAGGACTATAGGGGGTACATTATATATGAATGTGCATTATACTGTACAATATGGAGGACTATGAGGGGTGCATTATATATGGAGAATTATAGGGTGCATTATACCATATGGAGAACTATGGAGGGTGAATAATATTATATGGCGGACTATGGGGAGTGCACTATATGGTACTATATGGAGGACTATGTGGGGTCCATTACACTATATGGAGGTCTACAGGGGATATATTATACTATATGGAAAGCTATGTCAGGGCCATTATATTTGAAGGGCTATGTGGCGGCCATTATACTATTTGGAGGGCTATGTGGGGGCCGTTATAATATTTGAAGGGTTATGAAGGAGCCTTTACACCTTATGGGGACTATATGAAGGCCATTATACTGTATGCAAGCAATTATACAGTGTGAAGGGTAATATGGGGACCATTATACTGTTTGGAGGGCTAGTGTGAGTCTTTATAAAGTGTGAAGAGGAATGAGGGCAATTATACTGCATGGAGGTGTGGGGGGATTATACTGTTTGGGGTCACCATACTTTACTGGTGTAGTTAAGGGGGGCTATAGAAGGGTCATCATACTGTGTGTGTGGAGGGTACTGTGAGGGTATCATACAGTGTTTGTGGTGCACTTTTGTTGGCATCGTTTATGGGTGTAATGAAAGGGGAATCTTCAATTAAAAAAATGGGGTAGAGGTCACCTCTCAGCTTTTTACAGCAGTGCCATAGAGAAAAAAAATGATCGATGAAGATTTTAGTGTTTTTTTTTACACCTTTCCTCTTTTTAATCTTCATTTGGTTTCATCATACGTGCAAATATTCAACGGTTATTTCACAGCTCCCTTATCACTGTGGTACAGCGAGTCTGTCATTACTAGATGCCCTATTAATCAAGGGCATATACACCTAGTCATCACCCATTTAGCTTCTACGGGGCCCTTGGAGAGAGGGTGCCCAGTCCCGGTTGCATACACTCCCTTAGTGAGAACCTGAATAGTCCTCCCCCTCCAGAGAAATAGCATTGATAGCAAAGGATAACCCCATGGAGCAAAGATGGAACAAAAATCATCAAACCCTACTAGCCTGGATGGAAAACCCAACACCATTATCAAAGAACACAGTTTGATCTTTGTTGTGTAGGCCCTTACCCTTCAAGTACATGATGGAGTGATGGGCTGTAAGGCTCACCACCAGGGGGCGCAGGTACACTGGAATGGTGTAGAGTTCCTAGGTGTTCTGAGGCGCTTGCCCGCTAGGGGTCACTAGTACCAAGTCGGCGACGGTCAACAGAGTAGTCGATCAAGCCGAGTGTCAAGCCAGGAGGTCACGTTAGTACAGAGGAGCAAGAGAAACCGAGGTAATGTGCAAACCGGTGGTCGGTAAGCCAGGAAGTAGCATCAGGTACAGAAGGGGAGCAGAGCCGTGGTCAGAGAACAAGCCGGGGTTGGAAGCCTAGAGGACACAAAGGTACAGAGGAGAGAGCAGGACCGGAGTCACAAAACAGGTCAAGGGTCAGGGAGACAGGGAGTACAGACAATACGGGAGGGACGGAGGTCAGACAAGGTAACGGGACAAGATCAACTCATGAAAACCAGAAGCGTACACTGCACAACAGGAACTATCACTGGCGGCGTTCCGAGCTAGACGGCTCCAAGAAAAGGCAGAGTGATCACCTGGAACAAGTAATGACCGAATAGACCCCTCTCACCGAGCCTGAACCCGGAGGTGATGTGCAAACCGGTGGTCGGTAAGCCAGGAAGTAGCATCAGGTACAGAAGGGTATCGGAGCCGTGGTCAGAGAACAAGCTGTGGTTGGAAGCCTAGAGGACACAAAGGTACAGAGGAAAGAGCGGGACCAGAGTCACAAAACAGGTAGAGGGTCAGGGAGACAGGAAGTACAGACAAAACGGGAGGGTTGGAGGTCAGACAAGGTAACGGGACAAGATCAACTCACGAAAACCAGAAGCGTACACTGCACAGCAGGAACTATCACAGGCAGCGTTCCGGGTGAGACCGTTCCAAGAAAAGGCAGAGCGATCACCTGGAACGAGGAACGACCGAATAGGCCCCTCTCACCGAGCCTGAACCCGGAGAATACAGACAATAAGAAAACACATAGGACACAATGGCTGAGTATAGAGCAGAGCCATAAGTGAATACATGGGCTTTCACTAAATGGGGTGCGACCTGAGTTCTCAGCGCCCCACTGAAGGATATGAATGAGACTTTTGGTATTGGTATTGCAGAGCTCAAATTTTATTTTGTGGCGTTCCACGAAGGGACAGGGAATTTGCTAACTTGCTTGATAGAGGGCATTTCTCTGAAATTTCTTGGGTCATTCCAGGGCATCAAATGTCCCAGTTTTTTAGATTTATATGTTTGTAGCTGTGAACTATTGTGTATTATTTAATATGACAGAATGTTAATAAGACAAGTGTCTTTGAGTATGTGCAGTAAAATGATCTGCTTTGCTGTTGGGAACTGATAAAGTAATCCACATACTGTCAAGTTATGTCTAGGTCAACAGCCACTCAGCATTCAGAAAGACAGGGTGGACAGCAGTGTGAGCAGCCTCTTCTTGCCTAAGCACCCCTGGTATCTTCAGTATTAGATCAGGTAAACATGGAGGAAAGTAGTGTGAGCAGCCTCTTCTTCACGTCAATAACACTGGCATCTCCAGAATGAGATCAGATAGACAGGGAGGATAGCAATGTGAGCAGCCTCTTCTTAACTCAGCACCCTTGTTATCTAAAGTATTAGATCAAATAGACAGGGTGGACAGCAGTGTGAGCAGTCTCTTACCTCAGTACTCCTGGTATCTCCAGTATCAGATCAGATAGACAGGGAGGATAGCAATGGGAGCAGCCTCTTCTTACCTCAGCACCCCTTTTATCTCCAGTATTAGATCAAATAGACAGGGTGGACAGCAGTGTGAGCAGTCTCTTACCTCAGTACTCCTGGTATCTCCAGTATTAAATCAGATAGACAGGGTGGATAGCAGTGTGAGAAGCCTCTTCTTATCTCATTACCCTAGGTATCTCCAGTTTTAGATCAGACAAGGTGGACAGCAGTGTGAGCAGTCTCTTCTTACCTAATTTCCCCTGGTAGCTCGAGTATTAGATAAGATGGATAGGGTCAACATTACTGTAAGCAGCCATTTATTACCTTGGCATCCCTGGTATCTCCGGTATTAGATCAGAAACACAGGGAGCAAAGCACTGTGAGCAGCCTCTCCTTACATCAATACTACTGGCATCTCCAGTATTAGATCAGATAGACAGTGTGGACAGTAGTGTGAGCAGTCTCTTACCTCAGTACTCCTGGTATCTCAAGTATTAGATCAGATAAACAGGGTGGACAGCAGTGTGAACAGCCTCATCTTACCTCAGCACTCGTAATATCTCCAGTTTTAGGTCAGGTAGACAGAGTGGACAGCAGTGTGAGTGGTCTCTTCTTACCTTAGCATCATTGGTATTTCCAGTACTAGATGAGATGTACCGGTTGGACAGCAGTGTAAGCAGCCTCATCTTACCTCAGCACTCGTAGTATATCCAGTTGTAGGTCAGGTAGACAGCAGTGTGAGTAGTCTCTTCTTACCTCAGCATCATTGGTATTTCTAGTACTAGATGAGATGTACCGGTTGGACAGCAGTGTAAGCAGCCTCATCTTACCTCAGCACTCGTAGTATATCCAGTTGTAGGTCAGGTAGACAGCAGCGTGAGTGGTCTCTTCTTACCTCAGCATCATTGGTATTTCCAGTACTAGATGAGACGCACCAGTTGGACAGCAGTGTGAGCAGCCTCATCTTAGCTCAGCAGTCCTGGTATCTCCAAGTATGCCTTTAAATGAGAACAGATTGTTTTTATTGGCCTGACCTATGATATAGGCAGATTACATAGGTTTCCAACAAATATGTTACTGTTGGTTATATTGTATTGTTTATGAGGCTGGATGAAATGTAATGCCACCTTTTAAAGCAGATGTTTATCAGTAGGATATCATATAGTACGTTCTATATAACATTTCCTCAGAATGAAACTGCCCTGCTGAACAAACCCATTGTGGCTCTTTAATTCTGTATCAGTAGAGGAATGAATGGGACGTCTGTTAAAAGTGTGTCATGCACGTAGGGCTTTTTCTATATGACTCCTATAGAATAAAATGTTAGAATGCTCTGGTGGAGACGTCCGACTGTAACATATGTGGCCGGCGATACCCCAGGGGGCAAAATAAAATACATTTGTTCTATCTCATTAGGAAAACTCTATGGATTTCACATATGTCATGGATATAAATTTGCACATAAGTATTTCGACAGGCAGCTGAAATGCTGCAGTATAGATACAGCTCAGTTATGCGTGTGTATGTATAGATGGATGGATAGAAGGATAAATGGATGGATGGATGAATGGTTGGTTGGATGGATAGATGGATGGATAGAAGGATAGATAGAAGGATAGATAGATGGATAGATAGATGGATAGATAGATAGATAGATGGATGGATAGATGGATGGATGGATAGATAGATAGATAGATAGAGGGATAGATAGATAGAGGGATAGAGGGATAGATAGATAGATAGATAGATAGATAGATAGATAGATAGATAAAAGGATAAATGGATGGATGGATAGAAGGATAGATGGATGGATAGAAGGATAGATGAATGGATGAATGGTTGGTTGGTTGGTTGGATGGATAGATAGATGGATAGATGAGTGGAATGATAGAAGGATAGATGGATAGAAGGATGTATGGTGAGAAGGATATATGGATGGATAGATAGATGGATAGATAGATGGGTAGATAGAGGGATGGATGGATAGATGGATGAATGGATGGCTGGAAGGATAAATGCATGGATGGATAGAAGGATGGATAGATGAGTGGATAGATGGATAGATAGATAGAGGAATAGAGGAATGGATGGATAGAAGGATTGATAGATAGATAGAGGGATGGATGGATGGATGGATGGATGGATAAAAGGATAGATGGATGATAGAAGAATAGATGGATGATGGATGGATAGATGGATGGATAGAAGGATAGATGGATGGATTGATGGATAGAAGGATGGATGGATGGATGGATAGGTGGATAGAAGGATGGCTAGATAGATAACTAGATGATAGACAGATAGATATATGGATGGATAGAAGGATAGATGGATGGATTGATGGATAGAAGGATAGATGGATGGATTGATGGATGGATGGATGGATGGATGGATAGGTGGATAGAAGGATGGATAGATAGAGGGATAGATAGATAGCTAGATGATAGACAGATAGATATATGGATGGATAGAAGGACAGATAGGTAGGTAAATAGATAAATTGCTAGATAACATCTGGTCCTTACATATAAAATGGGTGAAAAATTAAGTACACCCCCTGAATCAAGAGTTTGTAAACCCTTCTATAGCAGCTATAACTTGATGGTTAGATGGAGGGGTTTTGGCCTCATCCTTCATTCCAATCTCCCACAGTTTTTTTGGGTGCTAGGAGAACATTTAGATGCCCTTTCCATGGAATTAAGAATGGTTACACACAGGGAGAACCAGCGAGTCCAGTGCACAAAACAAAATTGTCCAAATAATGTATAAGGGATGTCAACCCAGAGACGTTGCGAACCACCCATTCCAACAAATAGCTAAGTGCCTCACAAATCACACAAAATATGGGTTTCCCTATTGGCAAGTATTGATCAACGACATATGACCCCTCTCAAAAACAACCCAAGACCTAACACTGGTTGGGTGAACAGGAAACAATCTGAAAGCTGATTCGATATCAGTCTTCACCAATAACGCGTCCTTACCAAATTTCCTAACCCACCTCGTTGCCTCATCAAATCATGTATATACCACGAAACACAGTTTGGGGTCTATCCCGTCGTTAACTGACAATACCGCTGGGGGTAAAAAAGATGTTGAATTAGCCAAAACTTCCTCTGCTTCTTTTTGGGGACGACTTCCAAAGGGAAAATTATCAAATCAACAATAGAGGGGACCTTAAATGGGCCTGCCATTCTGCCCAAAGCCACTTCCTTCCCAATTTTTCTGACACCACTGCTCAATATTGATATGCAGATATGAGGTTCCTAGGACTATAAGGGATCCTAAATGAAGACGAGGGAATTCTAAAACATCTCTAAAACGCCCCGCTAACAACTCCGCTTTTCCTTGATCGGGAGCCTATTTAGATAAGGGAGCATTGTGGTTAAATTCACCGGCGTTTGTCCTTTGGGTATTACTGGATGATGTCTTGGCCTTACCTCTTTTCAAGCATCGTGAGGTACCATGTGATGATCCGCTGCAGTGGGAGTAGAGGCGTTTAAAATTACAATACATCCCGAATTTGCATTGGCTTTCATTAAATTGCCAACGCAAACCAGGTTTTTGGGGTACCGGTTGTCCAGACTGATTTTTGGATCCCTGGTTACCTTACTGGACAGTGGACCAGACCCTACCGTGAAAGGGATGCCCATACCTAGCCAGAGCCATTGCCCACAGCCATAATACAGTATCCTTCTGATCCCATCTTATGCCACATGCTGAAAAACAGCCCCACACCATGATGTTCCCACCTCCAAACTTCACTGTTGTTAGTGATTTTGCCTTTTAGCCTCAAATCATGGTGTATATGATGGCATCCAGAGAGTTCAATTTAGGTCTGATCTGACCACACTATGTCCTCCCAGTATTTCACAGGCTTCTCTAAATGTTGTTGAGCAAACCTTAAACGCTCTTGACCATGCTTTTTGTTCATCAATCAAGTCTTGTGTGGTGAGCGTGCATACAGGCCATGGAGGTTGAAGTCATTATTTATTGTACCGGCTGATTCCAGGTCTTTCTGTAGCTCTCTACAGCTGGTCCTTGGCTCTTGGACAACTCTTCTGATAATTATTTTCACTCCTCAGTTTGAAATCTTGCGGGGAGCACCTGGTTGTGGCCGGTTTATGGTGAAATTATGTTTTTTTTCACTTTCGGATTATAGCCTCAACACTTCTTACTGGGAACTTCACTGGGTTAGAAATGTTTCTGAAGCCTATGCCATCAGTATGTTTTGCAATAATAAGGTTGTGAAGGCCTTGAGACAGCTCACTGGTTTTACCTATCATGAGATGTTTTTTGTGTGACATCTTGATAATGAAACATCTTTTCATAGGCCATCGCTGATATTATTTTTCACTAAGTGGCAGGATTAATTACTGATAGATTTCACCTGGTGTCATGACTTTCTATGGCTTTTTGCACCTCTGTCTTGTCATGTGTTCAATACTTTTTCCCCGTGTCATTTCTCATTACTACACATACAGTTGAAACCAGAAGTTTACATCCACTATCTAATAAGACACATCTGCAGGTTTTTCTCACTATCTGATATGAAATCAGAATCTTTTTATTCATGTTTTCCCTGAATTTTCCACCTTACACTTGTGGAATTTGGTCCGTGCAGCAGATGTACATGCGATTTATACTGGTGAGTGGTTTGCCTCTATTTAATCCTTTTGGTACTCTTGGATAAAACCCTACTGCTCTTTTTATCTGGAGATTTTCTCTTTATATTGCAGAGTCAAATATCACTGACAGCTCTGTAATGGACTCTGGCTAACTTAGCCATGCTATATCACTGAGGCAACCCAGCCCTGCTCCACCGGAGCTTCCTCAGCTCCATTGTGGACTATTGCCATGGTCTTAAAGAGGATGTCCTGTACTTTTACATTGATAGCCTACCCTTAGGATAGGTCATCAATGCCTGATCAGCCGGGGGCCGACACTCTGCACCCCCGCCGATCAGCTGTTCTTGGTCCCGGCGGCGGCATAAGACAGCTGGAAATGTTCAGTTCCGGCACTGCTCTGTCTTCTGATAGTGGCTGCAGCTGGGTACTCCACATCCACCTCCCATTCAGATCAATAGGAGACGGATGTGCAGTACCCGGCCGCGGCCACTATCAGAAGACGGAGAAGCTCTTAAACTGAGCATCCCCGGCTTCCTACTGCCGCCGCCAGGAACAAGTACAGCTGATCGGTGGGGGTACGGAGTGTCAGACCCCGGCCAATCAGACATTGATGACCAATCCTAAGGATAGGCTATCAATGTAAAAGTAGTGGACAACCCCTTTAACCTTGCTTCATCGGCTCCTCAAATCTCGCTTGATCATTCTGTTGAGGTTCTGCAGCAGATTCTGTTGTTCCACCTGGCTCTTTCTGCTGAAAGCATCATACGTTCATGCTACATTACAACTTTTCATCTGGACCAAAGTCTTCAAGGATCCACCTCACCAGGGGAGACATAACACAACAACTGGTGATCACAGATATACACTGCAGCTACATCCATAACGGGCCCCGGAACCACCGTTTTAGTGATCGGTGGCATCCATGCCCCCATTGAACATACATGATCACCTGCCTTATGTAATACTAGCTGTACTACCCGGCTTCGCCCGGGTTAATAACTGTTGTTAACGAAATAGAATGTATTAACAAAATAATGTATTCTGCACACAAAGACCACAAAACAAATAGATATAAATGTAATTCTTAAAAGGCAAAAACTAAGCTAATAAAAGCATTTCACAACATATATTTCAACACCACAGATATTCCACACAGATGTCTCTTTCTAGGTCTGTCTCTGTCTGTCTTTTTCACCGTCTGTCTCTTTCCCTTTCTGTCTCTATCTCTCTGTCTCTTTCCCTGTCTGTCTCTCTGTCTCTCTGTCTGTCTCTTTCCCTGTCTGTCTCTCTGTCTGTCTCTCTCTATCCGTCTCTCCACCGACATCATATTACCTCACACTTAAGCTTCTTATACTATGAATGTCCTTTGTTCCTATAGCAACCAATCACAGCTGATATTAATAACCTGTAGCTCGCAGCTCCATTCACTTTAATGGGGGCAGGTTTCTTGGAGAGTAACTGTAAAGCGCGGGGTTAAATTTTCCTGTCAAAACATAGTCTACGACATTCCCTGAGTCACATGAGGCGTTTGTGCAAAATTTTGTGATTGTAAGTGCGAGGGTGCGGATTCCTTTAGCGGACACACACACATACATACACGCCCACATACATACATACTGTACATACACTCAGCTTTATATATTAAATTTATAAATGTATAAGTATAATGAGGGGCATAGATCAGACACCACAGGAGTGATTAACACCTATTTAGCAAAGTGCTTCACTACTTTTTTTTCCATTTTTGGTTGACAAGTCCGGTGCACTTAACAGGTGTGAAAACATCAGATCATCACCTTCATAATATAGGCGGCCTAAAAAAGAAAACGCTGTACGTTTTCACGTGTGTTATACAAATTGATCTTCCTTCCTGTAATATCTTATTTACTATAACTCATGATGTAACCACATCAAACAGAACAGCAGCCTCGCCGATAACACCCTGCAAATAATCACATACAGTAAAAAGGTGTTCCTACATACTTAAAGGGTCCGTAGGCTTTTGCAATCATGATTTTATTGCTCCAATGCACTCAGAATAAAATAAGAAAGCAACATTCTAAGGACTGTCTGTCTCCATGGTTACAGACTACAAACAAACGCTTGTGTAGTCTGAAGCTGCAGCCATTCCTCACTTTCACCACCTGTTCACTTTTTCTTACTTTTTCTTATTAGCATATATTCAGTAGAAGACGACTACAGGATCAGACTACACATGGTTTGTTTGTAGTCTGTTACCATGGAGACGCATATTTTTTTTTTTTCTTTCATATGGTGCCTTTAGTCAGCTGATCACTGTGTTAACCTTCCAATCAAACTGATATTGATGGCCACTTCTGTGACTACTACAACCGGGAACATATTAATTCTATGGAGGCAATGGTCCCATCAGCAAATTCAATATATTATCATAGGGTTGGCATCTGGGAGATAGGTTTTTAAGAACTTCACTCCTGAGCACTGGCGGACACAGACGAAAGAGGGCCCCTATGCAAGAACAGTAAAAATGGGACTTTAAATGTCAAGTACCTCATCTTAATGCACAATCCCTCAGGCTTTGGAGGTGGGAATGGCCTCCCTTACCTCTTGGGCCCCTGTGCGGCTGCACCAATGATATGTCCGCCCCTGCGACTAAGTCCTGTCCCTTTTCTACCCATTTTTTGCCCCTTAGCAAGATGCTGGGGCACAAGACTCTGGAAAATTGTGTGGCCTATTAGGGACCCAAGAGAGATGCTGACTTTTCAAAAAATCTGCAGTCTCCCCTTTTTTTACGACACGTATGATTGATGCCATGCCCCCAAGGACCAACTAGAAATGTCAAAACAGCTCAAATTTGGGCATGGCTTTGCTAAGCCCTGCCATATTAATGATCTGGTTTGTGAGATTGTCTCATGAAAACGTGGGACTGTTGGCAAGTATGGTGACTTTGCGAAGGACGTATGAATCAAGCCGCATACAAGATTATCCTGGAAAAACAGTTGCTTCCTTCTGCTCAGGCAATGTTCCCGAACTCTGAGGACTGTTTTCTTTCTAGCAGGACAATGCGCCATGCCACACAGCTAGGTCAATCAATATGTGGATGAAGGACCACCACATCAAGACCCTGTCATGGCCAGCCCAATCTCCAGACCTGAACCCCATTGAAAACCTCTGGAATGTAATCAAGAGGTAGATGGATAGTCACAAGCCATCAAACAAAGAAGAACTGCTTAAATTAAATTTTTGCGCCAGTAGTAGCATAAGGTCACACAAAAGCAATATGAAAGACTGGGGGAAAGCAGCCAAGATGCATGCAAGCTGGGATTAAAAATCATGGTTATTCCACAAAATATTGATTTCTGACTCTTCCTGAGGTAAAACATTATTAGTATTGCTGTTTCTAAATGATTATGAACTTGATTTCTTTGCATTATTTGAGGTCTGAAAGCAATGCATTTTTTTGTTATTTTGACCATTTCTCATTTTCAGAAAATAAATACAAAATGTATTGCTTGGAAATCTAATATATAAAGCTGAATGTGTGTATGTATGTCCGGGATTGGCATCTGCACCGTCACAGCTACAGCCACAAAATTTTGCACA